>NW_028274823.1:88321525-88638144 GCF_037043125.1 Eumetopias jubatus | reverse complement strand
TTACAATGCTACCATCAAATTTTTGAATGTTCTGGTTTCTCTATATCTTAGCCACCATTTAGTGTTGTCTGTCTTCTTAATTCCAGCCATTCTGATGGATGGATGTAAATTGTCTCCTCGTGGTTTTAATTTGCATTTGTTTGGTCATTAATGCTTTAAGCCCTTCTTCCTGCTATTACTGACCTTAGGTAGGTCTTCTTTTGAAAAGTGTTTATTCCAATTTTTTGCTCATAGGAGATTTTTCTCTTTTCAAGTTGTAGGAGTTCATATTTTCTTTTTTCTTAAGATTTTATTTATTTACTTGAAAGAGAGAGAGTGAGTGAGAGAGAGAAAGCACTAGTTGGGGGGAAGGGGCAGAGGCAGAGGGAGAAGCAGACTCCTGCTGAGCAGGGAACCCGATGCTGGACTCGATCCCAGGACCCTGAGATCATGACCTGAACCAAGGGGACTCGCTTAACTGACTGAGCCACCCAGGTGCCCCAGGAGTTCAAAACTGGGTACCAGTTGTTTGTCAGAGATAAGTTTTGCAAAAGCTTTCTTCTAGTCTGTAATTCGCCAATTTAATTAATTAATGGTAGCATTAGGAGACCAAAGTATTTTAACTTAGATGAAGTTTATCTTTTAAAATTTTCTGGCTAAGAGAATTTACCAACTCCTATGACATAAAGATATTCTTCTTTCTTTTAAAAGCTTTGCTTATTAGGGGCCCCTGGGTGGCTCAGTCAGTTAAGCCTCTGCCTTCAGCTCAGGTCGTGATCGCAAGGTCCTGGGATAGAGCCCCATATCGGGCTCCCTGCTCAGCGGGGAGTCTGCTTCTCCCTCTCCTTCTGCCCTTCCCCCAGCTTGTGCTCTCTTTCTCTTTCTCCTGCTCACTCTCTTTTTCTAGTGGAAGGATGCCACCAGGGAGCAAAGTGCTGGCTCTTGTAGTATGACCCTAAGTGAGCATCTACTAACATTTTTCTGCACATTTCAGAGGCTTAGAAATATTTATTTAGCAAATGCAAATACATCCTTCCTAAAATAAAACAAAACCCCTGAATCTTCATTATTCTGGTTTTTGTTATACTAAGCCTCTTTGTGTAATGCTTACCATTTTAGAGGAAAGAAATGTGGTCTCCCATATTTTGGGCACTCAGTACCCACAGAGACAGGAAAACACCGTCACGAGGTGAGTAATTGGTACTACCTGCAATCTGAGGGTGGCTCGCTGAAGTGCTCTAAGTGTGTCCTATGCAGTGCTCAGCATTTTTCATTGCCTCATATAAAGCTCTCAGCATCTTGTGAGGTAGGGTCTATGATTGTCTTCATAATGTACAGACTGTCATTTTGGAAGAAGCTTTGAGGCAATGCTAGGTATGTCATTGCCTGAGAGCAGAGACAGTTCCTATAGGAAACAATTGAGCAATTGAGAGGAGCCTAATAAACAGGGAGAGTCAAACCTTTTTTTTTTTTTTTGAACAGCATAAAACATCAATGATGACATGTATAGACCATCATGAAAGTTGTTATCTGCATGAGCCAGAGGCAGCCTTATTTGTTTCATTTGGGAAAAATTGACCAAGTAAGAGATAGGTTGGCTCTAGGATGTGACATTAACCCAGAAAATGCAATGTTTTATATCACCCGTACCTTTTCATAATAGTGGATGGAAAATGTGCTGTCATTTCCCATATGTGAAACATTATCGCTGTGCTGTACAGTGGTTGTGTAATTCCCAGTAATGCAATTTACTTCTCAATAGTTTTATAAAGAATGATTTGACTTCTGGGCTGGTGCTAATTAGCATGGAGCCTCATTGGAAATTATTTTGTAGGTAATTTGTGTATTTTGTACAAAATGGTGTCACAGATTTTAAAAAAACCTAGCCTTCTAATATTACTCCTTTAAAAGGGGTTTCCATGAAATGTTGTTAATGCTGTAATTTTAGTGGAAAGGATTTTTATGCATGTCTTTGAGTGGTTTATATATTTGGGGCATTTAGACATTTAAAAAGCTTTGATGGTATTTTATCAAATGTTTCTAAAAGTTGTTTTTTCTTAGTTTCTAGGTCACCTCTTAGCAAGTTTTGTCTAGGTGATCTTAGGATATGTAGGCACTTAACACCTTTGTGTGCAGCTCATAATCCCCACCGAAAACTGGAGGCTGCAGGGAAAGTCTGATTTAATGTCTAGTATTAGCACCCTGTACACTAAAGCTAAACAGTAGGACTTGATAGGCATGTTTACAATTTAAATTGCTTTTATGCATTTTTTCTCCATCTTTATATTATTATAAGATAAATATTAAACATAAACTTCTCAAACTTTTAATTTTATTCAGATTTTTAAATCAAAATAATACATAAACATAATATTAGGATTCAAATTATCCTAAACGGTCTTTAAAAAGTTGGACCCTCTGTATCTTTCCTCTCACCAACCCTACTCCTCTGTGATGACCATTCCAACTCCTCTTGCTATTTCTTTTCATATTTCACTCCATATTAAGTTGAATGTATGAAATTGCCATTTTTTGACTTTTTTTAAGATTTTATTTATTTGAGAGACAGAGTTAGAGTGAGCAAGAGAGAGAGAGAGAGCACAAGCAGGGGGAGCAGCAGGGGAAAGGCGAGGGAGGGCAGACTCCCTGCGGAGCAGGGAGCCCGACGCGGGGCTCGATCCCAGGACCCCGGGACCACGACCTGAGCTCAAGGCAGACGCTTGACTGACTGAGCCACCCAGGCAACCCTTGACCATTTTTGGTACAGAAATTGCAACGTTATGTGGCTTAACATGACGATGGTTGCCTGATATGTTCATTTACTTATTTTTTGAGATTATGACTGTCTAGTATATCCTATAAATTTATAAAATACTTTTGGAAATTTTTAATATAACCAAAACTGCTGTGCTGTCTATTAGTTCCATAGTTTATTTTTTCTAGAGATGACTTTCTTGGATTTTTTGTCCTCTGACTCCAATCTGGACTCATAGGAATCCCTTAATCTGGGAATTATTTATTTTCTTCATTTGTTTCTTGGGCCCTTGGTTTCCCAAGCAGAGTGCATAAGAAGTACATTATTTGAGCCATTGTAGCTCCAAAATACCTTTATTCTGCTCTCTTACTTGGAGGATGGTTTGGCTGGGTATAGAATAATATCAGGATTTTCAAGGTATTCTCCATCTCTCCCTCTGCCTCTGGTTTCCAGTTTTGCTCCTCAGAAGTCTGATCTAATTTTATTCATGTCAGGTGATTTGTTTGTCTCTCAGGAAGCTGTAAAGTTTTTCCTTTTATCCCTGGAGTTCTGAAAATTCATAATAATGTTCTTTGTGAAAATATTATTTTTATTTTTGTTTATTTATTTTTAAGATTTATTTAATTATTTGAGAGAGAGAGAGAGAGCATAAGCAGGAGGCAGAGGGGAGGAGCAGAGAGAGGGGGAGAGAAAGAGAGAATCTCAAGCAGACTCCCCCCTGAGATCACGACCTGAGCCAAAACCAAGAGTCAGATGCTGAACTAACTCAGCCACCCAGGTGCCCCTATTATTTTTATTTATTATTCCAGGGACTTTGTTGATCATTTAAATCTGGAGACTAATTGAATTCTTGAATTATTTATTTGATTATATACATTAATACCACTTATAATTTTACCTTGTTTATTATCCTCAGAGCTAACAGTTTAGATGCTTGGTGCCTCTGCTCTGATGGTTGTTAAATATTTTAAATATCATTCCTGTGAATCCTATTTTATCTTCCAACTTGTATTTTCCACTTCAATGAGGGAGTTTTATTCATAATACTCAGATATGCAAGGTCAAGTTTGTTCATGCTATTTCTCTAATCTAGAATACTTGATTAACTCTCAATTAAATCCTACTCATAAGTCAATAACCATATATACTAATCCTTCTCAAATCCTATACCCCTGATGATGTTGTCATTAATCACCTAAACCATAATTGATTTTTCCCCTTGATCATCATATTCTTTGCTTGAAGCACTCAGTTTAGCTCTTGATTATGTTCTATATACAATTTACTGTTCACAGTCTGTCTAGAAACATGCCAATTGTCTCCCTCCATTCCAAGGTCATCCTTTCTATCCATGTGCTTGGATGAGGGTAGTTTGATACTTTTTATTCTCAGACTCAGGAAGAGACACTTGACTTGGGACTGAAAAATCAGAGTGCTTCATTCTCCTGGCCGAAGGTGCTGGCTCAGGGAGGGCGGTAGCTCCCAAACTAGGATCAGACTGTGCTCTTGCCAGGAGGACGTGCTCCTCTCCCTCCTCTGGGGTTGCAGGTTAGTGGCCGAATTTCCCATTGTGAAGAACTGGCCTATGGTAGAGCAGAACCCACATCGAGCAGTAGAGTGGAAAGACTGGAACTAGGGGTCTGAGAGAAGAGGAGAGTGAATAGAGCAGGAATAGCGGCCTCACTGATTTACTCAGAAGTGAAATAGTGTCTTTGCTAACCTCATGGTTAGAGGTGGCCATCAACAGAGCGGATTATTTGTCTGTATGCTGACTCCTTTTGTGTTCCCTCCCTTCACTTTCTTTCTACCTGGAATACAGTTATGGTGGCTGGAGCTGTAGCAGCCAAATTGGGCAAATCACCTTTGAAGATTGAAGCCAGTGCTAAGGACAATGTAACAAAAAGTTAGGAGTCTGGATTCCTGATAATTTCAGAGCCACCATCTCAACATTAGACTTCCTTCCTCTGCAGGAAAAAAAAAATAGCCTTATCATGTTTAAATTCATAGTATTTCAACTATCTGTCACTCTGTCACATGCAATCCCTAAATGATGGAGAGAGATTAGCATGAAAGAGGAAGACACATCTGGAGAAAGTGTGTCTAGTTAAAGAAGGAGGGGATTATAGAGATGCCAGGAGAAAGTGAGAGAGAGTCTCACCTGCTGCCATGGGATTTTCAGTTACCTGAGCTGAGGCAACCCAGACTGTTTCATGTATTATTTATGTCATTTTTCATTTGCTTCACATATTTTTAAAAATTTTATATTTTTAGAGACCCGTAAGATCTTTGGGAGAATTTTTCAGACAGTATATTGTGATTTTTGTTTCCTCCTTATAAAGAACATAGCATAATACCAAGACTGTATTTGGAAATCAGAACATATTTGCTTTAATTTATTTGCTGGATTTTTTTGTTTTTTTAAAGATTTTTGTTTTAATCTATGAGAGAGAGAGAGAATGAGAGAGAGAGAGAGCACATGAGAGGGGAGAGGGTCAGAGGGAGAAGCAGACTCCCTGCTCAGCAGGGAGCCCGATGCGGGACTTGATCCAGGAACTCCAGGATCATGACCTGAGCCAAAGGCAGTCGCTTAACCAACTGAGCCACCCAGGCGCCCTCTTTGCTGGATTTTAATAAGAGTATTAACTTGGGAAACAGATGTAATTTAGCAAATAATCTTAAAAGCAATAGGCAGTCTGTCAGTGGAATAAGTTTGTTTTAGATTCTTTAGAATACAATGCTTTTTCACATTTGATTTATTGTCATTAGCACTTTTAGATAGTTTTAAATTTAGCTGATAGTTTTCAAGATGTATTTTGATAGAAGTGCTAGACAACCTAAGTATTTTTAAGTCATTAGCAAAAATACAGCTTCATGGGTTTAGTGGCAATTTAAATACACATTTTTATATATTTTCCATTACCAGTTATGGTACTGAAATCTCTGTGTTCCTCTATAATCCTGTAAAAGAAGTAAGTTGGCGATTGTAACATATTGTTTGGAGCCCTTTTTATAGGAATTTGCGATTTAGGATAACTGAGTGTGAACCGCTACTGTCTTCCAAGTGGGGGCTGGAGGCCCTGGTGGGAGCCCCCTGCTCACGCTGGTACATCTTGAGTTTGAGGAGGAAAGCTCCAACACTGGAACCCAATTCATAGAGCTTCTGCATCTGGAATCTGGGCAAGGTTGGCTCTTTTTTTTGAGCCAATGTTGACTCAACAGATTACACAGAAAGAAGGGTACAGTTTTTCCAACGTGAGCAAGCTGCCTTTGGCACTTAGTTGGGATTGTCTCTTATCACTACACATTTTTAATTAATATACATAAAAGCTCTCTTTGAATGCACAGACCAGACTTTCTCAGAAAACAGAAGATGACAGTCATTATATTAATGAAAAATGAAACTGTAAGCACAGGCAGAAGACGTATCTCTAAAACATAACAATATTTAAGTAACGGACAAGTGAAAACCATATTGTTCCCCAGTAATCTCTGAAATGAGTATTTATGCTGAGTCACTGTGAGGAGGCTGGGAGGATGTCTCTTTGGAGAATCAATGTTCAAAAAGGAAATAAGACTTGTTCGTATGAACGTCTACTTTACTAGCCAGACTTTGAGGGGAAAGGGTTCAGTGTCTGGAGTTGGGGGCTTAGTTTCAGTTTCAGCTTTGCTAACTACTGGTTCTGGACTTTGACAAGTCACTTAGCTTTCTCAGATTAGAGAATTAACTCCTTGAAGCCTGGTTCCTTATCTATAAAATGAAGATAAAGTTGTGGTTATCACCCAGGCTTTTATGTGTAAAACAAGGTAATAAAAGAAAATAAAAGTGAGGCATATCCCCTCAGGGCTCTGTAAATAGACTGGTTTTTGTTTGTTTTAATAGGATTTTGTAATTTAGCAATACCCCCTGTCTGACCATTAGTACAGTTTCCATGAGTTTGTGTCATCACCTCAATCTATCCAGTATTTACTAGGTGCATATTAATAGTGTGCGTGCGTGTAGGAGGACTTAGACCAGTAGCTATAGATAAACTGTAGTAAATATTCTTTCCAACAGTAAGAGAAAAAAATAGCAATGTTTACTGTCTGTTTCTGTTTTGAAATAATAATAAAAATCCCATGCCTGGGAAACAAAAACCCTTACGATACAGTTCCTGTTTGGAGGCAATAAATATGTACTCAAGATGATTACTGCTTTGAAATGCCATATATGTGCACATACTTCTCACCACCTTTTCCTGTGGCTGTTTCTTCTCAGGAATGAAAAGTGAGCTGAGGTCGTGGGTTTATTATCAATATTCTGCTCAGTCTCAAATATAAATTAAGTTGTGGTTTGGTCCAAGTAGGCACATCATGATGCTGACAAATTCACATATTTCTTGTTATAAATCAGACTTCTTGCAACCTTTTGTTTCATATGATATATTTCAGAAATCATAACCTTAATGACTATAGTCTTTCTGGATACTGAGATTTTCCAGTGAAATATAGTGAGCTTAGACTTCTTTCTATGTGTCTCATCTTTAATACATTTTACCAATTTGTCCTTCTAAGCAGCAGGAATTGTTCCTTGCTTCTTTAAATTTCCCCTATAGTTCCTAGGATATTCCTAGATATATAAGGCATCCAAGAATAATGAGTTGTGTGAGTTAGATAAAGAAGAATGCTCCAGTTTAGACCATCCTTTATTAGTGGTTGATAAAATGTGATTCTTAAGCATATATATTTCTGTGATTAAAAAAATCCTTGTGACTTAAATTGATATGAAACCTGTAGATTTTTCATGTATTTTCTCATGTAAACATTACTCAGACTCGGTAATGGAAGTACTCTCATATCCATTTTTAAAATGATGATACTGAGGCTCAGAAAGATTGGAACTAATACAAAAAAGGACTGATTTTCTAGTTTGTATCTCCTGATTCCAAGTCATCTTCACCTTTTATCCATTCACTCATTTAAAAGTATTTATTGAATTCTTGTATGTTAAATATTCTTCTAGACATTGGAAATATAGCTGGAGTGGGTGTGGAGGGGGGAGAAAAGCCAAAAATCCCTCCCCACCCTTTATAAATAATACCCATAGGTCTGTGCCTTTTTTGCTACTACTTTCTAAGTTTAGATTGCTACTTTGGGGAAGAAGGCAGGAAGGATTTTTTTTTATTTTTATTTTTTTAAAAGATTTTATTTATTTATTTGTCAGAGAGAGAGAGAGAGAGGGAGAGCAAGCACAAGCAGGGGGAATGGTAGGCAGAGGGAAAAGCAGGCCCTCCATGTAGCAAGGAGCCGATGTGGGACTTGATCCCAGGACCCTGAGATCATGACCTGAGCTGAAGGCAGACGCTTAACCATCTGAGCCACCTAGGCACCCCTGGAAGGATTTTTTTAAACGTTAAGCACTATGTCAGGCACTTTGATTAGTACGTTCATTTTGCAGCTACAACTCTGCTGAGGCAGCTTTTCATATTCCATTTTATGAATGGAAAGGTAAGTCATGCAAATCTAGAGGACGTAGCTTGGTCTTGAATCCACTCTTGTCAGGCCCTAAGTCTAGTGCCCTGAAAAGTGCGGCTTAGGAACGGCCTGTCTTAGTATCACCAAGGCTACGCCCCAGTTGTGGATCATCAGAAGTCCCAAGTTATTTTGTTTATTTTATTTTTTTAAAAGATTTTATTTATTTATTTGACAGAGAGAGAAAGAGAGCACAAGCAGGGTGAGCAACAGAGGGAGAGGGAGAAGCAGGCTTCCCGCAGAGCAAGGAGCCCGATGTGGGGCTCCATCCCAGGACCCTGGGATCATGACCTGAGCCGAAGGCAGACGCTTAACCAACTGAGCCACCCAGGCATCCCAAGTTGCAAGACCAAAAACCCAAGCAAAAATTGGAAAAGAAAGTGAGTGGGGGGAGAGCCCTCCCACTGTAATATGTAATATGTCACACTTCTTCCATCATCTTTTCTAAGGAAGAATGAAAAGCTGTCCTTTGGTTTTAAAGTTGATACACTGAGAAATACCATTTTAAGAAAGTTAATTTTAGTTAAACTAGCAATTGCTTAGAAAAATAAAAAGAAACTGGATTCTTCTAAATTTATTGGGGGTGAGAATAAAAGAAATTAAGCAGTTCATCGAATGGAGTAGAGAGAGGATGAAAGCAAAAACTCAGTAACATCAGAAAATTTTTTGATACTTCATTAACTAAAATATATTTCTAATGATCATTTTTCTATGCTAGATATTTTGTTATGGTAATAAATATAAATTAGATATACTCTCCTATTAGTTGAAGAGGTTTCAAAGATATTTGTTCTCCACCTGAAATGTTTTGCACACGTCTTCATTCATGATTTCTCACTCTCTTCCCATTGCAATCAGATGACACAATTCTAGTGATGCTTTTCCCGATCAGCTGATTTGGTAGCAGCCCTTCTCCTGCTGCACTGCCTTTCCTGCCTTATTTTTCTCTTTAGTTCTTATCACCATCTCACAGTCTTTTCATTGTATTTATGCATGTATGTATGTATTTAATTACCTGTTCCTCTTCACCAGAACGTAAATCACATGAGGACAGGGATTTCAAAAAAGGTCTCATCTCTGTTTCCTGGCTCATCCTTAGAGTCCCAAATAGAGACATGTTTGGCACTTAATAAATACTTGTTGAGGGGCGCCTGGGTGGCTCAGTCGTTAAGCGTCTGCCTTCGGCTCAGGTCATGGTCCCAGGGTCCTGGGATCGAGCCCCACGTCGGGCTCCCTGCTCCGCGGGAAGCCTGCTTCTCCCTCTCTCACTCCCCCTGCTTGTGTTCCCTCTCTCGCTGTGTCTCTCTCTGTCAAATAAATAAATAAATAAATAAATAAATAAATAAATAAATAAATACTTGTTGAGTGAATGAGTGAGTAAGTGAATGAATTAAAGTATGAATAAAAAAGGTCATGAACCTGTATATATAGTAAGTAATAACACATCAAAACGTGTAAGATTCATAAACCGCTTATCTTCCAACTGCTTCCGTGTTCTCAGTGAACTTGGAACATCAGATGAGGGTGAGGATCTGCAGGAGATGTTGTGAGTCTGGGTGAGGAGAAGGTGAAATAATGCTGTAGGAGAGTAGAAGTGTGAACAGCTTGGGACATAGACATTGCTGCGCAGTACTAGGAATCCTGTTACAATCAGTGGTCACACGATTACAGTGAGAAGAGTCAGCTATGTCTTTCTCCAGACACGTTCAACAGGGGACATGAAGGAGGTATAGAACTGAATTGAATAAAAGTGAGATGTGAGAGAGAGACAGCAGATCTGAGACTATAGAAAAATAAGGGGTTGTAGTGGCAGACCACAGACTTTCCGTTGGGTAAGAGGAAAGTAAGACATGAGAAAGTGAAGGGTAGGGAGTAGTGGAAGGACTCCACAGAGCGGGTCCCTTGATGAGGTACTGGAATTGGGTACTAGAGACATGGTTTGGAATGATTGGAGGGTATGGTCAGACAGTTGGATGTTTATGGAGGGCTTGTGGTTCTTGGTAATGACAGTAATTTTGCTCCAGTGATTAATCCAGGAAGCTGGGAATTCAAAGAGCCAGATAAGTAAGTATGGTTACTAAAGAACAAAATGGATAGAAGATTTTTAGGAATTCCCTATAATCCCACCACCCAAAGACTTTTCCATTTTGATGTATATCTTTCCTCTATACTTTTAAAAGTACAGGTTTTCAAAAATCTTGTTTTTAGGGATAGCTGGATGGCTCAGTCAGTTAAGTGTCTGCCTTCGGCTCAGGTCATGATCCCAGGGTCCTGGGATCGAGCCCCACATCGGGCTCCCTGCTCTGTGGGAAGCCTGCTTCTCCCTCTCCCACTACCCCTGCTTGTGTTTTATATTTATATATTTATAAATATATAAATATTTATGTGTAACATGAAAATATTATGTGTAACATGAAAACCTAACACACCTTCTCCTCTTGCTTGGATGTACCACACAATCACCTTCTTTCGTCTGTGGCAGGAAAGTAGTTGGAATGTGCTGGTCTAGTGTAGGACTGTAGTAACAAGTGCATGAGGCCCCAGGAAGTGTCAGATTACCAGAGGAGAGATCAAGGAACTCAAAGGCCAGGGTTTTGGAAAAATCATTTGTATGAATAACATAAATGCCAAAGAATTGCTCAAAAGCAATGTTGGGAAAAGTAACTGTGAAGCAGGAATGGAAATCTTCAGGGAGTGGGAGGGGACAAGTCGGGGACTTTGGTCAAGGAAGGGCAGTGATGGCATAGTCTGATGGCATGAGGCTTAAAAGCTTGGAGTTTTAGGAGTGGGAGAATGGTCTGGACATAGCAATGAAGACAAAATTGTATGTGTTTGAGAGGACTACAACTGTCTTGTTGGAACAAGAAAGAATGTTTGAAGAAGAGGTTGTTGCCTGACTTCGTGTTCTAAATGGCACTTTGAAGACGGGTGAGAACAAGATTAGCAGAGGGATAGGTAGAGCCACGTGGGTTTTGGGGGCCTGAGGGTCTTGGGCTTTCTGTGGTGAGCAACAAAAACAGGGGTAAGGTACATTACGAAGTTATCACCGATGCTCTTACAGTAAACAGTGGGGGTGAGCCAGCGGGTATTGAGAAAGATAAAATGGTGGGATATTTACCAGAAGTAATTGCCCAACTCCCATTGCCCACCTCTTCCCATTTGACTTTACTGCTCCAGGACCCCACTCCTGATCCCTTCAAGGGATCTCTTTTGTCAATCTTCAGCTTCTTATTTCATTCATAAACACATCTTTGACTACAAAGTTCTTTCTTTTTGTATTGAAGGGAAAGCAAATTTAAGTGTGTGAAGTATAGAGAGCAAAGGCGAGAGTAATATGAGAGATAAGAGATTGGAAATCAGGCCGTAACTGAATCATTTAGGATCTTTTAGACCAAGGAGAGGACGTTAGAATTTATTCTAATGTTAAGATGAGTCACTCAGTAAATAAACACGTCTTTAGCTGAGATGGAGAAGCCTGTGGGAGGGCAACATTGTGGGGAGGATGATTAACACATCTTTTACTGTCATGGTAAGTGGGGACAGATGCCCCAGGAGGAGGTATGTTCCCGCAGGGCAGAGGTTTTTGTCTAACTCATGGTTTGCTCTCAACTTCTTGAACATGTCTGACACCTAACGTAGGCTCTTTCTTTGTATTTGTTGAATGAATGAGTGAACAAATGAGTGAGTGAATGAATAAAAGAATAACAGATTTCCAGGTCAAGAGGTCAACTAGACATATGGATATAGGGTCTGGAGTTCAGGGGAGAGAGGTCAGTGCTAGAGATGTTAATATGTGCTCCTTCAGGAAAATTTGGATAGCATGATGATGATGATGGTGAAGATGATGATGGTGATGATGATGGTTGTGGTGATGATGATGATGATGGTGATGGTGATGGTCATGATGGTCGTGAAGATGATGGTGGTGATGATGATGATGATGGTGAAGATGGTAATGATGATGGTGGTGATGATGATGGTGATGGTGGTGGTGATGATGATGATGATGGTGGTGGCGATGATGTGATGATGATGGTGGCGGCAATGATGATGATGATGGTGAAGATGATGGTGATGATGACGGTGAAGATGATGATGGTGATGATGATGGTGGTGGTGATGATTGTGAAGATGGTGATGATGGTGAAGATGATGATGGTGGTGATGGTGGCGATGATGACAATGATGGTGGTGGTGATGATGATGGTGATGATGGCGATGATGATGATGTGATGCTGATGGTGGTGGTGATGATGGTGATGATGATGGTGAAGATGATGATGGTGATGATGGTGATGATGATGGTGTGATGATGGTGAAAATGATGATGGTGATGATGGTAAAGATGATGATGGTGATGATGGTGAAGTGGATGATGACAATGATGATGGTGAAGATGATGGTGATGATAATGTTGGTGGTTATGATGATGGTGATGATGACGGTCGTGGTATTTATTTATTTGACAGAGAGAGAGACACACACAGGGAGAGAGGGAACACAAGCAGGGGGAGTGGGAGAGGGAGAAGCAGGCTTCCCACTGAGCAGAGAGCCTGATGCGGGGCTGGATCCCAGGACCCTGGGACCATGACCTGAGCCAAAGGCAGACGCTTAATGACTGAGCCACCCAGATGCCCCAATACCTTTTTCTTTTCTGACAGGCCTCTGTTGATTTGAAAACTTCTAAATAATGTTACTTTATATGAGGAATATTTTAAGGGAAGAAACTTATTTTTTATGGAGCAGGAAAATATTTTTGTCATTATGCTCATCTGTAACATATTAATGAAAACCCATAAGTGGGGGACACATGTTTTTGGAAACATGAATTGGATCTTTCCAAAATAAATTATTTAAAATTGTGTAAGACAAAGGAATTTTGTATCATTTCAGTACAAACAATGCAAGATTATCAGACCAGGGGTGTGACGATCTATTTATTCTTTCAAACTGTTTTGTGTTGTAGGCAAAATGTGAAAAACTAAATTTGAAGGCAGGATCGGTAATCTGGGGAACTTACTATGGCACGAAGCAGTGGGTGAGATGTGTCTTCAGTAAGGATAGCTGAGGCAAGAATTCAGATCCACCCTGAGGGGAACAGGAAGGGGAACGGGTCACTGCAGCCAGGGGTGTGTCTAGGAGCATCTCGGGTGCTCAGGAGAGAGGAGACACCGAATACATACCAGAGCAGGGCATCAGACTGCACCTTGAAAACGCACATGGTGAGTGTGCGCTGTACTATACACCAGAAACTAATACAACCCTGTATGCTAACCACACTGGAATTAAAGTGAAACTTAGTCTTTCCAACCAGGGCCCGGCAGAATGGCTCCCGCGAAGAAGGGTGGCGAGAAGAAGAAGGGCCGTTCTGCCATCAATGAAGTAGTGACCAGAGAATACACCATCAACATTCACAAGCGCATCCATGGAGTGTGTTTTAAGAAGCGTGCCCCTTGGGCACTCAAAGAGATCTGGAAATTTGCCATGAAGGAGATGGGAACTCCAGATGTGCGCATTGACACCAGGCTCAACAAAGCTGTCTGGGCCAAAGGAATAAGGAATGTTCCATACCGTATCCGCGTGCGGTTGTCCAGAAAACATAACGAGGATGAAGATTCACCAAACAAGCTCTACACACTGGTTACCTATGTACCTGTCACCACTTTCAAAAATCTACAGACAGTTAATATGGATGAGAACTAATCGCTGATTGTCAAATAAAGGTATAAAACTGCAAAAAAAAAAAAAAGTGAAACTTAGTAACAAAACAAAAGATCAAAAAATAAATAAAACATACATATTGATTATTTTCCACTTTTAAAAGTAATATATGGTTACTAAAGAACAAAATGGATAGAAGATTTTTAGGAATTCCCTATAATCCCACCACCCAAAGACTTTTCCATTTTGATGTATATCTTTCCTCTATACTTTTAAAAGTACAGGTTTTCAAAAATCTTGTTTTTAGGGATAGCTGGATGGCTCAGTCAGTTAAGTGTCTGCCTTCGGCTCAGGTCATGATCCCAGGGTCCTGGGATCGAGCCCCACATCGGGCTCCCTGCTCTGTGGGAAGCCTGCTTCTCCCTCTCCCACTACCCCTGCTTGTGTGTTCTCTCTCTCAATCTGACAAACAAATAAATAAATAAAATCTTTTTTAAAAGTCTTGTTTTTTAATTATAAAATAATTTCATTTTATGGTAAAGCAAACAACCTAGAAGTTTATATGGTAAAGAGTTGAAAAAAACCCTTTATTTTCCTAAATTTCTCTCCTCAGGTAGGATAAAGCACTCTTAAATTTTATGTTTATTTTTCTAGTCTTGGTCTATGCCTATATGTATAGTAGATATGTTTATGATCTATAGCATGTATTATAAACCCATTATATAATAAAAATATAAATGTGATCATGTTATACATGAAAGTTATGAATCTCAGCTCTAGGGTTGCAAACGTAAGACCTGGTCACCCTCTCAGCATTGGACCCCCAGTCCTTTCCCAAAATCCATTTTTCCCTGGAACCATGGCCGCAACTTCCTTCCTTGGTCTATATTTATTCCATACCAGGTAGCAAGTTTATTTATTTTGTTCTTTTGGCAGGCCAAGGATAATCTGATTAAGCACTTGAATTTCTAGGGACCACACAGAGAGGAGTTGTGTGTCTCATCACATATGGATTCACACACCATTTGCCATGCAGGTGACCCAAAGAAAAACAATTATCACTGGTACACTTCATTTAAAGGAGTGTACCTTTAAGGAGTTTCTAGGGGCACCTGGGTGGCTCAGTCATTAAGCGTCTGCCTTCGGCTCAGGTCATGATCCTAGGGTCCTGGGATTGAGCCCCACATCGGGCTCCCTGCTCCGTGGGGAGCCTGCTTCTCCCTCTCCCACTCCCCCTGCCTGTGTTCCCTCTCTCACTGTATCCCTGTCAAATAAATAAAATCTTTTAAAAAAATAAAATAAAGGAGTTTCTACAGTATACAAATTTAGAATTTAGAATTGGAGAAGTGAGAATCTTTAGGGGAGAAAAACATGCACACGCACGCACACACACACACTTGCCAGAACCTAACAAAGCTAAAAAAGTAAATCATACTTAACATATGGCTTCCTATAAAATATTTCTAGTTTTTCTTGCCAAGAAGAAGAAAATCTCTTTAAACCTCATAATCACTGTTTTACAGTTAGGATATGAAGAATCTGTTTCTTCACATCACTGAGTTTTGTTGACTTCATATAAAGTCTAATAGATGCTATAATATGGAGCATGCAGATAGGGTCTGTTAAGGGATTTTTCGACCATCATAATTTATTTTGGCTTAAAATTTCTCCTTTGGTTATAGAAACATCCTGAAATAATTTTTTTAAAGATTTATTTATTTGAGAAAGAGACAGAGAGAGAGAGAGATTGAGCTGGGGGAGGGCAGAGGGAGAGGGAGAAGCAGACTCTCCGCAGAGCAAGGAGCCCCATGTGAGATGCTATCCCAGGACCCTGAGATCATGACCTGAGCCGAAGGCAGACGCTTAACCAACTGAGCCACCCAGGTGTCTCTGGAATAATTTGCATATATAAATGTATAAAGATTGACTTTTGACAATCCTCTCTCATAGAAACTTTACATCTTTTCCAATATATTATTTATGACATGGTGGCAGGTTTCTAGTTTCAATTATCATGTTTTGAGGTGACAGAAGAGCCATTCTTATTCTCCAACAGGTAGCGTGATTGGGAATTATCAAATGAAGTTACATATCATATTTTAAATAAGGGTCCAGAGTTACTAGCGTCTGTGCCTTTTATCTTTTATAAATGAGTTTTTCTCTCTGGACATTAATATGGTAATATAATTAGTATTACTAACATGGTTTCCTTCTTTCTTTTCATAGTAAGTGATAATTTTAAGGACTTACGACATAAACATATTGGAAACATATACAATATTTATTTGTTATGTTTACTTAGAAGCAACCTGCAGGACAAATCTCAACAAACTTCCCAAACTTTTTAATTAACATTGAGCATTCTCTTCTCTGAAAAAAGAAAAATATTTTTTCTTTCTTCCTTCCTTCCTTCCTTTCTTTCTTTTTTTCTTTTCTTTTTTCTTTCTTTCTTCCTTTCTTTTTCTTTCTTCCTTTCTTTCTTCCTTCCTTCCTTCCTTTCTTTCTTTCTTTCTTTCTTTCTTTCTTTCTTTCTTTCTTTCTTTCTTTCTTCTTTCTTTCCTTTCTTCCTTCGTTTCTTTCCTTTCTTCCTTCGT
Organism: Eumetopias jubatus; assembly: GCF_037043125.1. NCBI lineage: Eukaryota > Metazoa > Chordata > Mammalia > Carnivora > Otariidae > Eumetopias > Eumetopias jubatus. The sequence goes on along the minus strand of NW_028274823.1, from coordinate 88,621,647 downwards.
TTCTTTCTCTTCCTTCCTTCCTTCCTTCCTTCCTTCCTTCCTTCCTTCCTTTCTTTCTTTCTTTCTTTCTTTCTTTCTTTCTTTCTTTCTTTCTTTCTTTCTTTCTTTCTTTCTTTCTCCTTCCTTCCTTCCTTCCTTCCTTCCTTCCTTTCTTTCTTTCTTTCTTTTCTTCTTTCTTTCCTTTCTTCCTTCGTATCTTTCCTTTCTTCCTTCGTTTCTTTCTCTTTCTTTCTTTCTTCCTTCCTTCCTTCCTTCCTCTTTCTTTCTTTCTTTCTTTCTTTCTTTCTTTCTTTCTTTCTTTCTTTCTTTCTTTCTTTCTTTCTTTCTTTCTTTCTTTCTCCTTCCTTCCTTCCTTCCTTCCTTCCTTCCTTCCTTCCTTCCTTCCTTTCTTTCTTTCTCCTTTCTTTCTTCCTTCCTTCCTTCCTTCCTTCCTTCCTTCCTTCCTTCCTTCCTTCCTTCCTTTCTTTCTTTCTTTCTTTCTTTCTTTCTTTCTTTCTTTCTTTCTTTCTTTTTCTTTCTTTCATTTTTTCTTTCCTTACTTTCGTAGGCTCCTTGCCCAATGTGGGACTTGAACTCAGACCCTAAGAGCAACTGAGCCAGCCAGGCGCCCCTCTGGAAAAAAAAAAAAAAATTTAAAGCACATTTGTAAATGTTTCTTATCTAGGTCAGTACTTGATTATGTGTCATGATGTTTTTGCTCCTAGTTGGTATTTGCTTCTAAGTAGCCAGACAGGAAAGGTGGACACAGTAGCCGGATTGGTGCCTTTGACGCAGACAGGCTTGGTTTGTAACATGACTAGAAAGAAACATGTGCATTCCCATTTCTCAAAACCACTCTTAACGTCATTTTCCACTGTTTCATGGTTACGGGTAGAAGACACATCTATTTCACATTCCTCTTTTCTAAGAAAGACACTAAGCACAGGACTGATTCTGGGCTTGGGGGGAGACGAGCAGGGACCCTGGGGCGTAGACGATGCCACATCACAATGACAGAATGCCAAGCTTTGGTGACTTCGGGAAAGGAAAATACGTAGACTTCCTTGGGAATTCTCCCCAATAGTAAGTTTTGCAAATCATTTTTAAAATGTAAACAAAGTGCAGGCCAAGAATTTGTGGTCCACATGAAACAGGTGTACCACCAACTTGCCATTTCTGGTCTGTGGTATGTAACAAAATGCTCAATAGCTTTCAGTTTATAAGATACACTCATGATGTGAAACCAGGTTTGCTGGTATGCTTGGAGACTCAGCTTGCCTTCAGCTATAAAGTAGCCAAACAGATTCCAGTCATCAGAACTGATGTTCATTTAATTGGTATCAGTGTAGTGGGACTTTGAAATGGCCTTGTAATGATTATTCTTTAATTGATTATAACAACTTGTAGTTCCTTGATATAAATATCTCAGCCATATGTGATATTATTATTTTATTGAAAACAATGTGTGTTATTGAAAGATGGCTAACAATGGTGTTTCCAGCTTTAGTGATCAGTAAAGTGCTCCACAGCCGCTTAGAGATTGACTCCAGGTCCAGGAGTCACGGCAAGTGTTGTCTGTTCTATACGTTATCATACTTTTTACAACTGAGGTATCATCTACGTACAATGTGATTCACACATTTAAGTGTAATGGTCAGTGTCTGTGTTACCACCAGACGAGTTGATACATAGGATGTTTCCACTTGCCCAGGAAGTCCCCTCTGTCCTTCTAAAGTCAGCGGCTTCTGTCCCCAGAAAATCACTGATCTGATTGCTAGCCCCAAAATTTTGCATGTTCTAGATTTTTATATAAGTGGAAACATTGTATAGCACTTTAAAAAATCTTGCTTCACTTGGCTTTGCATCCACGAGATTATCCGTGTTGTTGCTTTTATTAGTCTTTTGCTTTTATTGCTGAGTATATGACATTGTATGACTATCCCAGGTTATGCTGATCCATGCCCCTGTTGAAGACACTCGTGTTCTTGCCAATTTTTGAGTAAGATAAGCAGGACTGCTGTGAATATCTGTGTTAGAAGTCTTTGCGCGAACATGTGTTTTAGCATACGTAAATATCCTGAAGTTGCCTTGTTAGGTAATACGGACGGTGTCTAACTTTACGATTAAGAAACTGGTACGCTGGTTCACCTTCTTCCCTCCCGCCTGCAATATCTAGAGCTCTTGGTCCCGTCTCTACCCACGCTTGTCAGAATCCTCATTCCCGTTCCCAGCCATTCCAGAGGGGACAAAGCTATCTCTCGTTGTGCTTTAAAATTAAACTTCCCTGAAGACCAGTGATGTGGAGCACCTTTTTATATGCTTACTTTGCACTTTTCTAGCTGTGTTTATGCAGTATATTTAAGCCCTTTGCTCTACTTTTATTGTTTGCTCTCTTACTGCAGAACTCCTATTATCACCTGTGTACATGACTTTGTTAAACATATATGTTGAATATACGTCCTCCCCATCTGTAGCTTGCCCTAACATCTTCCTGATGGCATATTTGGAAGAAAAGAAGGTTTTAAGGATGACAGATCTCTGACAATATGGACTCGTTCAGTCCATGCACATGGTAAATTTCTTCATTTGTCTAGAGCTGTAATTTTCCTCATCAGTGTTTAATAATTGTATTAGTGCCATAGTTTCATTTAGTGGGATGGAACATGTTTTGGTGGGGTAAGGTGAGGAAAAATTCAGAGTGAACGTAAACCTTGCCAGAGGTGATAGGGATATAAATATTTATGTGTAACATGAAAACCTAACGACTTTAACTAGTAACTGGTGACGAAGTTTGGTGGCAAGTATGCAAGAATTGACCCTCCCAATACGTGTGAGGGCAAAGGCACCATTCCTCCTTTGTGCCTTGTAGCTGAGGATAATGCAATGCTGACTAGTAAGCATTTAGCAGTTGGCAAACCTGACACTGCTGAGTGTTTTCTGGAAGATATTTCTTAGCAAGAACATGGCAGCAATATGCACATGCCATGAACTGCCGACCATGTGAGGCTGGGGAAGAACAAGCAAGGCAGGAAAGATAAATACCTTTTCCCCTTTGGGTTTAATCCAATGAACAATATTAAAGCCAGTGCCCCTCTTTTCCGTATCATGAGGAATTACTTCCACTCAGCTTGATCCAAGGCGCATGTGGCCTAGCTTTGGCTGGTTACCTCGTCTCGTATTCCTGACAGTAACACTGGGAGAGACTTCACGTATCCTGCAAGTGGGACGTGTGACAGTTCCAGCTGGGACAGAGGAGTGAAGCTCATGGTATTTGAAATGCTTCTGTAGAGTCATTATGCAAAGCAACCAGCTCCTCTGAGAATCCATCTATACCTTGTGTTCTTACCCACAGCAGTTAGTTTCCAGGTAGATTTGCATCCTCCTTTTATTCTTTTCTTTATTTCTCATTTTGCTTTGTTTTTTCTGTCTTGACATTCTTGCTATCCACGTGCAATCAGAGCAAATACTGAAGGACAGAAATGAAAGGCAGTTTACTGTTTGTAAATGCTTGTTATGAATGAGAAAACATGATTTAAAGATAAATTTGGTTAAGCTTTTATTTGAAAATCCTTTTAAATGGTAGAACAAGCCAAAGCTACAGTAAGGCTATTTGAGACCATATTAAATCATGAAATATGAGTGGTATAAGGAAGTATGTATTTCTAGTTTCTATTGGTTGCATATACCCTAAGTCAAGCCTGAAAGTTTAAAAAAAAAAAACGGGTGCGAGGAATCCTAATGCAGATAATGGGTAAATTTTCAGTGAGATGCCTCTGTTTCTTTTAAAGATTTATTGATTTTAGAGAGAGAGCACGTGTGCGTGAGCGGGGTGGTGGGGAGAGGCAGAGGGAGAGACAATCTCTAGCAGACTCCCTGCTGAGCTCAGAGCCCGTTGTTGGCCTCGATCTCACAACCCTGGGATCATGACCTGAGCCGAAACCAAGAATGAGCCGCCTAACATTAACTGACTGAGCCACCCAGGCACCCACCCCCAGCTTTATTTTTATCCCAGTTTCCCAAATTCACATTTGTAAGAAAAATTCTCTATATCAGGAAAAGGCACATAAATATGAGAAAAAAACTTGATTTAGAAAGAGGTTGATATCTGAGTAGTTTTAGACATCCTAATTCTGGGTTAAAATTATAAAATGTTACAGTTCAAAGGGATCTTAGAAACCTGAGCCCCAGATGATGAAATGATTTTCCCAAGATCATCCATTAAATATTCATGTTGGAGGATGGATGATACGGCTTAGAACTCATGTTAAGGTTCATTGAGATCACATGTGTCAAGTGCGTGACTAAGCGTCTGGCACATATTATGTGCATAATAAATACTGACGATGATCATTCTATTATAGTTTATTAAATCACAATATTGCCCAAAAAAGTCAGTATATGTTAATGATATTCTTGAGCCTATATGTGTACTTACCTCCCTATAATAGTCGTGAGTTTGGGTTTCTTTGCTTAAAATCTCCAACTTTTTATTCACTGGAGTTAGTGATACATTTACTAGAAATAAGTCAGCCTCTTAGTCAGTGGAGGCTAATGGCTGTTTGCAAACAACTTCCAAATCTCAGTGGTTTAACCCAATACTATTTTGATTCTCCCTCTCTGGACAGTGCAGGGCAGGTTTGCAGTGGGTTTTCCTCCACGTCGTTATTTAGGGACTGGGATCCTTTCAGTTAGTGGCCTCACCAACCTCCAAAACCTTAATTAAAAGTATTGCTGAAATAATCCATATAAAATATTTATTATTGCCATTTAGGAAGTTCATGCTTATGGGTACTGTATTTGCATGCTATTCACAGTTCAATTTTTACTTAATTAAAAATTATTTATTTATTTATTTTTAAAAGATTTTATGCGTTTATTTGACAGAGAGAGACACAGCGAGAGAGGGAACACAAGCAGGGGGAGTGGGAGAGGGAGAAGCAGGCTTCCCACTGAGCAGAGAGCCCGATGCGGGGCTGGATCCCAGGACCCCGAGATCATGACCTGAGCCGAAGGCAGACGCTTAATGACTGAGCCACCCAGGCGCCCCCCAAATCATTGTTTATTTATTTACTTAATTAAAAACTTGGAAAATTAAAATCTGTCAATTTGCAAAGTTCAAGCATGGAGTTGCCATTTTTGGAATGCAGACACATGGGCAGGCTAGGGAATGCAGGCTCAGAAGGGAAAGGAAGGGGATCTGCTGGCCACAAGCCAAGGTACGGAATGCAGCACACTGACTCACGTGAGAGCAGATAATCAGATGCTTTCCAAAGCCTCGCGTACCCTGAGGCTCACAACATCACAGTGGCATTACAGTACGCCAACAGGTGAAGAATCTGGATGTAAGTCAGTTACCTAGCTCCTAGGATTTCTATTTCATTTGGTCTAACTCATTAGCTAACTCATGAAAGTTTTTTCCTGAGTTTTTCATATTTTCAAGATGAAAATTTTAATCTTACACCCATGTTTTTTGAGGCTACTTCGGAGATGTCATAAATCCAATATTTTGCAGAATACTCCTAAGTGCCTTTAAAGCTATTAATTTATTTTTGCTTCCTGAATAAAAATTTCAGTTTGGCTAGCATGTCACATTTATCAAAATCTTATTAGCTAAATGAATGCTTTAAATGGCTAGATGTTTTAAAAATTCTGCCCTTAATTAATTAATTCTCACTGTCTTCCTGGAGGAACCTTCCAAATATGTCAATACTATGCTTCAACTATTTTCCACTCGATGGATTTTAGGCAACTCACTGTATAATTTTTAAATTTTCTGAATTTTAATTAAATAAAAATTAGCCTATGAACAGCATGCAAATATGGTACCCATAAACATAAATTTCCCAAATGACAATCCTGTGGATTATCTCAGTGATTCTTTGAATTAATACTTGGAAACTTCTAAGCATAAACCTTGGAAATTTTTAAGTATAAAAATTTAAATAAATTTAAATTTTTAACTCATCTCTCTTTTTTTATTATTTCAAAGAATTTGATTCTATCGTATATTTATTTACTGGGCTTTTGTGAAAACCAGTTATGAACTGACTAATAATCCAAACTGACAGTGAGACAAAATTGACTTCTAATTAAAAATTTAAGTATATTTTTCATATCAGTATGTGCATATTTGCACATTAGAAATAGCATTCATTTCCTAAGCTAATTAAACTTTCATATTGAAATCTTACCAGAAATTTTCATTTCATATGAGGCTTTTGCTTATTTTTCCAACGACCTATGTGTTCTTCCTGAGTCTAGCATACAGTTTGGGAATGTGCTTTGCAAATATGCACCTTAAATTATTTGAGGATCTTTTGCCATGTGACTTTTGTGGTTTTATGTTTCCCTATACGATTGGGGGGAGGAAATACTTATAACAACCAGGGATTCTGGAAACACTTGCTGCTTCTGTTAGTGCTTGTACAATCTAGGTCTGTAAGTCCATGTAGGTTGAGGAGACATTCTCTACTTTATGCAAATCTCGTTTATGTTACATTGAATTTTTACGTAGAGGTGGAGAATTTCATGAAGGAGGTAGCCTACTTGACTTGTGGCCATGGGTTCAGCTAAGAGGAGGGCCAGAGCATCTTACAGTTCAATTTACATGGCACATGTTCAGTGCTAGCTCCCAGATTTGGAGGAGGGTTCGATTGGCCCCATTTAAGTCTGGAGTGATCCAAGACTAGATGCGAGGGGAGGGTTTTGGGGAAGAGATCAATGGCTTTGGAGGGAAAAGAGGAGGGCAGGAGTGCACAGAGGAACGGGATCTTTGCAGTGGTGTTCTGCGTCCTGGGTTCTAGCTCAGTGTAGAGGTCTTATCACACTCCTCAGCATGGGTTCTCTGCAACGATCAGCATCCTTATGATTAATACACTCTCTGCTTGGGCTCATTCAAGAATGATGCCTATTATTCTCAGCAAAAAATATATAATAAAAAGATATCTTCTATAACCTAGTACCTATCTCATTTTCAAAGTCAGTAGAATAACTTACTGGAATAGGAACTGCTTGATGGCAACATCCAATATTTTATTTTTGGAGAAAGCCTTGGAATCTACCAAAGCTCTCACTGGATTGTCTCCTTCCTCATAAAGTTTGGAACAAAAACCTTAACTCCAGGTAAATCTGCTAAAATATTGCTTCTGCAGGAAGATGTGTGAGTTTGCTTTATCCATTTGTCTTTGATAGAGGATGTGGTCTTCTCTGCTGCTATTTGAAATGTAAGTCCTATTTTGCTGACTACAATAGAAAGAAATACATCCAGACATAAAGAATACGGTCTAAGTAAATTTGCAAACCAATATATTTTATAATATACTGCTCAGTGTCTATTGTAGTTGTAAATCAAGAGAGATGACATAGCTCTATGGAATGAATTCATGTTTTTAAGCCTTGCCCTTTTTACAGCATAGGAAATTCTTAGATCTCCCTGCAGGATACATTGTTTCCCCAGAATAGCAGTAGTAGGAAATACATTTTTATGGCCTCTGATGGAGATTAGAATGCGCAATTGTAGAAAGGAGAGAATTTGTCCAGGGAGCCCACTTTCCACTTAAAACTCAGTTGTGTGAAGTCACATGCCTCAAACCTGCATATGTTAGATGCTGCTTCTGTGCATAAAATAAAGCAAAGATGCTGGGTTTTGTGTTAGTCACCATCCCTTTCATAAGCATGGAGAAAAGGATGCCATCAGAATCATTGACATACAGGAAAAATTGTATGAATGACTGTTTTATCAAGAACCACATCTCAGAAAAATACTATTTTTGTTTTTCATCATAGTAAAATAGTAAAATATTCAGTCTAGCAACTGATTACAGCTTTAAATACAGAGAGGTGTCTAACACCTCTCTAACATGCAGAGAACCCATGCTGAGGAGTGTGATAAGACCTCTACACTGAGCTAGAACCCACGGGCATTTAAAATCAATTGTTTTAATCTGGGAAGGGATTTGTAGCCATATACTTTGTGGGTTTTCCTGGCAAGAATGGCTCACGTGTGTATGGTCTCCCACTATGAAGTCACCACCTCATGGTGCAATGAGGAAACACTTTATCAAAGCCCCAAACTCCACACTGATTCCCTCAGATGGATAGGCTCCTACATCAGCAATCTGTTCGTTTATTTGTTTTCAGGATCCTAAGAAAATATAGTACAAGTTATTTATTTAAAGTTCTGAGTCACTGAGCTATTGATCTTCTCATCCTTTCCTTGCTGGGTTTGGTTAGACTTGAACTTGTGAGCCAGCCCTGCCCACGCCCATTTAGGGAGGAGGCTGAGCCTCACATGGTTCTTCTCATGTGTATTCCCCCCGTGACTCCCTTAGTGTTCTCTCAGATCCTTATATTCCAAAAGAGGTGAGTTACAAACTTTTTTCAGAGCATTTCCTATTTTTCTACTGATTATTATGGTATTTGAGTGATGTCATCTATTTGCTATGCTTCAGTAGATCTTATGGAAAGTTGTAATTTTAAAATCCCATAAAATATTTACATTTGAAGCCAAACTGAATTAAACAAGCTTGTTTTTAAGAATTAATCCTAACACCTCTTCTACAAAGCTGGTCCTGGGATGAAACTAAAGGTTCAAATCATATGGATTTTGGCATTTCTCAGCTGTTGCTTCTTAGGAAAAACTGATGATAGTTTGAGACAGTAAATGTGCACCTCGAATGATGATAAATGTTCTGGATACTAGCACTTTTCCTATCAGTGTTACTCCCCAAAGATTCGATGTTTATATCTTTCCTTTGCTACTCTCAATGTCCTCAATTTGGTGCTTTTAGACATAACAACAGCACAAAGGCCAGGGGTGTAATAGATATAGATATGTAGCCTTCTTAGCAGATCTTGCTGCATTGAGCCGATCAAGGAAGGGTTAGAAAGGTAATGATTTAGGTTTTTGGAATATGGGGTTTATAATATTCTCTATTTGTGTGACTGAATATAAAAAAAACATTGAATTGGATGATGATGTTTTCAAAATAAGACTGCTAAAAGAAGCCATGTTATTCAAGGAACAAATTACACTTGACTCTTCAACCATAACAAATGTTGAATTGCAATGAACTCACACACAATCTGTTATTAATTCTCATGTGAATATATTTTATAGCAAAGTAACCTTTTTAAAAATTTAATACATATCTATTTAAAATAATTGCACGTGATGAAATGCCATGCTGTCAGAACTAGGTTGCTAATGTATTACAGCTGAATTAGATATCAATCAAGTTTGGCAATTGTTATTAATGATCAAATTTCAAAACTAAACCGAAGTCACCATATCCAATAAAATGAAACACAATATCCTCTTAAACCAGACATGAGTACTAATCAAGGGAAAGTTCAATGAGATTCTATTTCTATTCATTGGTATGCCACTATGATTTCTGATTTGTAATGCCATTTCAGTTTGCAAAACATAAAAAAGGATATGAACGATATAAAGAAGTATGAGTGAAAACCTAGATTAATTTTGCTTATAATGATTCCCTTTTCTTGTTGTATTCAATAGAACATAAACTCCTTAGAGACAGAGACTTTTTCTTGTTCAACCCTGAACAGCACCTGGCACATATTGATGCGCGAAGAAGCTTAGAGAAATAAAAGTCCATTTAGAAAACTTATAATTATTCCCCCTTTTGCAAACGTGTTAAAATAGCCTGTATATTGAATTCCTGAATAACTACCAGTGTGTTCTCAATCTAAATGTTTATATTGTATATAGATTGACTCTTCTAAAACATCAAAAACCTTCAAAAGATAAAAATAAGTAATATAACTAATAATAACTAAAATAATTTAAAACATTAAAATATATTATCTATGAATTTTGATTTAATTCTCAGGTTAAGGCAGAGTGGTAAAAGTTGGACACTACAGTGGCTCAGTTGGTTAAGCGACTGCCTTCGGCTCGGGTCGTGATCCTGGAGTCCCGGGACCGAGTCCCGCATCGGGCTCCCTGCTCGGCGGGGAGTCTGCTTCTCCCTCGGACCCTCCCCCCTCTCATGCTCTCTGTCTCTATCCCATTCTCTCTCTCAAATAAATAAATAAAATCTTAAAAAAAAGTTGGACTCTACAAATGGGCCAATCATGATCAATCTATTCATTTTTATTTCTGAATCAAAAATGATATATACAAGGCAGTTTAGTGACCATCTTACTCTAATGTGAATTAATCATCAGCAAATTGGCACATTTTAGGTTTATTGTTTAGTTTCTAAATCATCAGCACTAGTGTAGCTTAATTAATTTTAATTGAGGTTCAATTAAATCTTCATGAATCCAGAAGTTATTACTCTATCAGATTTATATCTAAAGTGTCTACAAACATATTTCCTTAATGTTCCCTTTTAGTGGCTAGGAACTAGTGAGTGGAGGTTAGGTCTGACATACTCATTCATTACTTCAAAATTACGGAATAATATTCTATGCCCAGTCCTTGAATGAATGTATATAAGTGTATATAAATAATGCCAGTCAATGAGACAAGTGGTGCTGCGTTTTAAATTTTCTTAAATTGACTTCCCATGGAGAACCCAAGATGTGTCTGATATTGGTGAACACCGTAGTAATAATCCCTGGTCACCACCTGGGAACGGTTCTCCAGGGTCATAGCTGGAACTATCATATATCAAGAGGATTGGCAAGGTATAGAGTATTTTGATAGAAAATGGACGAAAAAGACCTGGAGACCTTGGGCTTTGGCTAGTCAATAGACAGTGAGAAACCAGATGACCACGTTTGAAGGAGGAAGAAAAGACATCTGCCCAGGGTCATCCTTGGCATTTACTGTACATGGACACTGATTTCTGTTTCTCTTTGTGAATCAGCATTCTGTGGGATCATTGCAGGGGCAAGCTCACAGTCTTTGGTGATGGGCCATCACAAACTTGTATGTCCCTTATGTCTATGTTAATTTGTCCTCTTTGGAACTAGAATTGCCAGATTATGTCTTGTGTGCAGAGATGGGGCATTTGTTGGAATAAGTACACAGATTCACGCAAGCTTTTATTGTCAGATGGTGGGCACATGCTTCCAGGCACAGCAAAGGGACTCTAAAGAAGTTGCCTCGCCATCTGCTTCATGCAAGATCTGACAATGGCAAGCTCAGACACTGCTTTGTGGGCCTGCTGGGACCATGGACAGGTGCTCACATTCAAAGCTCTCTGGTCTCAGTTCTGACCTTGGGAGTAGGAGAGGGCCAGAAAGAGCAAACCAGGAAGGACGTTCAGGCTTTCCATACTGACAGCCCCGGGAAGAATATCTATTCTTAATACTTCTGTTTTTATATATTTAGAATCAATTCATTGGTTCATATTTTCCTGTTGGTGGACACTTCTTGGCAGTTATGGTGACAGTGATGGTAGGAAAATTTTACATTTCTTTCTAAGGCAATTTATATGTATTATCTCTTTCAATTCTTAGAAACATCTTTTAGGGAAGGCATTACTTTAAATTTTAATAGACAGGCAAACTAGAGAGGTGACACAAAGTGCTGAGGTCAGGAAAAGGCAGAAGCGTCCAGAAGACATTAGTAGTTACAAGCACAGCTGAGGAGTGATGCCACCTGGCTTGATCTTGGATTCTGAATGTTGAGCTCTTGTGGCCTTGGGCAAGGTTCAAGACTTCTTGATATATCACTTTCTTCACCTATTAAATGGGAATACTAAGGGTACTTTCCTTAAAGGGTTGTGGTAGAGGTAAAATGGGACAAGACATATTGTTACAGGATTTTTGTTCCCTTAGCACCCGTGGTTCTTGGTCAAACCACTTTGAAGACTGAAGAGGTAGACCAGACGAAGACTGGTGGGCAGCAAAGCAAAGTTTATTGAACAAGAGTACAAAGCTCCCAGAGAGGGAGGGGCCCCGAGAGGGTTGCCATGTTGGTGTTTAATCTAGGAGCTTTTATAAGCTCTTTTGAGGAACTATCTTGAGCATCCTGAGCGTGGGCCCCCTGTGGATTGGCTGCTAAGATGTCACCTGTCTACCTATTGGGTTATTGTTCACGTGTTGATGGGTCTTGTGGGCTGACATCTGGAGACTAAAGGTCTCAACTTGTGATAGTGACCAATGTTTCATGGTTAATGGTTTTGTTTCAGGATGTTTTGCACAAGTCACTCCTGCAGAGGCTGCTAGACAGGATGCTATCATGGTCTTGTCTAAACTGTGGAACAGGATGCTAGTGCAGTTTTGTCTTAGCTGTCCTGGCTTTTTTGCTTTCTTGTTGGGGATCCGGGACCTGACTCCCTAAGTGTCCAATTAACTCCTAACAATATGATGCATATGGAACCAAGGAAGGTTATCAGTAAAGTGACAAAGTTAGAAATCAAAGCCATGTATAACTTAGGATATTGTTCTATTTCCTATTGGGGTTTGAGGCTTTAAACCAACTTGATACACTTATGAGACCCAATGAGCTTTCGTAGGTCATAAGTACATTATAGTTTGAGGAGGCAAACTATACCAGAATCTATATTTACGAGGCAAATAAATTTTCATTACAACAAAAGAAAAATACCCAAGGTGTACAAATAAATCAGTTTTCCTGTGGCATTAACCGAATGGTTAATTTTATAGTAATACAAGGTTTAAGCTTTGGGAGCACATCTATCATCTTATGAAATACTGCCCATTTAGGTAACCCACCTCATGGACAAGACTGGAAAAATTTTTATAAAAGTTTATGTACTTATGATTTTATATTTAGTTTTATATAATAAATGAGACTGTTGGCTTTAAGGTCAAGTGGATGTAAGTTTTTGCTTTTAGATTTTAGCTCTCTGACCTTGGGTGAGGTGCTTACTCTTTCTTTTTTTAACGTTTTTATTTAAATTCCAGTTGTAAACATGCAGTGTAATATTAGTTTCAGGTGTACAATATAGTGATTCAACACTTCCATACATCACCCCGTGCTCATCACAGGTGCCGTCCTTCATCGCCATCCCCTGTTTCCCCCAACCCCCACCCATCTCCCCTCTGGTGACCATCAGTGTGGTCTCTAGAGTTAAGAGTCTGTTTCTTGGTTTCTTCCTCTCTCTCTCTCTTTCTCTTTCCCTTTGCCTGTCTGTTTTGTTTCTTAAATTCTACATGTGAGTGAAATCGTATGGTTTTGTCTTTCTCTGACTGACTTATTTCTTTTAGCATAATACTCTCTAGCTCCATCCATGTCATTGCAAATGGCAAGATTTCACTCAGTTTCCTCATCTGTGAAGTGAAAACACGCCTACGCAAGTGCTATGTTGAACACGAAGTAAACGTGGGTGATCAGTGCTGCTATGTAGGGTGGGGAGGTCAGCGAGCACCTTCTCCATTTCCAGTCTGTGTCTCTGAAGCGTCACTGGAATACATCAGAAATGTGGGTACTGACTTGAGTGCCCACGTGTCATGTCATACTTGACTTGCAGTACGGACATTGGTCTTTCTACCATGGAGTAAAACTCTAAAGCTCTGGGATTATGAAAAAAATTAAGTGAATCATTTGTTCCAATTTTGTAACCCTTCTCTATTGAATTGTGTGCAGGTATGCGTGCTTGAGTGTGTGCGTAAGAGGGAGAGAGTGGCATAGAGAGTGTGGGACAGAGACACCTTAAACCATAATTCAGGATCCAAATACAGCCTGTGCTCCCACTAGATAGGCACCACAACAAATATAAATATAAGCCGTATTTAAGTAAGATGAACTCTCACCATGTACCATCTCGGCATCAAGTGCCTTACGTGTACTGTTTAATTTGATGCTCACAGCCCCCAGTGAATTAGGGACTGTAATTATCCCCATTTTCTCATACGAAAGTTGAAGATTAGAGATTTAATGGCTCTATTAAAATAATGCAGCCAGGAAGTGGAAAAGGCTAAATTTAAACCTGGTTATTCTGCTCAGAATCTCATTTTCTTAATCATTATGCTATATAGTGGTGCCATCTACTGAGAGTTATTTTATTACGTAAATTGCAAGCCCTTCCTAAGATGTTCTCTAGTTTAAACTATTGCAGACTCAACCAGAGTAGAGGAATTACAAGGAAGTAGGAACTGTTTTGTAAAACCTATTTCTAATGGATTATTTTTTTAGTTCACACATTTCTGTATGCTTTGTTGGTGTATTTATTTGTTTTCTCATTACACTTTTATTTCAAGATAACTGTAGATTCCCATATAACAGTGGTACAGAGATACCCTTGTGACCTCACCCAGTTTCCCCAGTAATAACATCTCACAAACTGCAGGACTGTATTACAACCAGGACCCTGACTGACACAATCCACTGATGTTATGCTAGTCTCCTCCTTTTTACTTGTGTTTATTTGTATGTGAAGTGTGTGTGCATTTAGTTATATCACATGCAGTCTTATTACACGTGTATTTTATTGGACCCACCACTAGGGTTAAGACACAACTACCACACACATCCTTTATATTGCTCTTCTAAACCCATGTCCCCCAACCTCATTCCCCTGACATCCCCAACTCCTGCCAACAACTAACCTGTTTCTAAAATAATTTGAGAATGTTATATAAATGGAATCCTAATGTATATAAACTTTGGAGATTGGATTTTTTTCTCAACATAATCCATTTGAGATTAGTAGAGAAGTAATAGATTTTTGTGTGTTTATCTTATATCCTGCAAACTTCCTGAACTCACTTATTAGTCTAAGATTTTTTTTTTTTTTGGTAGACTCCTTGGGATTATCCGCATAGATAATCATGTTGTTTTCAAGAAGGAAATTTTTAATTTTGCTTTCCAATCTTTATGTCTTTTATTTCATTTTCTTGCTTTATTACAGTGGCTAGAACTTCCATCACTATGTGGAAAAGAGTGGTGATGTATATAGTTATTATTATGAAAAAATTATGAAAAAAACTTTTGGTCCTGTGTCAGGACCAAAAGATAATAGTAAACAAAAACCAAGTTATTAGGTCATCTCAAATTACACATTATTTTTGTCCATGAATGATTGCCTGGCTCATCATAAACATTGAGAAAAAGTTAGTCATCTCATCATATTAAGTATTTTTTTCTTGTTGTTCTATAGTTTAAAAGAACATTCTTTGATAATTTAAAAATATTTATTTTGTGAATTCATTTAAATTGTTATTTCAGGTTTGGGGAATATTACTCCACATTTATTTTGTCTTTTGATTCCAACTCATGCTGGACTATTTACTCGTGTGTTTTAATATTCTGTATTATGAAGTCATTTTAAGCACAAAAGAGTCATCTTTTAAAGAACGTAAATATGGCAAATTTGGGGGAATCATTCTTCAGAAATAGTTTTGAATTTGCTTTTGTTGGGTGCCTTAGGTGCATGACTTACCTTTCCTCAATTTCTAAGGTAGTTTATTGGCTTGGCATCTCTGTACCACTTGTGCATAGTAGAGTTGGATTCCAAGCTGGTGGAGGCATACCTGCAATTTCTGACAGAAAAATTGTTTTTTCCTTCCATATTTGGGACAGACCTAATCTATTTTAGTTTGTGGTCCCCCCAGAAAGGGACCCCAAAGTAAGGATTCAAATGCGAGTAGTTCATTTGGGAAATTATCCCAGGTAACATCTATAGGGGAATGGCTAAAGTGAGACAAAGAAGGAAGCAAACCATCAAAGGTCAGTTGGCAATTGTAAATGCTCTTGTGTTTTTGTGTATAGTTCCCACATGCTCACATTCATCTGTTTAAAGATTTATTTATTTATCAGAGAGAGAGTGAATGAGAGAGAGAGAGAGAGAGAGAGAGAGAGACAACCTGTGCACGCATGCAGAGGGGGGTGGGCAGAAGCAGAGGGAGACAGAATCTCAAGCAGACTCCCCACTGAGCAGGGAGCCCAATGTGAGGCTCAATCTCGTGACCCTGAGATCATGAACTGAGCCAAAATCAAGAGTTGGGCGCTCAACTGACTGTGCCCCCAGACGCTCCCCAACACGCTCACTATGAGTATATAGAATCAGGTTACCACTGGGCCTGAAGCACAATACTGCTGAGGATAATGTAGAACCTATACCGGAGTTATCCTAGTGAGTGAGGGGCAATGGTGAGATGTTTATATGCCCACTCCCTGCCCATCATTGGTTGGGGGCACTTCTGAGGGACAGTCTCTCCAACATGTCAAGTGTGCTATATTTGTGCACCAAGCCAAAAATCCACACCAGTCCTTCAGACAGTTCCATTTCATTAGTCTCTGGTCTTTGCTGTCAGAATTCTGGGGATGTGGATGGAGCACTGAGGTCATTTGTCAAGCTTGATTTGTCCTTTCTCCAGGTTAGTGAGGAGAGTGATTGAGTGCTTCTTGCATGGGATTTGTGGCCTCCAGGGTCCAGTTCTCTACAGGGTACTGAGTTCCAATCCCCTACATGATATAGGCCTGAGGTCTGTTCTCCTGTCCTGGGGGGTGTTAAGCCCTAAACCTCTAGCCCCTGCCAGCTCCAGTAACTCCCAAGGCTGATGCACCATTGGCAAACATGTCTACTCTTCTGCCTTTCAGCTTCCTTCTTGCTTTTGGCACCTGGACATTTCTTTTTGTTTTTTTTCTGACAAGTTTATTATTTTGTTGGGATTTGAAGAACACTCACTCTTTTGAACAGCTCCATAGTATCTTGTGGTATGGATACACATTTATTGATACCATTTACTTAGCGATGGGCATTTATATTTTTGTATCTAGGGTTTTGTTTGTTTTTTCCACTCTAAACATGGTTGCTGTAAACTTCCCTTTCCATGTATCAGTCATACTAGTGCCCTTACATAATGGGATAATGCCCCAGAAATGATAGAGCATCCCAGAAGTTTTAACTGACTGGTCCCTTACCTCATTCTAAAAAGGCTATAACAATTTATGTTTCCACTAGCAATGCATCCTGGTGGAAAGATTTATCAGTCTCATATTAGTCAGAAATTAAAATCTTTTTCTCAGAGCATTAATACTTTAATTCCCTTGCTCCTCATCCAAGAATATAATTTTGCCATTCACTTAAAAAGGAAATAAATTGTATAATAACAATAAAACTGAAGCATGAGGATTGGACAATAAATCTGCAAACTTTGTGTCTGGCAAACAAGGGAAGTTGAGATTAAATGCACTATCACTTATACCTGGACCAGAGAAAAAGAAATAATAAATCCTCACTTCCAGCTAAAACTAACTTCATCCAAGAAAAGTTATTACCTCTTGCTCAGCTCCCTGGCTAGTGATGGCTCATTCAGGTGCTGGATACGAATCCTCAGGCAGCCGTGACCTGGGGTCACGGCTGCCTGGAGACTCAGGAGGGAAATGAGGACATGCTTATGAAATCCGGAGGTGATAACGCTGCCTCTCCAAATGTGCAGTGTCAGAGTCACCTTGGGGATGCTTGAGTTCACAAGCTTCAGGCACTGTTGGTGGAATGGTCTTCTCGAAAACCAGCCTGGCTTATCTCTGTTAAAACGAGCTTTGTGGGTGAGACAAACCATGAGAGATGATGGACTCTGAAAAACAAACTGAGGGTTCTAGAGGGGAGGGGGGTGGGGGATGGGTTAGCCTGGTGATGGGTATTAAAGAGGGCATGTTCTGCATGGAGCACGGAGTGTTATACGCAAACAATGAATCATGGAACACTGCATCAAAAACTAATGATGTGATGTATGGTGATTCACATTACATAATAAAAATAAAAACGAGCTTTGCTTTCTGACACATTCCAACTGATTAAGCTCTCCCAAGCTCTGTGTGACATCGGCCTTTACAGTGTTTCTAGTGAACTGAGAAACTTTTAGAAGAGAAGGGCCCACTCTGAAGACAGTACAGTTTCATTCCATTGAAATATGATTCCCATAAAATTTATTTTTACATATAAAAATAAAGACACCCTGATTGAATGGAATTTAACCACAATATCACTGCTTAAATCTTTTAAATTCAGAATTTGTAATTTTAAAAAGCAATAGTTGCACTTAAATTGATTTTGGTATCATTTGTAAATAGAAGATTGGCTAAAATATCAGTAATATAACAATTATAAGGGAAATATTTAAAACTATGACAGAAAATAGTTTTCAAGCACTATATGAGCAATATTTAATATAACATATCCTAATAGAAAACATTCTAATGTAATTGTAAATCTTTTCCTACATAATACTTGGTAAACCTCTTTTTACTTTTTGTAAATGCATGGAAGTTTAAGAACAAGCTTTTCTTTTAAAATATAAAAATATAAATTCTATTTTATTAGTTGAAAATGACTTTTCCTTAATCCTAATGAATCATATATGCAGCTTATTTACTTATTTCTATTTATTTCTTTGTTGTATGTTCAGAAGTTGTTAGAAGTGAGATTTGGCTTCTAGAACAATACTTAATATATGTCCAGATAGATATCTAACAATTCAGTGTTTCATTTCTTTGGTGCAGGGGGAGAAATGGAGATTTGATCAGGAGAATTATCTACATCTTCCAATGGTTTAGCTTCTCTTGGAAAAGGTCACGTAGACTCATCTGATTTTTTGTTGTTGTTGTTGGAGAGGAATTCCAATTATTTTTAGTTCATAGAGATTACCCTCTACAGGGTTGTCTTAGCCCATTTGCCTTGGCTCAGCCAAATTCAGCCTTCACTGGGGAGATGTCCTCAGCAAACAAGCCGTCTCTCTACTAAACTTTTATAGCAATTATTTTGTAAATTTCTCAGCATGTATTATAGAATGAGTTATGTTTATAAGTCTTCATATAAATTCCTTTTTTTTTTAAAGATTTTATTTATTTGACAGAGAGAGACACAGCGAGAGAGGGAACACAGGCAGGGGGAGTGGGAGAGGGAACAGCAGGCTTCCCCACTGAGCAGGGAGCCGGATGTGGGGCTCGATCCCAGGACCCCGGGATCACGACCTGAGCTGAAGTCAGACGCTTAACGACTGAGCCACCCAGGCGCCCCTTTCATATAAATTCCTTGAAATGAGTGAGTCTATATTCAATATTGTTATGCTAACCCATCCCATGCCAAGGTAACGAGCATGAGATTTTGCACATGTTGGGGGATAAAATGACAAGCACATCCTGCCCTGCTTCCTCCAAACTACTAGGACAGGCAAAATTAAGCAAATAATCATAAATGAATGTAAAATTGAAACTGAGACAAGTGTTCTGAATGCATGCTGATGATGCCTCAAGAATGTATGGAAGAGAGACCATGACTTTAATTTCAAAGAACAGTAGGTCTGAGAAGGTTCGCTTGAGGAAATAGTGTTGGAACCGAGATCTGAAGGGCATGTGGAGATGGCAGGGGTGCAGAGAAGACGGGCATGTGGGTGGGCACAGAGGTGAAGTGAGAACCTCACGGCCAAGGAGCCATTGGCAGAGTGACCCAGGGTAAGACTGGGGGGAAGCCTGGAGGAGGAGCACATCTGTGGAGCCCAGAGGCCCAGGGGCCATGTGGTGTGAGGTTGGATCTGTGAGGGTAGAGGCTGAGTCCAGGCCAGGCAGGTCGCTGTCTTTATTGCTACTAACACTCACGCCTTCACATCTATTTTCTTATTTTATTTCCACTTGCCCATCTGATGTGGGTGGGGAGGGTTCCTACGGGGGGGCAGGCAGGATCTGAGGTCTGTGTGAGGTGCTCAGGCCTTACCACCAGTTAGTAGAGCTGCTAATAACAACCCAACACTCTGAAAGAGGGTTGTGGTCCTAGGGATTTTCTCCCAGCATGTGGTCAGTAATGGATTTGCTCGCAGCATCTGTTCCTTCGTTCCATGATCATGATCACGATAGCGGATGTTGTCTCTCCAACACTTAGCAGGGATGGAAAGTGGGTGTAGTTTTGAGCTGTCAGAGGATTTCAAACCCTGGTCTTTTTGTCTGGTGCTTTGTGCTGAATGCTAAACCCTGAAGAGGGGAAATGGTGCCATGTTGCCCATATTCATATATCAAGACAAAATACTTCATGAAATTAGAGTTTTTATAATACTCAATTTTAATTGTGATGCTATTATTAATACAACTGTTAATGCTTTTAAGTATGTAAGAATCAGGAACTTTGTTTTTTATATTCTTTACCTCAATATCATTCTCTTTATACTGATTTATACACGTGTCAGTGACACCTTCAAAGTACACTACGAATTTACAGAAATGCAAAATGTATTTAAGAACAGATAGAAATATCTGTAGGTGGTCTATGAAAAGATTCCACAAAACCAACTTGTGTTAATCCAATAATCTTTTTTCACAGACAAAAAATTTCCTCAAAACTCCTTTCCTGAAAAAATTTCATATTAGATTGCCATTACCAAGTTAGCATAGGGATGATCTTTATGTGGCTTCTTTAGGGGAATTCCTTACTTCCTTAATAATGAGTAGCAATTCTGTGTAACGTTGCGCAAAAGTTATGTGAGTTCATATAACACAAGTACAAATTTGCTTACACCGAATTTGCATTCTCTTTAAAAAGTGGCTATGTGGCTTTACTATATTATTTACTATATTATTAGATTTCAACCATGTATTTCTCTACATTTAAAATGAAGTCAGCTTAGATTCTTTTAGTAACACATTTTGTAAATGCTGCAGGGAAAAGAGAATTTCCAACCCTCTCTTACCTTCATAATGATTTCAGTATCACATCCCTTTTTCTTTTTCCTTTCTTAGCAGGTGCTTTATAAATATTCTGTATTCCCTTTTACTTTTGAATTGTGCATCTGTTGTACCATGACCGAATAGTCATTTTGTTGGATTCCCTAAGATCTGATGTACAGTTCCTCCACATTCCCCGAGTGAATCGTGCACATATCTGTCATTATCTACACTCTAGTTACAAAGGAATCTGTCACAGGCCTAAAGTCCAAAGATACAAAATACAAAATATAAAAATACTCTACACCATAGAAAGGGAAGTAAGAGAATAAAGAAAAGTAAACCAGGGAAGGCAAGGAAGGCCGGCCGGTCCCTGGCATATTTAAAATCCCTCTGTTTCTTAAGCAGGCTGGCAAGGATGGTGTGCTGTAATTGTTTCGGCGTTAACGGAGGGATTTGGGCTGTATAAGGATAGTTAAAACTAAAGACCTGAGAAGGAAGTTGCAGAGGTAAAGAAATAGTGTTACAGGAAAAAGGGGAAGGAAGAAAGCAAGAACAGCCCAGCACCGAATGTTGCTGGAAAGACCCATATGAAGCGTGACCTCAAATGTCTTCGGGGGCTTATGGCCCTGCCTCGAGTCTGAAAATCTTGGGTTTGTGCATGGGTGCAATGTTACTTATTATGCCATTCTCACAAGAGAGGACAGTCCTGGACATCCTGTGTGATGTTACCATATGTCTCATGTCACAGAATGCCTATTCTAGGAAGGCCGCCGTGGTCCCAGGTGGAAACGATGTGCGTCCTTCTCCAACCCAGATATCAGGATGCTCATCAGGATGCTAATTCCATCCATCCGGCACAGCTGTCTACCTGACTGAATCCTGATGCCATCCACAAGTCATAAGGCAAAATAAAGGTGGGGTTTTCCTTTAGGCTCTTGTCCAGTATTCTTGTCTTCTGATAAAAAGAGACTTTGCAGAAAAGCACTATAAATGTTCTGGGAAAGAGCTAACTTTGTTCTATGATGCTGTGGCTTATCAGGAGTTCTCGTGCATTTGAAATATGCTGTGCTCATCCTGTGACACTGCATAACCATTCAGAGCAAGACAGCTGTGCACCCATGCTCAGAGGTGTTGAGGGAAAGTAAGCTCAGTGGTCACAGAAAACAAGTTTTTCATCTTCCCTGAAAAGTGCTGTTGATGCTCATTCTTCAGACCGTTACTAAGCACCTGCAGGGTTCTCTAGGCTGGCGGTTATAGAAAGTCCCAAGGAGTGGCCGAGAAGTCATCTCCGAGGAGGCCTTCGGGGAAGGCTGGAGTTGTAGGTGGGCCTCTGGAAACAGGGCCTGAGACAGAGATTTCTCTGTTGTGGATGGAAAGCACTACTTGCCAGAGAAGTCTGTAAGGGAGTGAGGAAGCCGGGGGGAGAAACCAACCCAGGTGTTTCCAGGTGAAATCCTGTGGTGCATTGTCAACTGTCAAGAGTGCTGGGCTCCCGTGTCCCTCCCAGGGAACAGTCACTGGCTGCTGGACGTGGTGGACAGTAGTCATGACCTTGCATGTACTTCCGGCCAGCTCGCTTCCATCATCCCAGGTGTTCGTCAGGGAAGGTGTCAGGAGAACAGTGTTGGAGGTGACAGTCGCTCCACGGCCCTGGGGGTGATGCCAACGGTGCTCCCTACCGCAATGGACAAGAGACAGGAAACCCATTGCTTTAGGTTGAGAAAAGAGAGGGGACTGAGGAATATGCTCCATGTCCTTGGTGGTGGTGGTGGCAAGGAGAGGTGAGGAACTGAGTCTAACAGCGCCTCTGCCCCCCATGGCCCACAGCTGTCTGCACCCAAGCGCACCTGAACAACCAGCCCGCAGACGTGCTTTCCTGGAAAGCTGGAGAGCCAGGTGATCTCTTGGGTCATATTCGACTCTTGAGTTTTATGATCACAGACTCATAGCCCCACATATCCCATGCATACTACTTAGCAAGCTATTTGGATGCGATGATTTCTGAATGGTGTCCTAGAGTTAAAAATTACATGTACAGGGTTGGCTCAGTCGTTGAGCATCTGCCTTCGGCTCAGGTCATGATCCCAGGGTCCTGGGATGGAGCCCCGCATCGGTGCCCTGTTCGGCGGGAGGCCTGCTTCTCCCTCTCCCACTCCCCCTGCTTGTGTTCCCTCTCTCGCTGTGTCTCTCTCTGTCAAATAAGTAAATAAAATCTTTAAAAAAAAATTACACGTACAATTTTAGTGAAACAATAAGGGTTTATCTGTAGGTGGGAGTCATCCTGATTCTCCCTGGAATGTGGTTTGATAGACTGTCTGGTGCCTTTGACAGTGTCCAGTGGGAGGTAGATACATGAATAAGCTAAGAGTGCGCTTGGGCATCATTACAGTCAGTGGATATGGTATTAGTTTCTCAAGACTTGCAGAGGAAGTTACAGCCTCTGATTCCTCCCATGGTGTGGCTTGCCCTGCCGCTGGGAGCTTCCTAAGCACAGGTGGCTCCTGAATTCAGCCCGGACCATTCTGATCTCATCAGGGTCAGCTGCCCACCGGCGGCCCCGTCTGTCCTGGCAGCTCAGACCACAGTCTTCCTTCTGTAAGCAGTGCAGCATCTCTCTGTGCAAACCAGCTGGGAGGCATCTTGTTCTCAGTAATAGAAACCTGACTGATAAAAATTTAATTGCACTTTAGTGATTGCTAGATGTAGGGTGAAGAGGTGGGTTAGTTCCATTCACTCATAGGCTTGAGAAGCTCTTGTTTGTCTTTGACAGGTATACATTTATATATTGGATTTTAGGGCATCTGCGTGGCTCAATTGGTTAAGCGACTGCCTTCGGCTCAGGTCATGATCCTCGAGTCCCGGAATCGAGTCCCACATCGGGCTCCTTGCTCAGCGGGGAGTCTGCTTCTCCCTCTGACCCTCCCCCCTCTCATGTGCTCTCTCTCTCTCTCTCATTCTCTCTCTCAAATAAATAAATAAAATCTTTATATATTGGATTTTAGACCTCAGGTAAAAACATTTTATTAAAAAGTTTACTGACTCCAAGATGATTAGAAAAAATTTCCCACATTATGAAAAGGTGAAAATTGTTTCCAAAGTTACTGGATTGCTTACAATATATGTTATTTTAATCTGATTGTAAAAATGACATTCATAGAGAGTTACTTACACTTAGTCTGCCTTCGCTGCACCAGCCAAGCCCTATCCTGACCCTGCAAATCTCTCCATTTTTTTTCAATTTTTTTTATTGTTATCTTAATCACCATATATACATCATTAGTTTTTGATGTAGTGTTCCATGATTCATTGTTTGTTCATAACACCCAGTGCTCCATGCAGAATGTGCCCTCTTTAATACCCATTACCAGGCTAACCCATCACCCTACCCTCCCCCACTCTAGAACCCTCAGTTTGTTTTTCAGAGCCCATCATCTCTCATGGTTCGTCTCCCCCTCTGACTTACTCCCCTTCATTCTTCCTCTCCTGTTATCTTCTTCTTTTCTTTTTTCTTAAAATATGTTGTGTTATTTGTTTCAGAAGTACAGATCTGTGATTCAACAGTCTTGCACAATTCACAGGGCTAACCGTAGCACATACCCTCCCCAATGTCTATCACGCAGCCACCCCATCCCTCCCAACCCCCACCACTCCAGTAACACTCAGTTTGTTCCCTGAGATTAAGAATTCCTCATATCAGTGAGGTCATATGATACATGTCTTTCTCTGATTGACTTATTTCACTCAGCATAACACCCTCCAGTTCCATCCACGTCATTGCAAATGGCAAGATCTCATTCCTTTTGATGGCTGCATAATATTCCATTGTGTATATATATCACCTCTTCTTTATCCATTCATCTGTCGATGGACATCTTGGCTCTTTCCACAGTTTGGCTATTGTGGACATTGCTGTTATAAACATTGGGGTGCACGTACCCCTTCGGGTCCCTACATTTGTATCTTTGTGGTAAATACCCAGTAGTGCAATTGCTGGATCGAATGGTAGCTCTAATTTCAACTGTTTGAGGAACCTCCATACTGTTTCCGGAGTGGTTGCACCAGCTTGCATTCCCACCAACAGTGTAGGAGGGTTCCCCTTTCTCCGCATCCCCGCCAACATCTGTCGTTCCCTGACTTGTTCATTTTAGCCATTCTGACGGGTGTGAGGTGGTATCTCATGGAGGTTTTGATTTGGATTTCCCTGATGCCGAGCGATGTGGAGCACTTTTTCATGTGCCTGTTGGCCATTTGGATGTCTTCTTTGGAAAAATGTCTGTACATGTCTTCTGCCCATTTCTTGATTGGATTATTTGTTCTTTGGGTGTTGAGTTTGATAAGTTCTTTATTGATTTTGGATACTAGCCCTTTATCTGATCTGTCATTTGCAAATATTTTCTCCCATTCTGTCAGTTGTCTTTTGGTTTTGTGGACTGTTTCTTTTGTTGTGCAAAAGCTTTTTATCTTGATGAAATCCCAATAGTTCATTTTTGCCCTGGCTTCCCTTGCCTTTGGTGATGTTTCTAGGAAGAAGTTGCTGTGGCTGAGGTCGAAGAGGTTACTACCTGTGTTCTCCTTTAGGATTTGGATGGACTCCTATCTCACGTTTAGGTCTTTCAACCATTTGGAGTCTATTTTTGTGTGTGGTGTAAGGAAATGATCCAGTTTCATTCTTCTGCATGTGGAGGTCCAATTTTCCCAACACCATTTGTTGAAGAGACTGTCTTTTTTCCATTGGACATTCTTTCCTGCTTTGTCAAAGATAAGTTGACCATAGAGTTGAGGGTCCATTTCTGGGCTCTCGATTCTGTTCCATTGATCTATGTGTCTGTTTTTGTGCCAGTACCATACTTTCTTGATGATGACAGCTTTGTAATAGAGCTGGAAGTCCGGAATTGTGATGCCGCCAGCTTTGCTTTTCTTTTTCAATATTCCTCTGGCTATTCGGTGTCTCTTCTGGTTCCATACAAATTTTTGGATTATTTGTTCCATTTCTTTGAAAAAAGTGGATGGTATTTTGATGGGGATTGCATTGAATGTGTAGATTGCTCTAGGTAGCATTGACATCTTCACAATGTTGGTTCTCCCAATCCATGAGCATGGAACGTTTTTCCATTTCTTTGTGTCTTCTTCAATTTATTTCATGAGTATTTTATAATTTCCTGAGTACAGATCCTTTGCCTCTTTGGTTAAATTTATTCCTAGGTATCTAATGGTTTTGGGTGCAATTGTAAATGGGATCGACTCCTTGATTTTTCTCTCTTCTGCCTTGTTGTTGGTGTATAGGAATGCCACTGATTTCTGTGCATTGATTTTATAGCCTGCTACTTGACTGAATTCCTGTATGAGTTCTAGCAGTTTTGGGGTGGAGTCTTTTGGGTTTTCCACATACAGTATCATATCATCTGCAAAGAGTGAGAGTTTGACTTCCTCTTTGCCGATTTGGATGCCTTTGATTTCTTTTTGTTGTCTGATTGCTGTGGCTAGGACTTCTAATATTATGTTGAATAGCAGTGGTGAGAGCGGACATCCCTGCCGCGTTCCTGATCTTAGGGGAAAAGCTCTCAGCCTTTCCCCATTGAGAATGATATTCGCTGTAGGTTTTTAATAGGTGGGTTTTATGATATTGTGCTATGTACCCTCTAACCCTATACTCTGAAGAGTTTTGATCAAGAAAGGATGCTGTACTTTGTCAAATGCTTTTTCTGCATCTATGGAGAGGATCATATGATTCTTGTTCTTTCTTTTGTTAATGTATTATATCACATTGATTGATTTGCGGATGTTGAACCAGCCTTGCAGCCCAGGGATAAATCCCACTTGGTCGTGGTGAATAATCTTTTTAATGTACTGTTGGATCCTATTGGCTAGTATTTTGGTGAGAATTTTTGCATCCATGTTCATCGAGGATATTGGTCTGCAATTCTCCTTTTTGATGGGGTCTTTGTCTGGTTTTGGGATCAAGGTAATGCTGGCCTCATAAAATGAGTTCGGAAGTTTTCCTTGCATTTCTATTTTTTGTAACAGTTTCAGGAGAATAGGTATTAATTCTTCTTGAAATGTCTGATAGAATTCCCCTGGGAAGCCATCTGGCCCTGGGCTTTTGTTTCTTGGGAGATTTTTGATGACTGCTTCAATTTCCTTAGTGGTTATAGGTCTGTTCAGGTTTTCTATTTCTTCCTGGTTCATTTTGGTAGTTGATACATCTCTAGGAATGCACCCATTTCTTCCAGGTTATCTAATTTGCTGGCATAGAGTTGCTCATAATATGTTCTTATAATTGTTTGTATTTCTTTGGTGTTGGTTGTGATCTCTCCTCTTTCATTCATGATTTTGTTAATTTGGGTCCTTTCTCTTTTCTTTTGATCACTCTGGCCAGGGGTTTATCAATCTTGTTAATTCTTTCAAAGAACCAGCTCCTAGTTTCGTGGATCTGTTCTACTGTTCTTTTGGTTTCTAGGTCATTGATTTCTACTCTGATCTTTATTATTTCTCTTCTCCTGCTGGGTTTAGGCTTTATTTGCTGTTTTTTCTCTAGTTCTTTTAGGTGTAGGGTTAGGTTGTGTACTTGAGACCTTTCTTGTTTCTTGAGAAAGGCTTGTATTGCTATATACTTTCCTCTCAGGACTGCCTGTGCTGTATCCCAAAAATTTTGGACAGTTGTGTTTTCATTTTCATTGGTTTCCATGAATTTTTTTAATTCTTCTTTAATTTCCTGGTTGACCCATTCATTCTCTAGTAGGATGCTCTTTAGCCTCCATGTATTTGAGTTCTTTCCGATTTTCCTCTTGTGATTGAATTCTAGTTTCAAAGCATTGTGGTCTGAAAATATGAAGGGAATGATCCCAATCTTTTGGTACTGATTGAGACCTGATTTGTGACCTAGGATGTGATCAATTCTGGAGAATGTTCCATGGGCACTAGAGAACAATGTGTATTCCGTTGCCTTGGGATGGAATGTTCTGAATATGTCTGTGAAGTCCATTTGGTCCAGTGTTTCATTTAAAGTCTTTATTTCCTTGTTGATCTTTTGCTTAGATGATCTGTCCTTTTCAGTCAGGGTGGTGTTAAAGTCCTCCACTATTATTGTATTGTTGTCAATGTGTTTCTTTGCTTTTGTTATTAATTGCCTTATATAATTGGCTGCTCCCATGTTCGGGGCATAGATATTTACAATTTTTAGACCTTCTTGTTGGATAGACCCTTTAAGTAGGATATAGTGTCCTTCCTCATCTCTTATTACAGTCTTTGTTTTAAAATCTAGTTTGTCTGATATAAGGATTGCCACCCCAGCTCTCTTTTGGTGTCCATTAGCATGGTAAATAGTTTTTCACCCCCTCACTTTCAATCTGGGGGTGTCCTTGCGTCTAAAATGAGTCTCTTGCAGACAGCATATTGATGGGTCTTGTTTTTTAATCCAATCTGATAGCCTGTGTCTTTTGATAGGGGCATTTAGCCCATTTACATTTAGGGTAACTATTGAAAGGTATGAATTTAGTGCCATTGTATTGCCTGTAAGGTGACTGTTACTGTATGTTGTCTGTGTTCCTTTCTGATCTTTGCTGCTTTTAGGCTCTCTCTTTGCTTAGAGGACCCCTTTCAATATTTCTTGGAGGGCTGGTTTCGTGTTTGCAAATTCCTTTAGTTTTTGTTTGTCCTGGAAGACTTTTATCTCTCCTTCTATTTTCAATGACAGCCTAGCTGGATATAGTATTCTTGGCTGCATATTTTTCTCGTTTAGTGTTCTGAAGATATCTTGCCAGTCCTTTCTGGCCTGCCAGGTCTCTGTGGATAGGTCTGTTGCCATTCTAATATTTTTACCATTGTAGGTTACAGATCTCTTCTCCCGAGCTGCTTTCAGGATTTTCTCTTTGTTTCTGAGACTCATAATTTTTACTATTAGATGTCGGGGTGTTGACCTATTTTTATTGATTTGAGAGGGGTTCTCTGTGCCTCCTAGATTTTGATGCCTGTTTCCTTCCTCACATTAGGGAAGTTCTCTGCTATTATTTGCTCCAATATACCTTCTGCCCCTCTCTCTCTTTCTTCTTCTTCTGGGATCCCAATTATTCTAATGTTGTTTTGTCTTATCATATCACTTATCTCTCGAAATCTGCCATCGTGATCCTGTAGTTTTTTCTGTCCCTTTTTCTCAGCCTCTTTATTTTCCATCATTTGGTCTTCTATATCACTGATTCTCTCTTCTGCCTCATTTATCCTAGCAGTTAGTGCCCCCATTTTTGATTTCACCTCATCAATAGCCTTTTTGATTTCGACTTGGTTAGATTTTAGTTCTTTTATTTCTCCAGAAAGGGCTTCTCAAATAACTTCCACGCTTTTTTCAAGCCCAGCTAGTATCTTTAAAGTCATGATTCTGAACTCTAGGTCCGACATCGTACTAATGTCCATATTGAGTAGGTCCCTGGCTGACGGTACTACCTCTTGTTCTTTTTGCTGAGTTAATTTTTTTCGTTTTGTCATTTTGTCCAGAGGAGAATAGATGAATGAGAGAACAAAATGCTAACAGGTTAACAACGTCCCCAGTAAATATACTCTAAACAAATCAGAAAAGACCTGAAACCAGGAGAAAAGAAAGGGAAAGAAAGAAAAAAGAAAGAGGAAAAAAAAAAGAAAAAATAATAAAAACAAAAACAGAACAATACAAAAAAAGCAGAATATGATCAAATATGATCAGGCTAGTGCATAGATCAGTGCCACACACTAGATTTTGGGCTTATTTTGGTCTGTTAGAAAAAAGTGCCTCCTAAAATTTTAAAGGAAGAAAGACATATATGTACAAAATAAGGGTTGATACAATGAAGGGATAGAAGATGACTGTAAAGATGAAAATTATAAAAGACTTTATAAAAGGACTTGATAAGATAAGAAGTTGTTTGAAAAAAGAAAGAAGAAGATTTAAGAAAAAAAAAGAAAAAAGGGAGAGAATGTGATTAAGCAGGAGACTAGAACAGAGCCATACACTAGTGATTTAGGGTATATTTTGATCTGTTAGAAGAAACTGTATCTCAAAATTTTAAAGAGAGAACAACTTATATATATATATATGCCAAAAATAATGGTAACTACTATGAAGGGATAAAATATGACTCTAAAAATGAAAAATAAAAAATGTTTTTTTTAAAAAAAGGGATTGATAAGATGTTGGTTGAAAAAGAGAAAAAGAAAAAAAAAACAGTTAACAAAAATTAACTTTGATGAACTAATGAATCATGGTAAAATAAAAAGCCATGAATTCTATGTGCAGTATTCCCCTAGCGCTGGAGTTCTCCCGTTCTCCTTGAACCGTAAACTTGGTCTTGGCTTGCTGGCTGTTCGTGCTGATTTTCTGGGGGAGGGGCCTGTTTCCGTGGTTCCCAAATGTCTTTGCGGGAGGCGGAATTGCCCCGCCCTTGTCAGTCCGGGCTAAGCAAGCTGCTCGGGTTTGCTCTCAGGAGCTTTTGTTCCCTGCAAGCTCTCGTTACAGCTTTGGAGGACCAGGGTGAAAATGCTGGCCTCCCAATCTCCACCCGGAGGAGCCGAGAACTTGGGGCCCCGCTCCTCAGTGTGCCCACAGAGAAAAGCAGTCACTCCCTTGTCCCCGGTCCCTATCATAGAAATGAGAAAACTGAAGTGTGGCAAGACCTATTAGACATTGTAAATCCCTGTGACAGATAAACTGGAAGGAGAAATCATCTAAACGTATGAGTTTTCAAAGGCTACATCTCTATCCGCCATTTATTAGTGTTTAACTCACCGAGTTTTGCTCTGCTACAGAATTTTAAATTCACTGAGAGAGAAAGAAAAACAAGGTACTGTATTTTTAAAAAATGGTAATAACTTTGTATGCAAAGGCAGCTTACATAAGAGCTCATATTTAATAAACATCTACTAGGCAAGTCTGTACACAAGAGTGATTCTCAGAGATACAGTACAGGAAGCAGCAGAATTCCAGGGGAATCTTTTTCAGTGTACTCACTCCCTAAGATTATGCCGACCTGGGTGGTGAGCATGCCTCAGTCAAATTGCTGCCACCCAAGGTACTATATACTGGGTGGCTTAAACAATAAACACGTGTTTTTCACATTCTGGAGGTTGGGAAGTCCAAGATCAAGATGCTGGCAGTTTTAGTGTCTGGTGAGAATGCTCTTCCTGGTTGGGGAAGCCACCTTCTTGCTGTGTCCTCACATGGCAGAGAGAGGGGCTCTCAAATTCCATCATGGGGTCCCATCCTCATGACCTCATCTACACTGAATTACCTCCCAAAGTCTCCACCCCCAAATGCCATCATACTGGGGGTTAGGGCTTCAGCATATGAATTTTGGCAGGAGTGGGGTGGAGATTGGGAGTGTGGGGGGGGGGTGGGGAGAGAACATAGGCATTCGGTCCATAGCAGAGTGTGTTTCACCCAGTGTACCTTGTTGCTGGGACATGTCCTTAGGTGCAGATGACTGAGAGCGAAATACATGTTGCCAATCAGGGACATGTATCAACCAGTGAATCCTCATGGCTTCCCACACCTGGCTGATGAGCAGAAACACGTGATTCTGTAGACTAGAGAAGGCTGGGAATCACTGGAATACACAGTATCATCATTATCATCTAACCTGAAGTCATACAATGATCAGTGACAATGCAGTTTAAATAGGAAGCCCCCCCAAAATAAAATAAAAATAAAAACAAATAAAAAGGAAGATCCCTATGGACTTCCCAAAGGAGGATCAGCAATTTAAAAGGTCTATAGCGGCTCAAGAAGACTTCTGGAATTTGGTGGTTGGTCTCTTGGTTCCCAGCACCGAGCCTTTGTGCTTTCTGAAAACTCTGGCTCTGATTCATCCTCCAGCTCAGTCCATTTTGTCTAGACACGCCACCACAGCAGTTCCAGCCTCAGAACAGAACTCCGGTCCACTTGATGCGATGTCCTTGGGGGTGGGGAGAATGTTTTCAGAGGCATCCTCAGTGCTGTGTGCAGAGGGTGGTGCACACTGTCGGGTGTGGGACCTGGGACTTTGATTTGCCCTCTGGTGGGAAGTGGTGTCAGCCAGGTCTGCAGGGGAGCAGATATGGAAGTGGCAAGAGGAAGCCGCTCAGCACATTCACTGAAGTCAAGGCTGGCCATCATGGTAGAATGTGCCTAGAGCATAAAAAAGAGGACTGCTTTAGGGAAGTCTCTCGGCAGATCATCAAGACCTGGAAGAGCACATAGAAGCATGTGACAGGGCTTCATTTAATTCCCTACAACAATTCTATGAGGCAGTGTTTATTACATTGGCATCTTGTAGATGAAGACAGAGAGGTTAAGTCACTTGCTTGAGGTCACACAGCCAGTAGATGGAAAGCTGGAAGGACAGCCCTGGTAGCCCATCTCCACAGTCCAGGCTCATCACCCCTACACTATATTGCCTCTTAACTCTGAGACACTGTTAGAGTGATAATAAACATTACCTATTAACCTAAAAGGGTTTTGTGGTGAAATGAGATTGGAAGGGTCGGCTTCCTTATGCAGATCTCAGGACTGTTCATCTTTGATGGGGGTAGGTGGGTTTGGCAGAATGTTCCCAGGAGCCAAGACTCTGCAAAACACATTACAGGAAAAGCTGAGACTGCAGCCAGCTTCTGTATTCCAGTGTATTATTGCCAGAAAGGAGTTTCCTAGATAGGTTGAAACATTACTCTTCTGGCAGAAAGCACTTACCGGATCCAACCAATTGCTCATGTCAATGATTCAATAAGATTCTGTGGAAATCAGAGCTAGAACTGCCTTCACTCAACTAGAAGTTCTTGGTGTCCACACTTTCTGTGGAGATTGCTTCCTTCTCCCAAGGTCCAACCCAAAGGCTCTTCCCTTCACGATGCTTTCCTCTTTTCCTTGTCTGACACTTTCTGTCGACGTCTGAAATACAAAGCAGCTCAGGACAGCAACTCACGTGAAAACTTCTTCATGTGCTGCCTGGTGGAGAAGCAGTCTTTGTATGTGTTTTTATTTTTATTTTTTTAAAGATTTTATTTATTTATTTGACAGAGACACAGCGAGAAAGGGAACACAAGCAGGGGGAGTGGGAGAGGGAGAAGCAGGCCTCCTGCTGACCAGGGCTTGATCCCAGGACTCTGAGATCATGACCTGAGCCGAAGGCAGATGCTTAACGACTAAGCCACCCAAGTGCCCCTTTTTTTTCTTTTTAAATATTTTATTTATTTGATGGAGAAAGAGAGCGAGAACAGGAACACAAGCGGGGGCAGTGGGAGAGGAAGAAGCAGACTCCCCGCTGAGCAGGGAGCCCGATGCAGGGCTCAATCCCAGGACCCTGGGATCATGACCTGAGCTGAAGGCAGACGCTTCATGACTGAGCCACCCAGGCGCCCCTGTGTGTGTTTTTAAACTACCCTACGGGATCATCAGCTCTACATAACAAAAACCACAGTGACACTTCCCAGTGAATCCCTGAACATCCACAGCTGCTGAAGTTCTGGTTTGTGTTCAGTGAATGAAAACCTGTTGATTTGAAAATTACTTTAGATGGGTATTTACTTTTCTTCAGGTGTAAATATAATTTTGTCCTATTTTGTTTTATTATTACTGATAACATTAATTAAAGGTTAAAATGTTTTAAAAGTCATCTTTAAGTCCATCCAATGTATAAACTCTTGACCATTCTCATGCTGCTTATTATCATCCTTGTACATGTCATGTGCACATTAATTTTTTGTAGTTTTGACTATAATTCAGATCTACTTTCTTATATATTGAAAGATTTTATATTTTTAGAGCAGTTTAGATTTACAGAAAAAGTGGAAAGGTACAGAGATTTCCGAATATTCCTTGCCCTGACACCTGCGTATCTCCCTGCATTGTCAGCATCACTCGCTGAAGGGGACATTTGTGACGACTTAAGGACCTGTATCATGATCATATCATAATTATTAGCTGTATGGCATTTCATTCAAGAGACACCCTATAAATTACTTGTCTTCCCCTAATATTAGACACCCAAGTTGTGCCTCTTTTTCCCCATTACAGTTAACACAAAAAATAAGTTTATGAAATTATTATACACACTAAAAAGAGTTGCAGCATCCATGGTTGGGGGACTGTGTGCTCACTGCTAGACTAAAGTATGGGAGCTTATTTCTGAAAGTCTTTTCTTGCTAATCTAGTATAAATATGGAAAAGAAAGTTAATGGAAGGAACCTATAATGACAAAATATGCTCACAGGAATATGGAAAAAATCATTTAGCAATTGATTTTTTATTTATTTTTTTGCTCATAATTTGAAACACAGAATGGAAAGAGGTTATTTAAATCAAATTTTGTTTTATGCAGAGACATACAGATTGAGAGATGTTTGTGGGGCTTAAGTAAGGGGGCTGAGAAAACACTGGATCCAGCGGGTAGAGTCATTGAATAGAATAGAACCTAAACGCACACGTACACAGTGTGAACTCATGAGCCAAGAATATAGCCGCTATTACATACTGGACTTTGCACATTGCAGGACATTTTCCTAAGAAAACCAGCCTTAAACTTCCATCAAACACCTGAAGTGGCTTTTTGCCTTGCTGGAGCACACAGAGTAGGGAAGGGCTTTTGGGAAGTTGTGTGTCTCTGGCACTCTGGAAGAGGCTGGACTGACCTCATGTACTATTTGTCCATTGGCTTTTCTTCCTTCTTGCCTACCTTTCCTTTTTTTCCCTTCTTCCTTCCTTCCTTCTTTCTTTCTTTCTTTCTTTCTTTCTTTCTTTCTTTCTTTCTTTCTTTCTTTCTTTCTTTCTTTCTTTCTTTCTTTCTTTCTTTCTTTCTTTCTTTCTTTCTTTCTTTCTTTCTTTCTTTCTCTCTCTCTCTCTCTCTCTCTCTCTCTCTCTCTCTTTCTTTCTTTCTTTTCTTTCATGATTCTACTGTTGAGGGCCTACTGCATGCCTGACCCTCTTCCAGGAGCTGGGGATACACAAAGACGCACACAGACCCTTGCTGTTATGGATATTACATTCTGGTGACAGGAGTCATAAAATAGAGGAATGCATATACAAACAAGATAATATCAGATCTTGGCCATAATAGTGGAATAGGGTGATATGATGGTGATTGATGTAGGGTATGTGTGTGTCAAGCTTTAGATTAAGTAATCTGGAAAAAGTACTTTGTGGAACTAAAGATGAGTTAAGACACAGAGCACTCATTAATAAGACACATTAATATGATGACCACAGGTAGTTTTCCAGGCAGAAGAAACAGCAAATGAAAAGACCCAAGAATGATGTCGGGGATTCAAGAAGCCCAATGTGGCAGGGACGTGGTGAATCACACGTGGAGAGAAACAAGTCATTAGCCACCTGTCTTCTGGGGTGGGGAGTAAACAGAGACCTCTGGGAATCAGAGACTGATTTGTATGAAGTAGGACTGACTGCGATGGTTCTAAACAACTT
The DNA here is from genome assembly GCF_037043125.1 of Eumetopias jubatus. NCBI lineage: Eukaryota > Metazoa > Chordata > Mammalia > Carnivora > Otariidae > Eumetopias > Eumetopias jubatus. The sequence continues at coordinate 88,586,710 of NW_028274823.1, read as the reverse complement.
GAACTGCTAATGGAGGCATTACAGCAGACCACGGTTTTGCCAGTCCTTAAATGTGCACCATGTGGTCCTTCCCACTGGACAAAACGTGCATTCGCAAACTGAATTAGATTACGTGTTAATAGTCAGTTTATAAGAGCTTGATGCCTAAAGTGTTGTATTTGTCATGCCAGAATGAACAGACAGAATAATGCTTGTAAAACTTAATTGTTCACTAGGAAAGAACTCCTTGATGGCACAGTTGATATTTAATTTAACAAGTTAATTGATGGATAACTCTTCATTTTAGAAAATCAATTTACCATCCAATTTGTTAAGGCAAAAAGAAATGAAAGGCATCATCTGATTATGGGATGAGAAACACATGAACAAATGGGGCTATGAAGCCGCCTTGTCGTCAGACATTTGTCAGGGAAAACCTGAGAGGACACTTCAATGTTGGAGCTCTTAAAAAATAGAATCTAAAAAAGTGTGTAGATTGCGGGGTGGAGCAAGATGGTGCAGGAGTAGGAGACCTGGATTTCGTCTGGTCTCAGGAATTCAGCTGGATAGGGATCAAACCATTCTGAACACCTACGAACTCAACAGGAGATCGAAGAGGAGAGTAGCAACAACTCTCTGAACAGAGAAGCGACCACTTTCTGGAAGGTAGGACGTGCGGAGAAGTGAATCGGAGGTGATATTCGGGAGGATAGACGGCGGGGGAGGGGGCCTCCGTCGGCCGCTTCTGGCAAGTGCTAGAGCCGCGGAGCACAAAATCGGAACTTTTAGAAGTCGGCTCCGCGGAGGGACGTCGCTGCAGTGGCTAAGCAGGGTGTGGAACCCTCGTGGGACAGTGGGGTCTCAGGACCCTTGGGGTCACAGAAAGACCGGGGGTGCCTGAGTGCGCCAGAGCTCCCAGGGATCGGAGCGGGGGAGCCGGCTGCAGAGACGGAGCCGAGGCGCGGGCTCTCAGCTCGGGGTGGCCATAAACTGTGATCCGCGGCCCAGTCGGGCCACTGCTCCTCCAGCAGGGAACAAACAAGCGGCAGATCCAGGGAGACTCCCCTTCCTTCCCGGGGAGGAGCGGTGCGGGAATGCACCGCAGGGATCTGCTGGGTTTGGAGACTCCACATGGGGTCCGGTGTCAGAGATAGAAACACTCCGTCACAGGCCGGGTGAGCACGGAGTGCGGCCGGAGACCGGGGACACGGGAGTGACTGCTTTTCTCTGGGGGCGCACTGAGGAGTGGGGCCCCGAGGTCTCAGCTCCTCCGGGTGGAGATTGGGAGGCCACCATTTTCACCCTGGTCCTCCAAGGCTGTACGGAGAGCTTGCAGGGAACAAAAGCTCCTGAGAGCAAACCCGAGCAGCTTGCTTAGCCCGGACCGACAAGGGCGGGGCAATTCCGCCTCCGGCAAAGACATTTGGGAACCACGGCAACAGGCCCCTCCCCAGAAGATCAGCGCGAACAGCCAGCCAGCCAAGACCAAGTTTACCGATCAAGGAGAACGGGAGAACTCCTGCGCTAGGAGAATACTGCACATAGAATTCATGGCTTTTTTTTACCATAATTCATTAGTTTTTCAAAGTTAATTTTTTTAACTCGTTTTTTTTGAATTTTTCTTTTTCCCTTTTTCAACCAACATCTTATCAATCCCTTTTTAAAAAAAAAATTATATTTTTCATTTTTAGAGTCATATTTTATCTCCTTCATAGTAGTTACCCTTAGTTTTGGCATATATATATATAAGTTGTTCTCTCTTTAAAATTTTGAGATACACTGTCTTCTAACAGATCAAAATATACCCTAAATCACTAGTGTACGGCTTTGTTCTAGTCTCCTGCCTGATGACATTCTCTTCCTTTTTTTTTTTCTCTTTTTATTTTTTAAAATCTTCTTCATTCTTTTTAAAAACAACTTCTTATCTTATCAATTCCTTTTATAAAATCTTTTATAATTTTAATCTTTATAGTCATCTTCATCCCTTCATTGTATCAACCCTTATTTGGTACATATATAAGTCTTTCTTCCTTTAAAATTTTAGCAGGCACTATCTTCTAATAGACCAAAATACGCCCAAAATCTAGTGTGTGGCACTGATCTATGCACTAGCCTGATCATATTTGATCATATTCTGTTTTTTTTTTCGGTTTTTGTTTGTTATTATCTTTTTCTTTTTCCTCTTTTGTCCCTCTTTCTTCTTTCTTTCCCTTTCTTGTCCCCTGGTTTCAGGTCTTTTCTGATTTGTATAGAGTATATTTGCTGGAGACGTTGTTAACCTATTAGCATTCTGTTCTCTCATTCATCTATTCTCCTCTGGACAAAACGACAAGATGAAAAAAATTACCTCAGCAAAATGAACAAGAGGTAGTACCGTCTGCCAGGGACCTACTCAATAGTGACATTAGTACGATGTTGGACCTAGAGTTCAGAATCATGACTTTAAAGATACTAGCTGGGCTTGAAAAAACTGTGGAAATAATTAGAGAAACACTTTCTCGAGAAATAAAAGAACTAAAATCTAACCAAGTCGAAATCAAAAAGGCTATTAATGAGGTGCAATCAAAAATGGGGGCACTAAGTCATAGGATAAATGAGGCAGAAGAGAGGATCAGCGATATAGACCAAATGATGGAAAATAAAGAGGCTGAGAAAAAGAGAGAGAAACAACTACAGGATCAAGAGACAGATCCGAGAGATAAGCGATATGATAAGACGAAACAACATTAGAATAATTGGGATCCCAGAGGAAGAAGAAGAGAGAGAGAGGGGCAGGAGGTATATTGGAGCAAATTATAGCAGAGAACTTCCCTAATGTGGGGAAAGAAACAGGCATCAAAATCCAGGAGGCACAGAGAACCCCTCTCAAATCAATAAAAATAGGTCAACACCCCGACATTTAATAGTAAAACTTACGAGTCTTAGAGACAAAGAGAAAATCCTGAAAGCAGCTCGGGAGAAGAGATCTATAACCTACAATGGTAGAAACATTAGACTGTCAACAGACCTATCCACAGAGACCTGGCAGGCCGGAAAGGACTGGCATGATATCTTCAGAGCACTAAATGAGAAAAATATGCAGCCAAGAATACTATATCTAGCTAGGCTGTCATTGAAAATAGAAGGAGATCAAAAGCTTCCAGGAGAAACAAAAACTAAAGGAATTTGCCAACACGAAACCAGCCCTATAAGAAATATTGAAAGGGGTCCTCTAAGCAAAAAGAGAGCCTAAAAGCGGCAGAGAACAGAAAGGAACAGAGACAATATACAGTCACAGTCACCTTACAGGCAATACAATGGCACTAAATTCATACCTTTCAATAGTTACCCTGAATGTAAATGGGCTCAATGCCCCAATCCAAAGACACAGGCTATCAGATTGGATTAAAAAACAAGACCCATCGATATGCTGTCTGCAAGAGACTCATTTTAGACCCAAAGACACCCCCAGATTGAAAGTGAGAGGGTGGAAAACCATTTACAATGCTAATGGACACCAAAAGAAAACTGGGGTGTCAATACTTATATCAGACAAATTAGATTTTAAAACAAAGACTGTAATAAGAGATGAGGAAGGACACTATATCCTACTTAAAGGCTCTATCCAACAAGAAGATCTAACAATTGTAAATATCTATGCCCCGAACATGGGAGCAGCCAATTATAAAAGGCAATTAATAACAAAGCAAAGAAACACATTGACAAAAATACAAAAATAGTGGAGGACTTTAACACCACCCTAACTGAAATGGACAGATCATCTAAGCAAAAGATCAACAAGGAAAAAAGACTTTAAATGAAACACTGGACCAAATTGTCTTTACAGACATATTCAGAACATTCCATCCCAAAGCAACGGAATACACATTCTTCTCTAGTGCCCATGGAACATTCTCCAGAATTGATCACATCCTAGGTCACAAATCAGGTCTCAACCGGTACCAAAAGATTGGGATTATTCCGTGCATATTTTCAGACCACAATGCTTTGAAACTAGAACTCTATCACAAGAGGAAAGTCGGAAAGAACTCAAATACATGGAGGCTAAAGAGCATCCTACTAAAGAATGAATGGGTCAACCAGAAAATTAAAGAAGAATTAAAAAAATTCATGGAAACCAATGAAAATGAAAACACAACTGTTCAAAATCTTTGGGATACAGCAAAGGCAGTCCTGAGAGGAAAGTATATAGCAATATAAGCCTTTCTCAAGAAACAAGAAAGGTCTCAAGTACACAACCTAACCCTACACCTAAAAGAACTAGAGAAAAAACAGCAAATAAAGCCTAAACCCAGCAGGAGAAGAGAAATAATAAAGATCAGAACAGAAATCAATGAACTAGAAACCAAAGGAACAGTAGAACAGAGCCACGAAACTAGGAGCTGGTTCTTTGAAAGAATTAACAAGATGGATAAACCCCTGGCCAGACTTATCCAAAAGAAAAGAGAAATGACCCAAATCAACAAAATCATGAATGAAAGAGGAGAGATCACAACCAACACCAAAGAAATACAAACAATCATAAGAACATATTATGAGCAACTCTATGTCAGCAAATTGGATAACCTGGAAGAAATGGGTGCATTCCTAGAGATGCATCAATTAACAAAATTGAACCAGGAAGAAATAGAAAACCTGAACAGACCTATAACCACTAAGGAAATTGAAGCAGTCATCAAAAATCTCCCAAGAAACAAAAGCCCAGGGCCAGATGGCTTCCCAGGGGAATTCTACCAACCATTTAAAGAAGAATTAATACCTATTCTCCTGAAACTGTTCCAAAAAATAGAAATGGAAGCAAAACTTCCAAACTCATTTTAGGAGGCCACCATTGCCTTGATCCCAAAACCAGACAAAGACCCCATCAAAAAGGAGAATTTCAGACCAATATCCTTGATGAACATGGATGCAAAAATTCTCAACAAAATACTAGCCAATAGGATCCAACAGTCCATTAAAAGGATTATTCACCATGACCAAGTGGGATTTATCCCTGGGCTGCACGGTTGGTTCAACATCCGCAAATCAATCAACGTGATACAATACATTAACAAAAGAAAGAGCAAGAATCAAAGGATCTTCTCAATAGATGCAGAGAAAGCATTTGACAAAGTACAGCATCCTTTCTTGATTAAAACTCTTCAGAATATAGGGATAGAGGGTACATACCTCAATATCATAAAAGCCATCTATGAAAAACCTACAGCAAGTATCATTGTCAATGGGGAAAAGCTGAGAGCTTTCCCCCAAAGGTCAGGAACGCGGCAGGGTTGTCCACTATCACCACTGCTATTCAACATGGTATTGGAAGTCCTAGCCACAGCAATCAGACAACAAAAAGAAATCAAAGGCATCCAAATCGGCAAAGAGGAAGTCAAACTCTCACTCTTTGCAGATGATATGATACTGTATGTGGAAAACCCAAAAGACTCCACCCCAAAACTGCTAGAACTCAGGGGAATTCAGTAAAGTCGCAGGCTATAAAATCAATGCAGAGAAATCAGTGGCATTCCTATACACCAGCAACAAGACAGAAGAGAGACAAATCAAGGAGTCGATCCCATTTACAATTGCACCCAAATGCATAAGACACCTAGGAATAAATTTAACCAAAGTGGCAAAGGATCTGTACTCAGAAAACTATAAAATACTCATGAAATAAATTGAAGAAGACACAAAGAAATGGAAAAACGTCCCATGCTCATGGATTGGAAGAACAAACATTGTGAAGATGTCCATGCTACCTAGAGCAATCTACACATTCAGTGCAATCCCCATCAAAATACCATCCACTTTTTTCAAAGAAATGGAACAAATAATCCTAAAATTTTTATGGAATTAGGGGAGACTCCGAATAGCCAGAGGAATAATGAAAAAGAAAACCAAAGCTGGCGGCATCACAATTCCGGACTTCCAGCTCTATTACAAAGCTGTCATCATCAAGACAGTATGGTACTGGCACAAAAACAGACACATAGATCAATGGAAAAGAATCGAGAGCCCAGAAATGGACCCTCAACACTATGGTCAACTCATCTTTGACAAAGCAGGAAAGAATGTCCAGTGGAAAAAAGACAGTCTCTTCAACAAATGGTGTTGGGAAAATTGGACAGCCACATACAGAAAAATGAAACTGGACCATATCCTTACACCACACACATAAAGAGACTGAAAATGGTTGGAAGACCTAAATGTGAGACAGGAGTCCATCAAAATCCTAAAGGAAGACACAGGCAGCAACCTCTTCGACCTCAACCACAGCAACTTCTTCCTAGAAACATCGCCAAAGGCAAGGGAAGCAAGGGCAAAAATGAACTATTGTGATTTCATCAAGATAAAAAGCTTTTGCACAGCAAAAGAAACAGTCCACAAAACCAAAACACAACCGACAGAATGGGAGAAAATGTTTGCAAATGACATATCAGATAAAGGGCTAGTATCCAAAACCGATAAAGAACTTATCAAACTCAACACCCAAAGAACAAATGATCCAATCAAGAAATGGGCAGAAGACAGGAACAGACATTTTTCCAAAGAAGGCATCCAAATGGCCAAAGGACACATGAAAAAGTGTTCAACATCGCTCGGCTTCAGGGAAATCCAAATCAAAACCTCAATGAGATACTACCTCACACCCGTCGGAATGGCTGAAATTAACAAGTCAGGAAACGACAGATGTTGGCGGGGATGTGGAGAAAGGGGAACCCTCCTACACTGTTGGTGGGAATGCAAGCTGGTGCAACCACTCTGGAAAACAGTATGGAGGTTCCCCAAACAGTTGAAATTAGAGCTTCCATACGATCCAGCAATTGCACTACTGGGTTTTTACCCCAAAGATACAAATGTAGGGATCCGAAGGGGTACATGCACCCTGATGTTTATAGCAGCAATGTCCACAATAGCCAAACTGTGGAAAGAGCCAAGATGTCCATTGACAGATGAATGGATAAAGAAGAGGTGGTATATATACACAATGGAATATTATGCAGCCATCAAAAGGAATGAGATCTTGGTATTTGCAATGACGTGGATGGAACTGGAGGGTGTTAGGCTGAGTGAAATAAGTCAATCAGAGAAAGACATGTATCATATGACCTCACTGATATGAGGAATTCTTAATCTCAGGAAACAAACTGAGTGTTGCTGGAGTGGTGGGGGGTGGGAGGGATGGGGTGGCTGTTTGATAGACATTGGGGAGGGTAGGTGCTATGTTGAGCGCTGTGAATTGTACAAGACTGATGAATCACAGATCTGTACTTCTGACACAAATAATGCACTATATGTTAAGAAAAAAAAAGAAGATAGCAGGAGGGGTAGAATGAAGAGGAGTAAGTCGGAGGGGGAGACGAACCATGACAGACGATGGGCTCTGAAAAACAAACTGAGGGTTCTAGAGGGGAGCGGGGTGGGGGGATGGGTTAGCCTGGTGATGGGTATTAAAGATGGCACGTTCTGCGTGGAGCACTGGGTGTTATACACAAACAATGAATCATGGAACACTACATCAAAAACTAATGATGTAATATATGGTGATTAACATAACAATAAAAAAATTAAAAAATGTGTGTGGATTAAAATATATCCTATTTTATGTGAATAGTTGTTTCAGTTTATGAAAGAATATTAAATCTTCAAGTTCCTTCATATTTTTTAAGAAAAACAGGTTGGGATCCTTGGAAAATGAGCCTCGGATGGAATTACTGCCCCAGTGGCACATCTTTCAGGTGGATTTTATCTAATTTCTTCAAGCTCTGTCGTGACTTGAGTTGACTATACACCATTTGTAGTTGGAATCACATATCTGTGCGCTTCTCTATAACATTTTGTGTATCACTTTATCTGGAACTACTTGATTAGATGACTGTGCTCTCGCAGGTAGAGAACACATTATCTATTTCTGCTTCATGTTACTCTGTCGAGTCTAGACCCAGGATAATATGACAAATTTGGTAACCCAACATGGCTTCTATGGGGTTTTATGTAGGTTTTGGTTGGGACACTGGAATGAAGTAGATATGGATGGAAAACGATGGTCCAGGAGTCAAACAGGCCCACAGCCTGTTTTATGACATTTCACTGGGAGATACCTTTACCTCATTGGTACTTATTTTCTGTAGGTGTTTGCCGCTACAACGGCAGAGCCAAGCATGTGCAACAGAAACTATATGAGCCTCAAAATCTAAAATATGTGGCCCTATGTAGAAAAGATTTGCCAGTCCACTAATAGCCATTTTGTTTGTGCTTTGTGTGGTTAAAAAAAAATGTACCTAGATTTCCAACTAGATTTAAAGATTTAATTTTCATTTTTGTACTAATTTTTTTAGAAGAGAATCTAACAACATCACATTCCCACATGATGGTTGCCTCCGTACCACTTACTGAGTAATCCACCTGTTCATCACTAATATGAAATATCACATTGACTATATACCCAGGGCCTTGTTTAGAGTATTAACATCACATAACATTTGTAAAGCTTTTGTTAAAAGGATAAGGGCTTTCTTAAGCATTTCACTGGCATAATTTTGGTTATGACACACAATAACTCTATGACATGTATACTTTTATTATCCTGTTTTCCCCTTCAATATCCCTGTTGTATAGATGAAGAAACTGAAGTGTGTACATGTTATATAATGTGTCCAAGGTCACACAGTTAAAAAGCTGTGGAGAAAGCCAATTTTATAGATTTAAAAGAGATGAAAGTGACAATTATTGAATGAATTTTGAATGAAAGTTGAATGAATCTATAAAATCCTTATATGTATTTTGGTCATTGCTCTCTATTGTGTTTGTTCAATTATACAACACTTACATGGTACCAAGCTCTATTTTAGGCACATTAATATTAAGCCATCTAAACCTCAAAATACCCTTAGGAGGTTGGTATTATCCTAATCAATATTTTGACAGTATGACATTGAGGCACAGAGAGATTAAGTGGTTTCCTGAACATCATCAAACAAGGAAGCATCCAAGCTGGGATTTAAACATAGGGAGACTTATTTTAGCATCCCTGCTTTTCTTTAGACTTCAGATTTTGTTGCTATGATTTGTTCTAATAATCACAGATGTGTGTATCTAAATATAAAAAAATGAGCAATTGCTGACCCATAGGGAAAGCAGCAATTCAAGACTGAGATTGAGGGCGCCTGGGTGGCTCAGTTGGTTAAGCGACTGCCTTCGGCTCAGGTCATGATCCTGGAGTCCCAGGATCGAGTCCTGCATCGGGCTCCCTGCTCAGCAGGGAGTCTGCTTCTCCCTCTGACCCTCCCCCCTCTCGTGTGCTCTCTCTCTCTCTCTCATTCTCTCTCTCAAATAAATAAATAAAAATCTTTAAAAAAAAGACTGAGATTAAATTTTTAATGTATAAGTAGAAATCCCAAAAAAAATCACTAAATCAAGTAGTATTAAAAAAAACCTTGCTTTGCATTCCTCAACACACTGGAGTGTGAAATGTGGTCTCCTTGGTTGAAGAGGCATATTTACATGATATAACGTGGAAAGAAGAACTGGCTGTGTGAATGACCAATCCTGAAAATACCTTGAAACTTAGAAACCAAAACTCCAATGGTGAAAGAGTTCAAAGCGTTAAATGTAGGTTTTCTGTTTTGTTTTGTTTTAGTAAAATTGGCTTTATTTTTCTCCCCTCTTTATTTTAACACTGCCTTTGGAAGGAGCACCTCTTAGTCACTTAATCTTTCAAATACCTGAAATATTCCTTAAGAGTTGTGAATATTCTTGTATGCTTTATTTGAGCTTGGATGTGTCAAATACAGTGAAATGGGATTTTAAACTTTACCAGAAAAATCACCTGTGGATTCTGTAGAGGCTGAACTGATTTCAAACACGCCATTTTTCAGACTTCAGCATCTAAGCCCAGTGGTGCCTCTCGGGCTCTGGGCGCCTCAGCCGTTACCAGGCTGGGAGAAGCTCCACACTGGGGCTCCCAGCTCTTTACTGGGAGCAGACCTCATGAAGCTGGAGGGTGCATATTTATGTTTCCTAATTGTTTCCACTTGGCAGTGGGACTTGAGTTTTCCCCAAGAAGGTGCTGGTGTTGACCATACCCAAACTGTGACCACATTGAGGTCAGAGTCCATGTCACAGGAAGAACTCAAGGGGAATTACTGAGGGAAATATTGCCGGAGACATATTGCATTCTGGACTGTTCAGTTTGGTATCTTTCATGACTTCTGACTTCCTGAGAGCCAAAACTAAAATCAGTTTTAAATGGTTGGCTCCGCTTAAAATTGGGTTTAAAGAAGATGATTTACTGGGTCACTGACTGAGGACCAGCTTGAAAGGACTTTTCATCTGCTGACACACTGGACACAATGCTGTATCTTGAGTTTCTGAAATACTGAATCTCTCTTTGTTCCTGGAAGAGAAAATGTTACTTTATTTATTTATTTTTAATTATTCAGAGTTAGGTCTCCAAGTATGAAATGAGCAGTGAGTGAGCAAAGGCATTTACAATAAGCAAATACATGTCATTCTTTGTATTTTTAAATGCCTCCTTAGCTCTGACCATGGGAAATGATTAGATGAAAATGGTGGGATATTTTTTTGAAAAGTGCTTAAAATACTAAAATTAGGTTTGTTTTGTATTTTTATATCAATACTATATTTTCCTTTGATAGGTGGTAAAAATTCAGATCGTTGCTTCAAATAATCATATGAGAAGCATAATACCGTAGACATTAAAATGCAAGACCTCAGCTCATCTGCTCAAGGACAGCCTTTCCTTTAAGTAATGGCGTATGTATGGTCTAGTGGAACATTTGTTTATTTATCATGCGACCCACAAGAATATTTGTGTCTGAGGGACTGACAGACATGCTAGTGCCAAAATGCTGATATTTTATTCAGAACTGCATCAGTGCAGCAAGCCCAGAGTACTGGGAAAGTTTGATAATGCATAGTAATAATTCATGGCATTTTAGTCACCAGGCCAACATCAGACATTTGGTGCATACTGATTAAGGAGTGATATGCTACAGAACTTTTTCCAACATTTATATATTAGAGCAAAGGAACCTGAATGCCAGATCCCTTAATTACCTCAGGCTTTGTTTTCCCCTTTCTGTATACATGTTTATTTGTAGGAAAAAGATGTTTGCTGCTGAGTAGCTGCTCAACTGCTGTGTGAACCTGGATGACTTGCAGAATCATTGAATGTTCTGGATAAAGGGGTTTTCAAGGTCATCTTGCAAGTCTACTCATAGGATCCTTGAATCCCCATGAAGATATTGGAATCATTTATCATCATAGTCTTTTCTGAGCTTTCCTGACTAGTATTTCCTTCTCTCCACTTCTGAGTTCAGGCCTAAATTAAAAATACTCTTGTGGGCTTCTTACTGCTATGGAGGAGCCCCCTCTTCCTGCTGACTCTACAGAAACTTTCTTTGGTAACAGCTGCTGTATAAGGAAAGGGAATGCTCCTTCCTGGACTGGCCAGGTAAGAATGAAAAAGCATTAGGTGTAAAGCAGGCCTTTTTGGAGGTACTTAGAAGTCTTGTGACCTGTGATACCCTCTCCAGTGAAAATTCTGGGTTGTGATCAACTTACCTCTTTGTAAGCTGAAAACTGTATTTTTCTCTTTCTCAAACATTTTTTATCATTTCCCCTCTAGCTAGACTTTTTAGAAATTTTTCCTAGACACCCTCCATGAAATTTAATACCGCAGGGAAACTGTATTTGTTTGTTTTGTGCTCTCTAGTGGAACATTTGTTTATCACACAACCCCTATTGTATGTGTTTTTGTGCTTTACAATTAGGAAGACTTAGATTTTTTTTCACCTCCAGGGACCAAAGTTTGCCTTCGTTGATAACGCATGCTCTACCTGAAGAGCTGACAAATTAGGAAAGGCCCATTTCTGAACCTTCAGGTGACTGTGGAAAATCTCACAGTGTGTGGCTCCAGGCAGAGGAAATGTTTTCCTCATTATAAATTGATAATTTTGAGAGCTGACATGTAGTATACTTTGTAAAAAAAAAAAAAAAAAAGAAATGTTTAACTCATCACAAAAATTTGGCGATATCAAAGTTGAGTGGGTGGAAGATAGCATTGACAGCGGTTCCAGAGAGCAGAAGGGAGGATGACATCAGTGTGCACAGCAAGCACTTTGTAAGCACGTACTGTATACCTCACCTTCACTTACATGGTTCACTCAACGCTTCCAGCAAGTTCCCAAAGTGCTATTATCAAATTAATTTTATAGATGAGGACACTGTGCCTTAGAGACGTGAATCTGCTCAGGTTGGGAAGCTGGCCCCAGGCTGGGGCTCCAGCTGCGTGCCCTCACTCGAAGGTGATCCTACCCTCTAGAGTTGAAAAGACGTTTGTCTGGGAATGAGTTCATTGCTGGCAAGGCAAGGAGTCATGGAGGCGTTAGTGTTGTTATTTTAAGCTTCATCTTTTTAGAGGATCCTGTTCCACTGTCTTCCATGTAACTAAGAAGCGACTGTGTCTGGTATTATCAAAGATGCATGTGTCATGATTGAGGGCTGAGTCTTGCTAGAAATCATGTGTAATATATATCCACTGTACACTTTATATTTGTTTTACAATATGCATGGTTTATGTGGTTGCAAACATACATTTCTTTCCTACCAGTTTTGGCTCAGCCCGTCCCCAGGCTCCTACCCACCTCTTAGTTGCCCTTTTGTGATTTTCCCGTTCCAGGCTGGACCTCTGGTCTATGTTATCCCAGTGACCCCAGGATGAAAATCTTAGGGCACACTATAATTTTAATCTCTTTTGTTAATTTTTGTATACCTAACACTTATAATCATTCTTAGCATATAGGATGGACTCAATGAATATTTGTTGAATAGTTAAATGATGAATGATTACAGAGGACCACTCACTTTCAGCGCTCCCTTTACCATGGGAGTTACTGCGTATTTATAAATACAGACAGTAACCTCAACAACACATGAGTGAGTGGGCATTTTGTCTTTGCCCAGTGAAATGGGTCATAAACTTTGGATATTAATATGTCCTTAGGTTTCTACTTTAAGATGGTAGACTGAACAGAGGCATAAAACCCCAGCGGAATGTTAATAAAGAAGTACCGAAGGTGATAAAGATTTTAACAATAAAACATCAATGGTTGAAAGAGATGTCAACAGAATTTCTGGAAGACAAAAACTTATGAAGGCATGTTGATAGATGAAACTGAACTGAAAACATGCAGAAGGGAGCTGCACAAGAATCCATTTTCCTAAGGGGACCCATGGTGTGGGGAGCTGGGTCTCGCTGGTCTGGGATTGTGCTCATGTCTTCCCAGGTCTGCCTTCAGAGTTATGTTGGCAGCTTGAAATAGGCCATGCTGGGAGTACAAATCGGGGCCTCCCTTCCTTCTCGTTAGCTGGTTGTTAAGCATTTACCAGTGCAACATTGAAAGGAACCCCATAGAAAATCCAAGCTTGAGATAATCTTGTCCAAAAGGTGAGAATGAAGGGTGAGCCCCCCAAAAGGGAATAGTGATAATTAAAGGTCTAGACCAGTGGTGCCAGTTGGTCTTTATTCCTTTTACCCTATTTCTGCATGCTACTTGGCATTCGCCTCGATGCAAAACCCTAGAGGGTTCTCCTCTAAAGCAGTGGTTCTCAAAGCTTAGCTGGCTTCGTGATCAGCTGGAGGCTAGTTCACACACAGATGGCTGGGCCTTACTCCCTGATGCAGTTGGACAACAAGAATTCACAGCTCACGAGTTCTAGACACTGCTGCTACTGGTGGTGGTCTGGGACCACATGTGGAGAACCACTGTTCCAAAGAAATTAAAGGGGAGCCTTAGGCTGGTTATTGGCATTGCACAGTAAAGTGCTTCTCATTTAGACATCCAAGACGTCCATCAGGTGGCTTAGCACTCTGCATCCTAACGTTAGCCTCCCACGCCGCACACCTCTGCCATTGGAGACAGCCCATTCGCTCTGCCATTCAGCTGAGAGGCCTGTTGGGAAACCAAGCCAGGCATTCTGTAGCTTTCTAGACTCAACCTCATCTTTCTGGTAGGGATTAATCATTCTACAGACATGTCAGTGCAACCTCTTCATTAGTCTTCGACTTTACCATCAGTCTTTAGTCAAAACCTAGATGATGTGCTCATGATTACAAAATAAACTATGTGCTGTTAATGTAAATGTAAGGGAAATGGCAGAAATTGGAGATCAAAGTTGGGAAGACAGGTAGAAAAAAAAGAAAACGAACAAATATTTTACACAGTGAATGTCTAAATGACTTTAAAGTTGATAGCAAGATTTGTAGAATTATAGGTATCTTATTCAACTTTGCCAAGGCAATCAATAAAGAACTGGAAAATTTTGCATGTCTCAAAAATAGGAAGGATGAAGAAAGAAGTATCATGAAGAAATAAATCCTCATTTTGTATAGTAGGGAGTAGAGTTTGGCAAAAGCAAAGAAAGAAATGGAGACATAAGCATATTATTTAGGGTTTTGGAAGTAACAGCCAGAAGTAAAGACAGACATGGTTAAAAGCAGTGACCTCTGAGGAGCGGATAGTTGGTGTGGAAATTGGGGACAACCCTGGTGCTTCTCATTATCACACCCACGGTGTCTTGTAATTCAAATGGATGTGTGAATGTGTTGTTCTTTTTTAAAAATATGTCCATTGAGATGACTTCTTGTGGGTATGGACATTCTTGAGCATTTATAGTTTACAACTTCAGTTGAAAATGGATGGTGGCTACACAAGCCTTTTTAATACAGAAATGCTGGCAGAAAATATGCTATTCTTTGTAAATAAAACCCTGGCCTGCTCACAGAATGCTCACCTGAATTAAAACGATTACCAGCTGACTGAAATTGACTGAACAATTTCATTTTTGAGTGTCTTCTTTGAGTCTTTGGAGACTACCAGTAACAATACAGGCAGATCAAGGGGATGATGGCTTCTGGGTCAGTGGCTTCCAATAGACACAAAACCAGATTGCAAATGGTCCTAACACCCAAACACTCTAAAGTTGTTTGAAATCTGAATCCACACAGAGCGAACTTTAGGATAGGCCAATAATCTGCTGCCCTGTAAACTGCCCTATGATTTGAAGAAAATAGTATTTTTGGTCTGGTAATTTCCAATTAGAAAGAGGTGAATTTGTTCAGTGTCTTTCAAAGACTCTGATGGTCTCTGGCTTTACGTTTGTCCTGCATTTTTAAGAGCTATGATGATGAAATCCCACATGAGATTGCATCCATTCACCCTTCTGCAGGCTAAATACATTTTTCGTTGATTCTGTCCTTCAGTAACAATGAATGGTTAATGAAACCATGGACCACCTTTCATTTCAAGGTGATAACTTTTAATATATATGTGGCTTGATGGCCATCCTTTGCCAAAAAGTGTGTGTATTCATCAATTTTATGATCTGTTATGAGTGGGAATGAGTCATGCCTCAATATCTGTTGCTTGCAAGAACCTGACACAGTCATAATGATTGCTATTTTGCATTATAGGTGGCTGTTCATGAACGTGTAAGACCATCTACATTGAAGATAATGGAGAAAAACGTCTCTATCAGCTGAGACAGCCTGGCAAGGCAAGTGCTGAAAGCCGGCCCTTCATTTTCCTGTCATTTAGGATGGAGCCCAGAGGCACTCGCCTCTGAAGTATATTGTTAGTACCTATACCTGGAAGGACAACACTTTTCCTGAAGAATCTGCATTCACTCTGCTTCTTTGTCATTAGCAGGACGCTAGGAAGATGGGGATGGGAATGCTGAAGCCGCACTGAATTTGCTGTATCATAAAATTAGTCAAACATCCCTTGGATCATTATTGCTCCTGTTTTTGATAGATTCTTTCAAAGTTTGTTCTTCTAAGTATGGGGAGTAAAATGAACAGGAGAAATGATATTTTTTTATGTTAAAGATTTTCCTAGAAAATTGAAGCAGGTTTTTATTTTTAGAGTTGAAGACCACGACTTCAGTTCTTCACTCTAGTTTGGAAATTCTTTCTTTCTAATTTTAGGTGGCATTAAATGTCTATACATGAATCTTGGAATCAATTCCATTGCGTTTGACTTTAGTGGAGCAACGTTCTGTACCAGCTCTCGGAAAGTGCTCCCAATATCATGCTTCCTGTTGAATGAAAAGTAACGTCTTCCTTCTCGTCTCCAGAAATGCTTCTTCCAACCTTGAAACAATCCCCAGAAGGGTCTAGGAAAGGTGAGTGTGTAGAATATTTTTGGCGTAGACTGGTTTGGTAAGACAGAAACCGAAAAGGAGCATTTATTATTTTTTGGACTAGATTTGCATGTGATCTTGATGTAGGAAAGACGTTAGGGTTTGAAGCCGATGGCCAAGAAAGAATTCTTGAGACGTCTTTGGTGCAAAAAGGTGATTTTATTAAAGCCCGGGGACAGGACCGTGGGCAGAAAGAGCTGCACCGGGGTCATGAGGAGCGGCCCATTATATACCCTCAAGTTGGGAGGGGGTCAGGGAGAGCGTAGGTCTCTAAGGAATTTTGGAAGCAAGGTTTCCAGGACCTTGAGGGGCTAGCTATTGTTGGGAAAAGGTCATTTATTACCGTCTAATAAAACCTTGGTCCTGAGACCCTGCAGATGTAGATTGGTGGGCCATATGCTTGGGGGATGATTGCCAACACGTATCTTGGGGGGTTTAGAGATAAAGGAAGTTTCCAAAGGAATTGTTATACATTAAAGTGGACTTACAGGATCCTAGGGGAGGAGGGTGGTCAGGCTAGGCTTGCCTTTTGTCCTTAGCAAAGTGTCAACATTAAGGCAGTTGAGTCCCTAGAGGAAGGTCACTCTGCCTGGTTCAAGGACTTCTCAATGGGCTGTAGGTAGTAAGGAAATTTAATAATTTTTCTTCTGTCTTTGCTTCACACATCAGTCTTACCAAACCATTTAACTTCTCTCTCATTCTGATTTTTACTTAGTCTGTAAAAAATGAATATCTGACAACTCTTTTGATTCTAAAATTTAGGGTTTGTCAAGAAAGTAGATAGCAGTGTTAGTGAGGATGGTCCTAAAACACATGGACATTGGTTATTAGTAGAGGGGATAGAAAAAAGCTTGACTCCCCTTCTGTCTGGTCTGTCAGCTCCCAGAGGGCAGGCGTGGCTACTTTCTTTTATTGGCAGCACTTTCCAGCTTTTACTAAAGCTTTCTGCAGTCAGTGCTGATATTCAAACTGGTGAACATTCGGACCCTGGGTGGGGGCAGCTGTGGTAACTCGTGAGGTTGCTGAACTGTGTATTTTCCTCTTACACCAAGAGGACCACACGGCCATCAGGAAGAAGGAGCATACTCTGTAGTCCTTTCTGTATTAAAGGGTATGAGCATAAAGATAGGAGCTGAAGAAATGGAAGTAGTGACCTTTGTAGGTTTATGGGGGGTGGATGGGGTTGGGTCAGAAGCTTTCAGTAGGCTCGTGGAAATGATGGTACTGACAAATATCAGCACTGCTACTGAGAAAAGGCTGTGGGTGGGAGAGACTCCTGGGAGTCAAAATATGCAAGGGAGGCTCTTCTTGTGCCTCTGAATTCCTGCTCCTTTGATCTTCACCCTATTCTTGTTAGTTCCAGAGCAAAGCCCCCCTTCTTCCTCTTTTTCCTCTGCCCTTCATTTGCAATTCCCCTGGCTTATCCCCACCTCAGAAATAACTGAGCAAACCTGTCCTTCACAATAGGGCATCCAAATTCAACCTCCCTTTTGTTCCGTTGGCCTTTATTTTAAAAATAAATAATTGGAAATGAATGCAAACCACCCATAATGATTTACTTTAAAAAAGTCATGTCCTGATTGTTTGGAGGGGAAGATTCATAATAGCTAACATAAGTTATAAATCAGTTAGGCAGAAGAAAACTTCCAGGGAGAGCAGGCCAGAAATTGGATTTGCTCTGACACAGTGAGAATACCATCAAAATGTGCAGTGACATTTGTACATGTCATAAAGGTGATTATTCTGCGTCTAAGCTCTGACAAGTTTAGACCTCAGATGCTGTTTTTAAGATTAAGAAAATCAGCGTTGACAGCAGTAGGTTGGGCTTAAAGAAATTCAAATGTTTAAGCATGGACGAGATTGTTTGGGAGAAGAATATGGGGCAAGGAAGGCAGGCATGATGCTGAGATCCTCTGTGGGTGAGGAGGGGAAGAGACATTATGTGATGGGAGTCCAGTGTGTACAACCAGGGTACCTCAGCCACGGGCAGTGAGCTACTGAAAGACTCGCTATGTTTATCAAAGCAAATTTAAAAGGATAATAATTATGCAGGACCAAAAGAGGCTGCTGTGTTTCTGCCTATGCACCTGCATATCCACTGACTTAATCCCATAAAAACATCAAATTAAAGGCTAATAGATATGAGTTTAATGCAATACTAAATGCATTGGCAACTAGAATTAAAGTGAAGATTATACCAAAACAGTTTTGTGAAAGCAGAACAAAGTTGGCGGCCCTGCTTTGCCTTATTTCAGGACTTACCATGAAAGTTGCAGTGACTGAGATAGTGTTGTGTTGGCATGAGGAGAGACATGTAGATCGATGGGACCAAAACCAACACCAGGAAGAGGTCCACACGTACTTGTCAGTTGATTTTTATCAAAGGTGACAAGGCAGTTAAACGGGGATCGGACAGCCTTATCAAAAATGGGGTTAGAACAATTGGCTATCCAAATGGAAAACAAATGAATATCAGCTCTTTCCTCAGTCAGTACACAAATAACAAACCAAGAAAGATCATAGACATAAATGTAAAAGCAAAAATTAAAAATCTTCTAGAGGAAAACATCTTTCTGACCTATGATAAGCAAGGAGAGCATAAGAACCAAACTCTGTAGGAAAACATAGAAAAACAGAACTGCATCTAAATTAAAAACTTCTGCTCTTCTAATGATACCACCAAACTGGGGGAAAACCTTTGTAATATATATACACTCATCAAAGGAGTTGTATTCAGAACACATAAAGGACACTTACAGGTCAATGATAGGAACTAACAACGCAATTTAAAAATGGGCTTACGATGTGAAGAAACACTTGACAAAAGAAAATATACAATACATAAAAAGATGCTCAACATCATTAGTTAACAGGAAAATGCAAATTAAAACCACAGTGAGATACTATTAGACACCACTAAAATTAGAACACCCTTCAGGTACCAAGAATTTGGTGAGAATACAGAGCAGCTGAAACTTTCCTACATTACTTTTGGAAATTTAAAATAGAAAACCACCTTGAAAAAATACTTGACAGTCTTAAAAGGTTAAACATACACTTATCGTAGGACCCAGCAAACCCGCTCATGCACATTTCCCCAAGATAAATGACACACATGTTCTTACAAATACTTATACGTATGTGCTCATAGCAGCCTTATTCATAATAGCTGCACATTTGAAGTACACGGGTTTCCTTCAACAGGAGAAGAGCTAAACAAACTGTGGTATATTCACAGAATGGAATATTATTCAGTATTTAAAAGGACCAATCTATTCATTTGTGTGAAACATGGATGAATATCAGGAACATAATTGTGATGGTTAATTTTATGTGTGAACTTGGCTGGGCCATGGTGCCCAGATATTTGGTCAGACATTATTCTGGATGTTTCTATGAGAGTGCTTTTGGATAAAATTAACATTTAAATCAGTGCACTTTGTTTTTTTTTTTTTCCAGATTTTATTTATTTATTTGTCAGAGAGAGAGAGAGACAGCAAGAGAGGGAACACAAGCAGGGGGAGTGGGAGAGGGAGAAGCAGGCTTCCCACGTTGCAGGGAGCCTGATGTGGGGCTCGATCCCAGGACCCTGGGTTCATGACCTGAGCCAAAAGCAGACGCTTAATGACTGAGCCACCCAGGCGCCCCAAATCAGTGCACTTTTGAGTAAAGCAGTTTGCTCTCCATAATGTGAATCGGCCTCATCTAAGTAGTTGAAGGCCTTTGTAGAACAAAGAATGACCTGCTCTGAGCAAGAGAGAATTCTGCCAGGGGGAGGCCTGGGTCTTGAAGTACAATATTGGTTCTTTCCTGGGTCTCCAGCTTGGTGGCCTACCCCACGGGTTTTGGACTTGCCAGCCTCTAAATCTGTATGACCCAGTTGCATGACTCTACACGCACACACACACTCACACGCACGTGCACGCTCGCATGCACGCACACACATGCACACACTGTATTGAATCTGTTTCTCTGGAGAACACAGACTAATACAATTATGCACAACAAGAGCAGCTCTACAAAGAGCATGCATACTGCTGAGCCTTCAACAACAGGGGTGCAAACTGCATGGTCCACTTATATGCAGATTTTTTCCTCTAAATACAGAACAATACTGTAAATGTATTTTCCTTATGATTTTAATAACATTTTCTTTTCCCTAACTTACTCTATTGTAAGGACCTAGCATATAACATATGTATGTATATAGTGTAAAACTTTACGTTAATCAACTGTTTATGTCATTGGTAAGGCTTCTTTCTGATCAACAGGAGGCTATTAGTAAAGTTTTCGAGGGAGTAAAAAGGTACACGTAGATTTTTGACTATGTGGGGAGTCAGTACCCCTAATTCCTGGGCTGTCCAAGGGTCAGCTGTACTGTAGAATTCTATTTATATGACCCTGTGGAAAAGCCAAATTTAATCTATGGTGACAGGAAGCAAGTCAGAGGTTTCCTGAGGTTGGAGTCTGGGGGAATGGAACACAGAGTACATTTGTATGATATTCTTTATTTTGATAGTAGCAATGATTACACTTGTATATAAATTTGTCAAAATTCTTCAAGAGATCCACTTAAAATGGGTGTATTTATTATATGCAAATTATGCCTACATAAAGTTGATTTTAAAAATACAAAGCTCAGAAGAAAGGGAAAGTTTTGCACAGACTTAGGGCTATTTCATCGGGAAGTAAATGAAGGCATTTCTACATGGTGAAGTGTGGATGGCAATGTTTGGCGTTGTGGAGAAGGAAGACTGAGGTTATCTTAGGGCTTGGACACTAGTGATGGGGAAAACATCCCAAACTTGAGCCCATGGAGGGGTTAGAAAGCATTGGAGAAACTTAAATACAATACAACAAAGTAGGGAGAGACTTTAGAGCAGGCATTTTTTTAAATTTTTTTATTGTTGTGTTAATCACCATACATTACATCATTAGTTCTTGATGTAGTGTTCCATGATTCCTTGTTTGTGCACAACACCCAGTGCTCCATGCAGAACGTGCCCTCTTTAATACCCATCACCAGGCTAACCCATCCCCCACCCCCCTCCCCTCTAGAACCCTCAGTTTGTTTTTCAGAGTCCATCGTCTCTCATGGTTCGTCTCCCCCTCCGATTTCCCCCCTTCATTCTTCCCCTCCTATCTTCTTTTTTTAAAATTTTTTATTGTTATGTTAATCACTATACATTACATCATTAGTTTTTGATGTAGTGTTCCATGATTCAGTGTTTGTGCATAACACGCAGTGCTCCACGCAGAATGTGCCCTCTTTAATACCCATCACCAGGCTAACCCATCCCCCCACCCCGCTCCCCTCTAGAACCCTCAGTTTGTTTTTCGGAGTCCATCATTTCTCATGGTTCGTCTCCCCCTCCGACTTCCCCCCTTCATTCTTGCCCTCCTGCTATCTTCTTTTTTTTTTCTTAACCTATATTGCATTATTTGTTTCAGAAGTACAGATCTGTGATTCAACAGTCTTGTACAATTCTCAGCGCTCACCATAGCACATACCCTCCCCAATGTCTATCACCCAGCCACCCCATCCCTCCCACCCCCCACCACTCCAGCAACCCTCAGTTTGTGTCCTGAGATTAAGAATTCCTCATATCAGTGCAGTCATATGATACATGTCTTTCTCTGAATGACTTATTTCACTAAGCATAACACCCTCCAGTTCCATCCACGTTGTTGCAAATGGCAAGATCTCATTCCTTCTGATGGTTGCATAATATTCCATTGTGTATATATACCACATCTTCTTTATCCATTCATCTGTCGATGGACATCTTGGCTCGTTCCACAGTTTGGCTATTGTGGACATTGCTGTAGAGCAGGCTTTTTTTTGATATGGAAATTTCAGAACAGCTGAGAGACCACTTGTAGAGAATTTGGGATGTAAAAAAAATAAGAGTTGACTGTCAGGGAACTCACATTAAACTCACATCTGGACACAATGGCTCTGCTTTTCCATTTCCCCTCAGGGAAATTTTTAGAAAATATAAATTTCAGAGCCTTACACCCGATGATTCTCAGTCTTAGGTGAGGCTTAGATGTCTAATTAAAAAAACTTTTTTTTTCCTAGTGTTCCGAGGAGCAGACAGGCTTGGGAAGCACTTAATAGATGATTTGTAAGGCATAGGAAAAGTTTCTGATGGCAAGTGACAGGTGGTGAGGAAGTGAGGATGTGGCCACCTAGGTGCAGACTCTCCAAACCTTCTGACCTTCACCATCCTGAATTAAATTTCCATAAGGGAGACTTACAGAATGCAATGCAGGAAAACGAACTCTCCCTGGTCTTACTGTGTTTTTGCCTGGCTTGATTAGAAACTGCAGAGCTTGTCTGGATTAAGCCAGTATTTACTTTGTGTGCTGCAATTCCAGGTGAAATCAAAACATTTATATTTGAGAAATGTTAACTGTGCTAAAGAACCAATTCCAAGATTCTCATTATGAGTTGATTTCATGCTCAAATATTCTTTCATTGAGAAAACCGAGATTAAAAACCCCACCATTCATAGACTTTCATGCATTATATATATAAAGGTATATATATATAATTTATATATAATTTATAATTTATATAATTTATATATATTTATATATATAAACATATATATAATATAAATTATATATATAATTAAAATTTAGCACAAATAATTGTATGTCATTAAACACATTGATAAGCGAAATGCAACTCTGAGAACTTGTCACATTTGAGGTGAAAAATGATTAGATCGGCACACCTTTTGACCTCAATATCCATGGAAAATGATTCGAGCAAGACAAATTAGACTAAGAGGAATATAGGAAAAATTTTCTTGTTCAAGAACAAAGCCATGCTATAAACCCCACCTGCAAGAAGGCAGTTATAAAATCTTGAATATAATTAACTTCATATCTCTGTGGAATGAAGGCTAAAATATCCTTAACAGTAGGAAATGGACCTTTGAGAATGTTAAACTATTTCAGCTATACTTTAGGAGCTTTTGTACTTTTAGTGTGAAATCTCAGCCTCTAAAATGGGAGTTCTTTAGACAATGAAATTTGGGTTATAACTCTATTCCCATGGAATCGTTGAGGCCTGGAAACTGCTTGTCAAAGGCTTCTGTCAGAGTTAATTTTGGAGTTTGCTGTAGGTAGTCAGTTAGCTGCTCAGTATCTGGGGAGCATACAACATTCTGGCATTCTGAAGGGCAAAAGAAATAGAAAATCCCACTGGTGGAAAGAGGTATTATTGGTTGTCTTTTCTACTTTTCATATCATCTTCTTTCAAGTGCTTTCTACAGGCCAACTGCAGCTTCTACTTTAATGCCTCTTGTGATGGGAGACTCTCTCCTTCACAATACTCTTCCACTGCTAGTGAGTCTTCATGAGATAGAAGGTCGTTTTCATCCAGAGCTTTTCTTTAAATTCTACAGAATAACCCTAGCTTTACGAAACACCTGCAGGAAACTTGGATTTCTCCATCTTAAGTCATTAATATCTGGAAAAACATAATGTTCCCCATGAATTCTCTGTTTCCTTTGCTGAAAATTTCCTGTTCCTGTAGCCTTTTATGGCATATTTCTTCTCACCTACAGAATAATGCCAAATGTTTTATCATGGCAATTTCTCCTTCATTGTTTTATAGTTTCACCTACCTTCGCTTCTGATACCTCTTCTATGTGCCAAGCATGCTGAAACGTTCATGGTTTGCCAAACACAGGATGGTCCTTCACGGTGATGTATTTGGAGACACACTGTCTCTTGTGCCTGAAGAATTTCCTACCCAGCAAACTCCTATCAGTTTTTGGGAGGGTCTAGTGGCACCTGCTCTGGAAGTTCTCCTGGATCCCTCCAGGGCATAATGTGGCAGCACATGCAGTGAATTTACCCAATGGATGGAGGTAGGGATGTCTGGAAACAGGTAACTGAGGTAGAGGAGTGGTTCTGGAAGCAGATAATCACTCTGAAAGGGAAGGATAAGAGCACTGGACAAAGCCAGGTAGGCAGGTCAAAGTCAAGACAGACACAGATCACGAGAATCAAGGCCAGCAGGAGAAAACTCAGGAGAGAAAACATGACCAATTCCAGGAGAGCACAAAGCCCTGAATGTTACTACGGGGCTGGTCAAAGTCCAA
Source organism: Eumetopias jubatus (assembly GCF_037043125.1). Lineage (NCBI taxonomy): Eukaryota > Metazoa > Chordata > Mammalia > Carnivora > Otariidae > Eumetopias > Eumetopias jubatus. Next base: position 88,562,402 of record NW_028274823.1, on the reverse strand, counting down.
GCAGGAAACAATGATTTACGGGTCCCTGACTGCACATGAGGTGGGTTGTGTCCTCTGAGAGAGGAGCAAGGGGGCCACAACCCCTGCCCTTGGGTTCTTGACAGTCCAGTTGGGGACACTTGCAGAATAGCAGCGATGCCCCTTTGTGACAGAGCTGTGCTGGTGGAAGTGCAGGCTCTCCGGGACACTTAGCAGGGACCCCAGTCCTGCTCACACCTGTCTGAATTCTGGAGCTTCAGTCCTAGTACCCCTGAGTCTCGGGCTTGCCTTGCCTCTCCCGTGCCGTCCCCCTCTGTCCACTCTAGTCTTAGACTGCACTGCTGGACCAGGTGACAGCCTGCCGCTCTCTCTGCTGCTTAGCAGTCCTTTTATTTATGTCACGTTCACTTCCCCATTCATCACTGGAGTGGCTGCTCCCGTGCTGTCCCTTGCAATCAAACCCAGATCCTTTATCCTCACCACGTGACCTTGTCTCCCATTTTCCTGAGCACATTGAGGTCACCCAGGGAGAACTCCCTCAACCCTCCGGCCCTTGCCACCTGTCAATACCCTGCTGCATCATCTAACCATTTCTGCACTTTTGCTCATCCCCTTTTTTTTCCTTCTGAGTTAGGACAAGAGGTAACCTTCCTCCATGATGCTGGCCTCCCCATGTTTTGCCCCCCCTTCCTTATGCAGAACTCTCTCTGCTTCCCTCCCTCTCCTTGCAAGCTTTGATTTCTCCCTCTGCACTTGCTGGACCAGAATGCAAACACATGTGCTGGACTCGATCTGAAGGTATCTTTTCCAGATCCCGAGTTTCCCCTCACTCTCTAATTACCACTTCCTTACTGTCCTCACCAAACCCATGCACAGGTGGAAACATCCCATATTTATTTGGCAATGTGTTGGTAACTTAAGTGAGGGGCATCAGATTTGCGTATCTCTGTGGCTCCAGTATTTTTTCCAAACCGATTCCTTTTTTTCTTCTGTTCAGATTATTATCATCAGTCCTACTGGTGATATTGCCCTCAACTCTTCTTACTCTGCTCTGCTTGATGGCAAATATCTGCAGGCAATCTTTGAGTCTTTTAATTAAATGTGTAGGTTCAAACCATCGGCCACTTGCATTCCAATCTTGGGTCTGTGAAATACTAGCTGTGTGAGGTGGGCAAGTATTCAACCAACCCCAAACTCAGGTCCCTTGTTTGTAAAGTTAGCAGAGCTATAACACCTACCTATTTGGGCTGCTGTAATTACTAAATAAACAATAAATAACCCTTTGAAAGCGATAGCAGCATGCCTGGTGAAGGGGAGCAACTCATACCATCCCAAAAAATGTCTCTTTGGCATATTGATTACTTTTTAGGAAATAGCAGACACAGGTGGAGCTCTGAAATGAAGTAGAAGTTACCCTTTTGTAAGAGGTATTACACGTACAAGGGGAATCTGCTTTGTAGGAGTGTCTCCCTCCCTGTGTCCGGAAGAGAGGATGCCTGAATCTCTAGAAAAGCTTATCGATGGAGGAGGCAGGGACTAAAGCTGCAAACAACCCTACAGTGTTTACTGTGCTTGTTACTTGTAAAACCCTTGTCACTGTTCGCTCTTTTCCTGGTAACCTTCCATAACTGCCTCCCTTTGTCCCCACGTCTTCTGTCTGTAGCTAGAGATGGTATCTAAGGGGGTGTGTTGGGCCATTTTAGGGAGTCACTGTTCTCTGGAGTTTCTCCCATGCATACAGGAGATACACATGTTATGAACCATATTTTTGTTTTTCTCCTGTTAATCTGTCTTATTTTTAGGGGGAGAGAGTCCTCCACCAAGACCCTAGAAGAGTAGAGGAAATTATGTTTCCTCCCCTACACTGGCAAAATGTAACCACTGAAATGCTAATTATCATTATTAAGCCATTTCCCTACCCATTATCCCCTTCCTGGTATCCACAATTTCCAGTTATATCGAGTTGCTAACGTTGTGCTTTGCACATGATGAGCTGCCAGGTGTGAAGGTCATGAGAATAACGAGCCTTATTCATTTACTATGACAGTGCAGGCAAGAAACAAAAAGAGGTGCTAGTTTCCTGGTATTCCAATTTCCCAGTAGGAGGCAGCACCTGGAGAGTTCTGATGAAAGCAGCACCAATGGGGGATTATCCCACAGCCTCTGAACAAAAGGCTTGTGGGTGTTTATGAACCCCAGGTCTGGGGATAGACTGCAGGGGCAGGGCAGGAAGTGGGCAGGTGCTGAGTCAGAGGGGAGATAGGTTCCTTGGCCAGGGCCCCCTCTGGGCTGAGAAACTTGCTTTCGGGATGCAGATATGCACATGACCATCTCCAGCCCGGGCTGGGGGGCACCCCGCCTTCCCAGTCCTTGACTGCCACTGTCCCTAGAAAACTGCAGTGAAGGAACAACCGGGATTTCAAAATCAGCAAAAGAGTATTTGAAAAGTTGGGAATAATCAACAATTTGAGAAAAATTTTATGAGAAAACTGCTTGTTTAGATACCAGATTGGTTAATATCCAATAGACATTACCTGTTCCACCAGAGAGAAATTATTTGCATCTCTACGAGGCAAAAATCTTTGAATTAACCTTTGCCTCTCAGACTTGTAAATTGGTCAGACAATAAAAGTCATGTCTAGTGTTGCACTGAAAAGAAACAAGAAACTGTACTCTCTTGCCTGTTTCCAAGTTTGAGGTGGCTTTTCTGACATTATGAAATGTGGTTATTCTGACCTACCTTACAGGGTTGTTGTAGTAAATAAGATATTGTATGTGAAGCCCATACAGATTATAGAGTGAGCACTCACATGCCGGGTGCTGTTAAGATCAGTAGATTGCCGTGGTTTCTCCTCCATAACCCTTACAGCCCGACCCTTCTGCGCTATGCAACCGAAGTGTTCTGTTGGAAGGGACATCCCGGTAGCTAAGTTAATTGACCTATATTCGGATATCGCTATTACCGTATTTACTTCTAGCTTTTGGCCCAGTTAAGCATCTCCTACTTTTGAAGCTTTCTCCTCCTTTGGTATCTTTTTCCTGATTCCCGCCCCTTCCCACCACATGGTGTTTCCTGGCCCTTGTCCCCTTGTTTCCATTTCCCTGTGAGCACCCTTCAAAGTTTAACGTGCGCCGTCTCCTTCCCTCCGTGCTCTAATAGCTCCACAGACAACCTGTATTTCTAGTCATCCCCCAAATACTAATTATGGGCATATTTTCAATTACATTTGGGAAATTTCCACCTGTACATTTTGTCAGCATTTTACACTAAAACCATCTTATCTTACTATAACACCTCTTGCCTCAGGAATATTATTATTTAATTTCTGAGAAACAACCAATATTCTAAGGCATTCGGGCTTGACACTCTTCACTCTAAATTTTGACTCTTCTATTCCTCTATTCACCATTTTTAATGAGCTGCCCAAACTCTTGGACTTAAAATACTCCTCACATTGTGGTTGACTGCAACTTTGGTGGTCCCCAAATGAACTATGCCTCGAATATCCATGCATTTTGTAGTTCAGTGCTGTGCCAAAGGGAATGGGGGCAGTCGGCCCTGGAAGGCAGACATTGCCTCTAGAGAATTTAAAAATTGTGATAAAATCAATTGAGAGTTTGTCTGCTTTTTGTTATCACTATGTACTTCAATTTGAAACCATGTCAGTGAGGGCATATGCTTCTCCCTGCTGGTGGCCCTCTTCCATTGCCTCCCCACTGGGTATGCACCCTCCTGTAGTTACTTTGGGATGGAACATTACCAAGCGTGATGCATTCAAAGACTGGTAACACATACACACTAGACCTTTTCCTCCCAGAATACTTGCTCATTTAGCCTCCATGCTGTAAGAAGCCCACACCACACAGTGATGCCGTGTGGAAGGTAGCTGAGGAGCTCTGGTTAACAGCCCCACCTGAGTCTTTTACTTCATCTGGTTATGTTGCAGACCTAGTAATGATCTTCAATTACACATCCCCAAAATAGTTTTTATCTATTATAATAATAAAAAAATAGAAATGATATAAAAGCTGATATAGTCTTGTCCTGTTATATTTATATATAACATATAGTCATGTTCAGTTATATTTATAGAAATATAACTGCAATAAGAATTGGATTTATCGGGGCGCCTGGGTGGCTCAGTTGGTTGGGCGACTGCCTTCAGCTCAGGTCATGATCCTGGAGTCCCGGGATCGAGTCCCGCATCGGGCTCCCTGCTCAGCGGGGAGTCTGCTTCTCCCTCTGACCCTCTTCCCTCTCGTGCTCTTATCTCTCATTCTCTCTCTCAAATAAATAAATAAAATCTTAAAAAAAAAGAATTGGATTTATCTAGGTCAACATCAGTTGACTTAGTGAATAATATAAAAGGTCACTAGTAACTGGCAGAAAGAACTGAGGATTTTCCAAACTTAATCTGACTTCATAAAATAAAAAGGCAGGGATTAACATTTTTAAAATACCAATATTCTTATTTTCGGATGTAGAACTCAGCAAAATTTTGCATATAGGCAGGCAGATCTACAAAGAAGTGAGTAAACTTGAGTGACTTTAATAGTTCTTATGATTAAAAAAAGAAATTTAGAAATTCTTTTTTGAAAAATAGAAATACCCAACTCTCCATGTTCATAGATTTTAAGCAATAATTAATGCAATATTGATTAAGCACTGAATTGAACACTGAGATATCAGAATGTATGAAGATAAAACAACATGCAGACCCTGTCCTCAAGAAATGTTCAGTCAGGGCCTGGGTCGCTCAGGCGGTTAAGCATCTGCCTTCGGCTCAGGTCATGATCCCAGGGTCCTGGGATCGAGTCCGCATCGGGCTCCCTGCTCCACGGGGAGCCTGCTTCTCCCTCTCCCACTGGCACTCCCCCTGCTCATAGTATCTCTTTCTCTGTCAAATAAATAAATAAATAAAATCTTTAAAAAAAGTTTAGTCATTTGAAAAGTTAGACATATGCACTTAAAATTTTCATGTAAGAGTTAAACAATAATGTTTAGTAAAAGAGAAAGAGGTAATTCTCAGAATTATGTGTTTAAGTGCCCAATAAAATATACAAAAGAAAGGGAAGTGCCTAAAACTCAGAAAAATGAATTTTTCTTTTGGGTCCATATGGGAAAATACTGAGATAAGATATTGAAATGTGGGTAAGTGTCAGACCGTGTGAAATAGCATGTGTATTCCATGTTAACCTAACACATCAGAGATTTTAATTGTATGCAGCTATGCAAGACTAAAAAGGTTTCCATATTTAAACATTTTTTTTCCTTTTAATCAAAGTTATAAGCAATTTAGAAAGGTCCCTTAAATAGTATGGATCATTCATTCTGTAAGGGTAGAAAAACTTTTCCTTCTTACCTTCTAGGTTCTCTGGCTGGTCTAATGATTAAATTGATATAAGACGGATTAACAGGAGAAAAAGAAGTCTTATACATACAGGAGCCCCACAAAGGTGTGTGAGGCTCTTGGACAGGCATTTGAGGCTTATATGCCATCCTGAGCTAAGGAGAACGGGACAAGGGTCTGGGACTTCAAAGGGGAGGGAGATTATTCATAGAAGACAGGAGAGCAAATGATTGGTAAACGGATGTTTGCCATGCCATGCGGATAAGTCTTTCTGCTATAAAGAAAAGTTATCTCTGGTTTTGGGGAGCAAGAATTACCTGTCCCCTTTAAGTTCCCTCTAGCTGCACTAAGAATCAAATTGACATGAGAGAGATTAACTTCATAGGTATGGGGAATCCACAGAGATGTGGAAACTCCAAAGACAGGTATGATGAGGTATATATATCATCCTGAACTGAGGAGAAGGGGCTGGGGGCTGGGACTTTAAAGGGAAGGAAGGCACTTCATGGGGAAATAAGAGCAGATGTTTGGTAATTAGATGTTTGCCCTGCTAAACAGATGGGTCACTCAGATAAAATTTATCTCTGCTTAAACCTTCTTATGCTGGGAAAGACCCCAAATTTAGATTCTTCTATATAGTTAAAGGAGGGGCAATTTTTTTTTTAAAGCCTTCAAGGTCTTGATTGCCTTCAGCTCAAAATAGTCCACAAACCAAAGTGGCTCATCTTGAGGGGCCTGCCCTTGCCCCTACACTGGTAATAGCTCTTCCTGGTTTGAGCCCCCATCTAAATTCTTTTAGACAGTCAAGGGAGAAGTAAAAAGCTCTTCTTGAGTCTTTTGGCTTTGATTGTCTTAATTGTTGGGGCTTAAAGAGATAACCCACACGCCAAAGTGGCACATTGTGGTGCGGCGTGCCCGGAACTCCATCGATTTACTTTACAAATGATTATTAATGGGCTCTTACTCTGTGATGGGCACACTGTGAGGCACTGGGGATGTAAGAATGAGGAAGATAAACATACTTTCCATCATGGAGCCAGGAATCTGGAGGATAAGACAACTAAACTAGTACTTATAATACTGTGGGGCAATTAAAGGTATTATATAAAGAGACGGGTGAAGCCAACTTTGGTAAAGGAGCATCAGAAAAGGTTTACTGGGAGTGAGATGACAGAGAACCGAGGGCAAGTGGGGGGTGTGAATGGATATCATGCTCCAAGGCTCTGTATTTGTCCTGGTTTGTCTAGTTCAATAGCTCAGCTAACACATATTCAGAAAGTACTAAAATAAATGCAGTGGCTGATGATTGGGATGTTGAGGTGAAAAGTTAAGACTCGGACGGAGAAGACACATCGTGGGGATTTGGTGTTGTGCCCAGTGTTGTGTGCTCCGAGTTTGTACACTGGTTTCTGAACACATTGGGCTGCAGGAGCTCAGAGGGGTATTTCACTTGACGTGAGAGGATAGGGATGACTGATAATTGAGCGAAGCTGAGCCATGAATCTGTTCTACTCAGTTTTTTTTTTTATGTACTTGGATGAAGACCTAAAATCTATAAAAAGTAAGCCTTATGACAGCAAGAGATGAATTAACCTATATGATTAGCAGTGCCTAAAACATAAAAAAACACTAAATAAATATGTCTTGAATAATTGAATAAGAGATATTTTTATTATACTTGTGAATGAAAGCAAAAAAAAGTTAATTAACAAAATTAAAATATAAGAACTTCATGGGCTGAAACAACTGTCCTTAATACAGAATTTAATAGTGAAAAATGTAGCAGTTGTCCTTAATTTATATAAATTTATATAATCTAATGGTCATACTGAAATGGCAGCACTTTCTCCAAATGAGTCACCATTACAATGTTGTCAAAGTAAAGGCATTACTTAGATTGAAGTATAATTCCAATGGTCTCATTGCATTTATCAGAACCTCTGCATAACTGTACAAGTTCTTAGTGCAACATTTAAAGAGTGAGTGTGACAAAATTGAGTATATATGCAGAAAGGCAGTCAGAGCAATACAAGTGTGAAACTATTTAACATGAAGAATGCAGTGACCCATTCCTACAGTCAAATATATGGTTCTTTAGAATTAGAGAATTGATTTTCATTGTAGAGGAGTACTTTCCTCAAGAAGAATAGCACTACTTGGTCAGTGACACCGTAGGTCCTGGTCTTGATTTTGGAAATTCATTATACTTCTGTAATTTACGACTTTAGACAAATAGGAATAGGAAAATGATTTATGAAGAAAGTGTGAATGGTACTAAGATTTCACTTCATAAAATAATTTCTTATTTTCTATTTAAGTCCTGATTTATCATATAATTTTTATTTGTTCATGCATTGATAGTATTTTATACGTTTAAAAGTTTAAAGGTAGTGCTTTATAAATTTTATTTATTTTTTTAATTTAAATTTTAGGTAGTGAACATACAGTGCAATATTGATTTCCAGAGTAGAATTCAGTGATTCATCACTTACATACAACACCCAGTGCTCATCACCACTAGTGCCCTCCTTAATGCCCATCACCCACCCACTTCCTTCCATCAACCCTCAGTTTGTTCTCTATCTTTAAGAGTCACTTATGGCTTGTTTCCCTCTCTCCTTTTTTTCCTTTCCTCCTTCCCATATGTCCATCTTCTTTCTTAAATTCCACATATGAATGAAATCACATGGCATTTTTCTTTCTCTGGCTGACTTATTTCACTTTGCATATACATTCTACCTCCATCCATGTCCTTGCAAATAGGAAGATTTTCTTCTTTTTGATGGTGGAGTAATATTCCATTGTGTGTGTGTGTGTGTCTCACATCTTCTTTATCCCTTCATCTGTCAGTGGACATTTGGGCTCTCTCCATAGTTTGGCTATTGTTGATAAGGCTGCTATAAACATCAGGGTTCTTGTATCCGTCCAAATCTCTATTTTTGTAGCCTTTGGGTAAATACCTAGTAGTGCAATTGCTGGATTGTAGGGTAGTTCTATTTCTAACATTTTGAGGAACCTCCGTACTGTTTTCCAGAGTGGCTGCATCAGTTTGCATTCCTACCAACAGTGCAAGTGGGTTCGCCTTTCTCCACGTCTTTGCCAACATCTGTTGTTTCCTGTGTTGTTAATTCTAGCCATCCTGCGGGTGTGAGGTGGTATCTCATCATGGTTTTGATTTGCATTTCCCTGATGATGAGTGATGTTGAGCATCTTTTGGTGTGTCTGTTAGCCAGTTGGATGTCTTTTATGGAAAATCTTCTGTTCATGTCTTCTAACCATTTCTTAACTGGGTTATTTGGTTTTTGGCTGTTGAGTTTGATAAGTTCTTTGTAGATTTTTGTTACTAACCCTTTAAAAGTGTTAGTAGGGTTAAAAGATATTTACAAATATCTTCTCCCATTCTGTAGGTTGCCTTTTAGTTTTGTTGACTGTTTCCTTTGCTGTACAGAAGCTTTTTATCTTGATGAAGTCCCAATAGTTCATTTTTGCTTTTGTTTCCCTTGCCTGTGGTGACATGTCTAGTAAGAAGTTGCTACAGCCAAGCTCAAAGAGTTTTCCTTCTGTGTTCTCTAGGATTATGATTCATGTCTCATATTAAGGTATTTCATCCATTTTGAATTGATTTTTGTGTATGGTGTAAGAGAGGGGTCCAGTTTCATTCTTCTTCATGTGGCTGTCCATTTTTCCCAACAGCATTTGTTGAAGTGACTGTCTTTTTTATTCTTTCCTGCTTTGTTGAAGATTAGTTGACCATATAGTTGAGGGTCTATTTCTGGGTTCTCTATTCTGTTCCATTGATCTGTGTGTCTATTTTTGTACCAATACCATACTGTCTTGGTGACTAAAGCTTTGTATTATAGCTTGAAATGTGGAATTGTGATGCCTCCAGTTTTGTTTTTTCTTTTTCAGGCTTGCTTTGGCTATTCAGTGTCTTTTTGTTTCCATACAAATTTTAGGATTGTTTTTTCTAGCTCTGTGAAAAATACTGGTGGTATTGTGATGGGGATTGCACTAGCAAGGAAGAAGTCACACTTTCAGTATTTGCAGATGACACGATAGTCTATGTAAAAAACCCAATAGACTCCACCAAAAAATTGCTAGAACTCACATGAATTCAGCAAAGTCACAGGATATAAAATCAAGAAATCTGTTGTATTTTTATACACCAATAATGAAGAAGCAGAAAAAGAAATCAAGGAATTGATCCTATTTGCAATTTCACCAAAAACAATAAGATACCTAGGAATAAATCTAAGTGAAGTAAAAGATCTGTACTCTGAACTATAGAACACTTATGAAAGAAATCTAACAGGACACAAAGAAATGGAAAAGCATTCCATGCTCACAGATTGGAAAAACAAACATTGTTAAAATGTATATACCACCCAAAGCAATCTGTAAATTTTTAAAGTTAAGAGCAAACAAGGAGCATAGACATACTTTTATGACTTGAAGTTTCTCCTTCTTCCCCCAGAATGATGGAACATCTTTAGGTTGAGAAATAAGCTATAAAATCCCTTGCTTCTTAAAACTTCTCTTTCTGTGAAAGGGAAACAGCCTTGAGATTGCTGTGTTATAATCACTTTTTAAAAATTTTTTTATTAACAAATAATGTATTATTTGTTTCAGGGGTATAGGTCTGTGATTAATCAGTTTTACACAATTCACAGCGCTCACCATAGTACTTACCCTCCCCAATGTCCATCACCCAGACAATCACTTTTAAAAGAACAGATGAGATAATACCCAAAGAATGTGTAATGTAATAATGGATGGCGTAGCTGTGTCCCTTGATATTTTCAAAATGATCATACAGTAAATTTCTCTATATATAACCAGTAAAAGCAATAGGCAGTAATAGCAAAACAATTTGTGAATATTTATTGATAAACATATTCTACTATGGGTTAAAAATCCTGTTCTGAAAATAAAATTGCACTAACTTTAAAATGAACATCATGTGCTTTATGTAATTTGTTGAAGTTATCAGGGTAGGATTAAAAGCACAGTACATATATTTTCTTGAGTTTTTTTATTCCTCTTAGACACAAATCAGGCCAAGTTGAAAAAATAAAACATGAGAATTATGCAATTAAATTATTTAAAATATCAAGGTCAAAAGATGAGATTTGAGCATGCTTCAAGACACAGTCCCTGAGCATAAAAAAGATGCAAATGAAAAAAAATAAGTGATGGTATCTATTACCTTGAAGATAGATAGATAGTTTTTATATTATAGGGGCCATTACTATATATGGCAAAGGAATGAACACATAAATTAACAAATGAGTGAATGGAATAGAAAGCCATATAATTCTGGGTCACCAAAGTGAAACTTTAACTCTGAATATATCAAAATCTTTGCCTTCCCTTGGGTCTGCAGCTACACTATTTGAAAATGAGTGATTGAAAATAGTTTTTTTTCTCATTTAAAATTCAACAGTACTAAAATCTTTGACACTGGCCATTGCAACATTTTTCTAGATATGTCTCCTCAGGCTAGGGAAATGAACAAAATTAAACCATTGGGACTACATCAAAACAAAAAGCTTTTGCAAGGTGAAGGAACACATCATCAAAACAAAAAGACAATTTATTGTATGGGAGAAGATATTTGTAAATGATATATCTGATAAAGGGTTAATGTGCAAAATACATTAAGAACTTATACAATTCAACACCAAGCCCCCCCCCCAACCCAAATTAAAAAATGGGCAGAGGATCTGAATAAACATTTTTTCAAGGAAGGCATACAAATGGCTAAAAGACACATGAAAAGATGCTCAACATCACTGGTCATCAGGGAAATGCAAATCAAAACCACAATGAGATACCACCTCACACCCATCAGAATGGCTGGAATCAAAAAGACAAGAAATAACAAGCATTGACGAGGTTGTGGAGAAAAAGGAAAATTTGTGCGCTGTTGGTGGGAATGCAGATTGGTGTAGCCACTAAAGCAGTATGGAAAACAGTATGAAAGTTCCTCAAAAAATAAAAAATGGAATTACTATATGATCCAGTAATTCCACTACTGGGTATTTACAAAAAAAAAAAAATCAAAAAGATACAAAAACCCGTATGTTTATTGCAGCATTATTTATAATAGACAAGAAATGGAAGCAGCTCAAGTGTCCATCAACAGATGCATGAGTAAAGAAGATGTATTATATATATATATATATATATATATATACACAATAGAATATTACTCAGCCATAAAAAAGAGTGAGATCCTGCTGTTTGCAACAACATGGATGAACCTAGAGGGTATAATGGTAAGTGAAATGAGTCAAACAGAGAATGACAAATACGAAATAATTTCACTCATAATGGAATTTAAAAAACAAACAAATGAAAAAATAAAGGACAAAAATACATACTCTTCACCATGTAGAACAAACTAGTCATTGCTACAGAGGAGGTAGGGAAGGGGTTGGATGAAATAGGTAATGGGGATTGTGAGCACACTTACCATGATGAGCACTGAGTAATGTATAGGATTGTTGAGTCATATTGTACACTTGAAACTAATAAAACACTGTATATTAATTATACTTCATTTAAAAAAATTGAGGGGGCATCTGGGTGTTTCAGTTGGTTGAGCATCCAACTCTTGGTTTTGGCTCAGGTCATCATCTCAGCGTTGTAGGATTGAGCCCCCATCAGGCTCCGCACTCAGTGCAGAGTCTTCTTGAGACCTGCTCTCTCTCCGTTTCCCTCCCCATCCACCCCTCCCCCAGCTTGTGCACTCTTTCTCTCTCTTTCTCTGAAATAAATAAATAAAATCTTCAAGAAAAATCAGGACTACTAACCTCAGTTTCACCCTTATTGCTGCCTAGAAATCTTAATCTTGCTAGTTCATTCACCCTACTTTCCTAAATAACCATTTTATGCTTTCTTCCTAACCTCTAATATTTCCTCTCTTATAATCACACACACGAAGCATCCATGATTTTATCTAAGATAAACCACCACAATTCTACAAATAGTACAACCTTTCACTTTTGCTCACACAAGGAACTGGTTCAAGTAATTCTCTGTCTTCTTTGTTCTATCCGATGTTATCTGCTTCTTTTTCCCTACTAGCATTAATATCCCACTAAAATCCCACATTTCCAATTGTTAATAAAGAAGAAATTCAACTTCTGCTTTTAGCCATGAAGGAGTAAGAGGGTTTGAAATTACTCTCATCACAAACAAATAAAAAACTACAAAACCTGTAGAAAACAAGTATTTTCAGACATTAGAAAACAAGCAGCATGAGACTATGATCACTGAGAAGGAAAACGAGTTTATCTCCACATAAGCCAGACTTTGTACCTGGAGGTAAGTTCCAGACTGTGAAGGAGAAAGAAAGAACCTAAACAACAGATACAGAGAATGGAGTTCTGGGAAGAATTTTGAGGGCATAGTACTCAGGAGAGAACTCCCTAGAGAAAGAGTGCCAGAAAAGCTGCATAGGGATCTTTTTGAGGTTTTGGCTGAATGCCAGTCTGAGAATACATAGGATAAGACCCTATGAAGACAGGAAATGACAAGTTCTGTGGAAAGAATTATCAAGAATCTGAAAACTAAACAATTTCCAGGGTTCACATAGGACTGGGAGTCATTTGAATTCCCACCAGCCAAACTGGAGAGATCTTATTTAATATATGGGGCATTCAGTAGAGACTGCAGAAGGGTCATGACTTAGAAATGGAGTTAAATTAATCCAAGAGTAGTCTTTACTTGAGCTTCTCTAAAATAAACTTTTTTTAAAAGGTATGAAAGGATCAAACTGATCTTCAGTAACTTAACTTTCTGCCCCCTGCCGAAAGTCTATCATTCACTAATATAAAATGTCCGTCAGTCAAAGAAATATTCTAGATATATCAAAAAGCAGCTAATATGGCCCATAACCTGAAAAATTAATACAAGAAGACTCAGAAACTCAGAGATAATAGTATCAGAAAATGCTTTGAGCTTCTCTATTTTATTCACATCACTAAGAACGATGGATGGCATATTGTAGGTACAAAACTGTATGTTTTGAATGAATGAATAAAAATAATTACTGCAGTTCTACCACCCAGAATAGCATTAATATTTCATTATGTTTGTTACTATCATTTCCTAAAGAAAATTAAAATATTACAAATAAAACTAAAGTTCCTTTTATCAACCACTTTTAGTTTCAAATTCACTTATGTCTATTCCTAGAGGCAGTCCTGTTGTAAATTTGGTGTGTTTTCTTCTGGTCATCATTACTGTTCTGTCACTAGATAGATATAGAGGTAAATATTGATGTAGAATAGATAAACACTCAGGCACATGCAAACACAGTTTCTGTCTGTCTGTCTATCTTGCTATTGATGAGTTGAATTACCATTTGTCTGTTATTGATGTCTATCTGACAAATCTCCATAAATACTAGTAAAGGCACCACCCAGTTCTGGGAGAAGCCATTCCCATCATCCTCTAGTAGATAGCACGGTTATTATACTAGACATGTTGTTGTGTATCTGCTTGGTTTCTGTAACCTTAGATTTTTGACATAGTTCATGCTTTTAATTGCTATGCAGTATTTCATTATATGAATAGACTGTATTTAATATATCTGCTCCCTGAGTGGTGAACTTCTAAGTTTTTCCTAATTCTTCAATGTTACAAAAAATGCTGCAAAAATATGTTTATGTATGCATCTTGCACACATGTCTGTATAAAAATCTCTCTCAGGGCATGTTACCAGAAATGGACATGCTGAGTGATAGGATATATTCTTTTTTAATTTGGTTAGACTTTGCGGAATTGCTCCCCAACTCACAACAGGTTGAACCATTTTAGAGTCCCACTAACTATACACAGCACAACCAGCTTCCATATATCCTGGCCATTACCTACTGGGGCCAGATGGTAACTTTTGCCAATGTGAAAAGTGAAAACTGTTAGCTCATTATTTTTTGATCCCATCTTTTATCTCCCAGTCTTTTAATAATAAGGAGGTTGAATTTGTTTTCCAGGACTTATTAAGCATTTCTTCTTTTGGGAAATTACCTGTTCTTGTCCTTTGCCTTTTGCAGCATGTCTTCACAGTTTGATTTCTTTTTATAAAAAGACAAAGTTCTAGTTACATAGTGGCAATAAATATTGGTTCAATTTAATTTACAGAGTTAGGAAAATATGTCCTTTTGGTCTTTGAAGAAATTGTCTTTTTCTTCCTCTGTTTCTATGTGCTGTTATTTTAAAAAAGACTTTGTTGTTTCAATCAGTTTTAGGTTCACTGCAAAATTGAGAGGAAGGTAAAAAAAATTTCTCATTTAGCTCCTGCCCTGACACATGCATAGCTTCCCACATTATCATCATCTCTAGCTGGTGGTGCATTTGTTACAACTGATGATCTCTGCGCTGTGTTCTGAATCCTGAATATGGTAGGACGTGGCGGGCAGGATGGCTTAATATAAGGGTCTGTGCTTTGGAGTCACAGAGTCTTGGTCTTGGATCCTGGCTCTTCCACTCGATACCATGTAACCTTGGACAGTTTTACTCAGACTTTCTGAAATTTGGATAATAATCAATAGCTCATAGTGTCCCAAGTACTAACTTGAGAAAATACACATAAAGTACTTAGCACAGTCACTGTCTTATAGGAAATGCTCAAAAACAATAATAATAATAAAATAATTCCCTTGTTCTACACCCTCCATCCCAAATTGCATATGTAAATAAAAACTGCTTTGGTCTAATGAGATGTCCAATGAATCTTTTTCATTAAATTGTACATTAAAATCCCATCTCGAGGGCCTACTAGTATGCTTAATCTACAACTAAGTTTATTTTTCTGTACCTGGGGAAACTTGTATTAACTCTTGAGTTTACACTAAGAAATCTGAGGAACCAATCAAACTAGAGGTTGCAATTGTCAGCGACAACATGTCTTAATATGGCCTTTTAAACTTAATATTTGGAGCAATTCTTTTTACGTTACAGCCTAGCTGTTCACAAAAGTGCGATGGAGAAGGGCAGGCACGGTGCCTGTGGCTAGTTTGCAGGGGAGCTTTTAGGAAAAGTAGAACTATCATAGACTGACATGTTTGTCCTTTCCTCAAATTTTGCTGAATTGTCTCATTCTTGAGAATCAGAGGTGTATTTTTAGACTTTGCATTGTTTTCCAGTCTAGTGATTTTTTTCACTAGAAACTCAAAGAATATTCAGTAAGGATGCTGTCCTTTGCCTTGAGAATTTAAATGTGCAAAGACATGTGGACAGCAGGGGTCGTAGTTGTTTAAGATTAACATCAGAAAACTGGTGTGCACATAATATTTTTTGTTTGTTTTACCATTGGTTTTAGATTTAAAGAATAATAGCTATAAAAGCTGAGTTTGGTTTGAAAATGCAGTCTTGGGCCATAGTAAGAGGCTTAAAATCTTTTCTTTCCTCCTTTCTGCATATTTGCATAATTGTGTTAACATTCCTTTAAAAAAAACAAAAACATTCCTTTCAGAGACAAGAAGTTTTCATTCTTAGACAGCTAGGATCTGAATGATGGTATTCTTTTAATCACTGTCGAACCAAACAGGAATTTTCATTAGGGACTTTTAAACTTTCTAATCAAAGTTCCTGAAAACACTTTTTGAATAAACGAGTATCATATTTTATAGTGTGGTAAAAATTATTTCTCCTCTACTTTGAAGAAATGAATGAAGTTTCTGGATTATCCATTTTGCATTAAAACTCCAGTTGGTAGGAAGTTATTGTTATAACTTGTTATTGCCAGTGATTGGTTGGAGTAGATAAGTTTACCTAAGGGTCTGCATCACTTACTGTAATACATCATGAGAGCTCATACAGCGTTGCTAATTTAATACAGTATTTGATGCAACAAACTGCATAGTTCATAACTCTTTGATTTCAACATATTCATAAGAAATCAGTGTACTATGTAAACACAGAGGGCCACACTATTTATTGTAGATTAAAAGAAGATAATAAAGCACTGATGAGGATATGAAGTAATTGCTCCTCATATTCCTGGTGAGAATGAAAACCAGTTCAACTCCTTGAAAGAACTGTCTCAGAAGCACCTACCAAAGCAGGTCTTACCCACCCTTACTCACTCTGCTTCTAAAATATACCCCCAAATGTGCTGAAGGCAACACTGTCTGTAACAGGTCCAGAACAAAAACTATCTGAAGGTCCATCAATGCATATTATACTTCAGTATAAAGTTAAAAAGACAAAGAAGGTAATGATGAGTTTGTTTTATTCATAGTAGATGGTTGGATGCTCTTGATGCTTGGCAATATCTTTATTCATTTTTTCCTGTGGTTCAGCATGTGACCCTTGATTTGCATGTCCACATTATATCTTTACCAGGGCACTTTGTGTTGCTTAGGTTAAGAACAATTTATTCATTTTAACTAAACTTACAGAAGACTGATAAATAAATTAAGATGGATGTATTAATTTACAGTGAGTAATGATTTTCATTAACTGGAATATTCAAGTCCCTTGTTTAGGTAAACTCTTTTAGTATTGTCGTATTAATAATTAGAAGGTAGTTTTACTGAGTGTTGAATGAGTGCAGAGGTAGGTGAATGACAGTGAGTAGTTTCTCTGTAGAATGTGTTGGTGCCAGTGATTTACTTATTAAAAGAGTACCCCCCACCCCGGATGCCTGTGCCAGCGTCTCCCAAGTGTGGTCTCATGTTTTGGAGGGTGCTATGTAAAAAAATGCTTGCTCTTAATTCTGTGGGCTTCCCATTTCTTATGTACAGGCTGATCATTCTCCCTCTCATCTTTTTTTTTTTTTCCTCTTTCCGTTGCCTATGGAGAACAGTGCAGTTGAAGTTTCAGACAGCTGTAGATGTTTCTTAGTTCTGTTTACCTAAGATGATATCCAGATTACCTTGGGGGATTCACAGAGTTTTTTTTTTTTGTTGTCGTTGTTGTTGTCATACATTTAATGATCTTTTAGTACACTCCCCCACATGTGCTTTCACTGCTGGTGTGTTCAAAGAACCATCTCAATTTCAAGTTCTTTGGGGCTAACTTGTGGTCCCACATAGGAATCTCTGGTATCTTTGAAGTAGTTAAACTATTTTCATTTCTTTAAAACAGAATCATAAAGCTGGAAGAAACACTAAAATATCATTGTTCTTTCCCCCATTCCAAATATATTAATGAAAACCAGCTCAATTAGAAGAGACTATATTTTACTCTGAGGTATTTTCATGGAAGGTAAAGACTATATTCTACTCTGAGGTATTTTCAAGGAAGGTAACAGTTTTTCTCAGAACTTATCTAACTTTTTTAAGTAGTTCAGAATGGAGGAGAGAAAGCAACAGAACTAACTGTGAAGACAGAACAAAACAAGCAGTAGTATTGTTGGGAGAAACTCAGTTTCTAGTTAGTTAGGAGAAGTGCTTGATTTGAAACAGTGTAGAGAAATTCCCTCATCCTATTCATCATCTTTGTTTGTCCGTTTTTAGTCAAGCAACCATAGGGATCAGACACAACAGATTAAGGAATTGGTTATAAACCTGCATACTGAGAGGCTGATATTTTCTAAATATCCCTTAGAAGAGACTCTTAATTCCAGCCCAAGATCTTAGAACACATGTTGGTGCAATTGAGCAACACCCAAAAGAAGTATATAACTTGTTGCTGTAGAACTATAGCCATGGTGTCCAGGTCAGCATGGGAGACAGTATCACATTCATGCATACAGACCATGCTGCATTTTTACAGGATGAAACTAGAGAAAGTATGTAAATGATGTTGAGGATAAAGTCAGAAAACACAGCAAGGCCAGGTGCACATTGTTAGAGGACAGGCATAAAAGGCAGGAGAGATAGAAAATTTCCTTTTAGAGGATTTTGAGTATAGAACAAAATATCTCCATTGAATTTCATGATGATGCATGGCAATGAGCAAAGGAAATTGATTTCAAACATTTGAATGCTTGAATACAAAGCCATAAAAGTGGAGAAAAAATATTATTAAACTGATTTCCTGTTGACCTAGTTACTGGGATTGGTGACCATGATTGGACATAAAAATTACAAAAGTTAGTTCCTCATGACACCATGAAAGGATTTCCAAAATGTTATTGTTTGTAAAATGTTTTATGCTTTCAAGAATGCTGGATTCTTAATTCTGGATATTTTCATTTAATGAAGATTCAGTCATTCATTCATGTATCCGTTCAGTGTCTACTCTAGTCTAAATGCTTGTGTCTCATTCACTCATTGAGTGAACACACTCATGAATAAGACTCACTCACTCATTCATTTATCCATTCAGTGTCTGTTCTATTCCAAATGTACTACTGGGGGCTACAAAGATGTCTAAGAAAGAATCCATGTACTTAAAGCATTATGACTCAGTAATAAATTTGGTAAAATAAATTAGCAAGTAAGTATAGTTTAAATCCCAGTGAAATTCATGCTGGAAGAGCTGCATTAGTAACGGTGCCTTAGAAGAAAGGACAGTTAATTCCTGTTATCAGGGAAGGCTGCAGAGAGGAGGTGATCTTTTAACTGGGTCTTGAAAAATAAGTGGCATTTCCATAGCAGGGAAAGGTGCCATGGGATGAAGTGTGGTGAGATGGGAGAGAGCTAACTAGGAAATAGACCAATCTTTTATAAACAGAGGAGCTGTAGTCATTTCTCTGATATTTACCAACCTGAGTTTAATACTGAATCTATCAAAATAACTGAGAGCAAAGTATTTCACAAACACATTTGATCTGGAGGGAATCTTGGAGATTTTCTAGTTTAATATCTCTCTCTATTCCACCCCCAAAACACCAGACCCATGTGTTTTTAATCAAGACCATACAACCAGATTGTTAGATATGAAATAGCTCAGGTCATGATAGTTGGTCTGTACCTATTTTAACCACTGCAGGTAAAAGAGAGACTGCTGGACTGTGCAACAGGGTGGAGATCCAAGGTAGAGATGTTCCTCATTATTGATGATACAGAAGACAGTAATTGCTTTGGAGATAAGTGGTGACCTAAATATGATGCAAGTCACTCCTCAATGCAGCAGATATGCTAGGACATGCATTTTCCGAGCATTTTTTTCTGAGCATTTCTGGTTCCTGAATTCAACCATTCATAGCAACCACATATTTGTATACTCTAGAGGCCCGGGACAGGCTGCCCCCAAATATGCCATGATGGCATATTGATGATTTTGAATTAAAGTTAATTAAGCAACAGCCAGTTCAAGAAAAACAACTGGCCTCTGTTTGTCCCCCTGAAAGTAGGAAATAAATTTCCATGTGAAGATACCCTCTTTGCAATAGGAGATAAAAACCTCCTAATCACCAGAGATAGGAAACTCAGAGCTGAAAGGCTGTATAAGCAAACCTTGTCACTTTTACAAGCCCAAATTCTGTTTAGCTTTCTTTACTAATTGAAGCTCCCAAACATAAGTTTTCCTTACCCTGTTGATTTCTCAGAGATTTACATCTCTTTGTCTAAAAGTATAAAAACTGCCTGCCTTGGGTCTTTTCTTTGGGTCTCAATTTCATTATTGGGCCTCCATGTGCACATCACTGTACTTTGTGTGTGTGCACGCGTGTGTTTTCTCCTCTTAATCTGTCTCCTGTCAATTTAATTCTTATACCAGGTAGAAGAGCCTTCAATGGTAGAGAGAAACTTTTTTTCTCCCCAGCAACAGCCAGGTAGTTAGGATTGTGTCCTGTGATCCATTTCCCCATAACAGCTATTTCAGACGTTCATATCTGTTTCCAGTGATCCAATAACAGTCGTTTCCTGGGTATTTGGGAATGGGAAGATTGAGATGAAAGACGCTGGTAAAAGGCTAATGCTGGAATCCTGACAAGTTAAGCCAAGTGTAAGAAGAGTAGGGAAATGCTAATGTGAGCAAAAAGAGGGAGAAAAAAGAGAAAAGAAAGGTCAGTCAGGGAGAAGCAGTGGCAAGAAGGAATGGAGGGAGGGCCTCAGTGGTACCCATTCCCAGTTAAGTTTTCCCTCTTGCCCAGTGATGTCTAATTTCACCTTTTTGTGACATCAGTTAGATCTGACATCTTTGAGCTGGCTGCATGGGCCTCTGCTATGTGCAGGTAAAACAGCTTTGATCTAAAAAATCATTTTATTTTATGACTCTTTTAACTCCAAAGTGTGAAAACTCCTCCATTTCCCTTTGAGTTGGGTTTTCCCTATTTTTCTTCAAAAGAAAACAGGACAAGAAATCCCAAATGGAAAAAAACCCTATCTTATACATTTTGTTATTTGGGGAAAAGTGCTTACTTTCTCCTTCCCACTTAGACTTGCTGGGTCAGGATTGCCTCATTAAATTACTAAAAGACAATGGAAACTGTCGGACATGTTCTTGAGTCTTTCATGCACAAGACCAATGTGTATTAGGAAGGACTGAATTGCCTCTGGAACTGATAGCTGCATCAACAACTTGCCTCCTTCCATCTGTTGCAAATTCACCTTTCAGTTGAATGAACAACTTGAAAATCTGAAGAACAGTTGAGTTGTCCTTAATGATTTTCTTTTCCCTCTTCATCACTCTATTGTCATTGAAGGGGGCAGTGGATCTTGACAGAGATGCTGAAATGAGCACTTTCTCTAAGGAGGAAAATATCAGGGTAGACACCACGCTGGGGCAATAGGCACATAACTTTCTTACCGACCAAGGTTTCTGTCAGGACAAGGAACCATCATAAATCTTTCTCACTGGGAAGAAAATGTGTGTATTTAACTAGTTTGAGACTAAACAAGATATAAGGAGTATATTTCAATTAAAAACGTACTGCATGGAGCACTAGGTGTTATACGAAAACATTGAATCATGGATCACTACATCAAAAATTAATGATGTACTATATGATGACTAACATAACATAATAAAATAAAATTAAATTGAAAAAATAAAATAAAATAAAAATAAAGAAAAAAGCTTTTCTTCTTATAAACATGAATTTATAAATATTATGCATATCTGCATTTTAAGTTTTTATAATTTACTTATAAATTATAAATATGAATTTATAAGGCACATCACAACCATCCAAACATTATTTTGACTAGGAAATACCATATGTCTTGTTTAATAAAAATTGATTTGCCTGCTGCTCTTCAGGAGGAGTATTTTCATTTTTGTAAAGTTTCTAGCAAATATATAAACGAAAAAATGAACATGTAGGAAAAGGGTTGGATTGCCAGAATGTCCAAGACGTTCAGTAACTGGAATCTTACGGTAGACTTGCAGTAGATTTGGAAAGACCAAAAAACAGTTTCATCCAGGTTTTAGTTTCTCTGAGGGAGAAGCCTTTTGGGGGAGATTAGTCCTGGGACAGCGAGGGTGCCAGGAACCCCATATAACCAAGTCACCAACTTAATTAACTAAGTTAATTAATTAACTTAATTAATTCCCTGCTTAATTTAGGGAAAATCATGAGTTAATGCTCATATTTCTGTCCCTTTCTTTTCTAAAAGGAAAGAATCATCTAAAAGCCTCATTATCCTCATGAATTCACAATCGGTTCCTACAGATCAAGGACTACCTGCAGGCAGTTTGAATCAGGCAAAGGAAAAGTGAGACATAGATCTTAGCAGGTCTGCTCCACAGTGCTGCTCCTGATGCCAGGTGTATGCTTAACTCAGTGAACTTGCTCGCAATGGACCTCTCATGTTTTAGCAACAGATACTGAGATTGGGCCCCTTGTCTACTGCATCTAGTAGTATATGTGGAATTCTTCCTTTTCTTTGGCATTTAAGACTAGCCCTTCCAATAGCTGTCTCTCTGGCACTCTGTACTATAGTGGAGGTACCAGGAGAGAGGGATTAGGTTTCAGATGTTGATTTCCACACATAATATCATTCCCTAGATAGACTGTTACTTAGCTTTTGGGGGCCTCATTCTCTTCATCTGTAAAATAGGAAGACTGAGAGCTATACTGCATAATTGCTTTAAGAAATAGGTACATTAGATAAAATGCATAAAAAGTGCTTAAATATTCTAGATACATGGCAAGGTTTCCAGAAAATAGCAGCAAATGCTTGCTTATATGAGAAAGTTGGCTTTGGGTTCTCAAAGTGTTGTTTATTATTATTATTCCTTAATTAAGACACATGGTCAGATTTTCACATTTGCTAATGAGCAAGTACAATACTATAGAAAATGTATGTGCAAAGTACATCTCTTGCTTTAGGCCCTGATTTAAATAGTCACTTTAGATTTTATGGAATACCCAAGACTAATCTTGTAGAATGAGCTTGCTAATATGAAACTTAAAAGATACTGGTTCAGCATTTGAACTTATTCTTTTTTCTTCTAAAATTATAATTTATATACAGTGGAAATGACAAATGATATTAAGGGGAGTGTTGCAGCTCTGTGGTCTCTGTTCTTTCATAAAAAGAGCATCTGCTTTTTACACCCCTAGAATCACATCTTCTCATTGCTGACTACCGAAACACCCCTAAAATCACATCTTCTCATTGCTGACTACTGAAAAGCTGTCTTTTATTTGAGAAAATAAAAAAATTAAGATTATAAGCCTGTTACAATAAATGGAATGTACTTTAAGTTTACTTAAATAATGAGGTGCTAAGAAAATTTGTGTTAATTTAAAGCTGCTTAGTCCTCTCAGAACTTTGGCTGTAGTATAATGTAGGTTGTTTTTATACATGTGGCAGCAACTCTTGCTGGACCTGTCATGGGTCCAGTGTTGTGATTATTGATAAAGTGATTTAAGAACACAGATTTGCAGCTAAGACAGGTTCTCAGAATTTGTTGTCCAAGGAGAGGTGTATGACTAATAGAAGAGAAATGGAGAAATGGTCATTCCATTCATCTATCACCTTCCTTCACTTAGAGAATTAAGGTCCTAATATATATATGTCTTAGTGTCCCAGAAAGAACATGGTGTCCCAGTTAAGGGAGCGTGGAGGACAATGGTCTGAGCTCCTCTCTGCCACTGGTCATTGCACATCTTTGGATCCTGGGATTGTAAGTAAGTGACATTTATATTTGAGTTGCTGAGAGAAAGGTTTTCAGTTGTCTAATTGCATTGCCAGAACCTTGAGAGTGCATTTAGATTTGAGCCCTAGTTCAGCTTACAGTTATGATTTGAATTGTGTTCTCCCTCCCAAGCTCATGTGTTGCAGTCCCAACCCCCAGTCCCTCAGAGTGGACTTCGTTTGCAGTTAGGGTCTTTACAGACCTAATCAAGGTAAGATGAGGTCATTAGGATGAGCCCTAACCTGCTATGACTGGTATCTGTACAGAAAGGAGAAATTTGGAGAGAAACACACATCCGGGGGAGCATGCCATGTGAACAGTGAAGACAGGAGAGAGGCCTGGAATAGAACTTCACTCACAGAAGAACTAAATCTGCCAACACCTTGATTTTGGACTTCTAGTCCTCAGAATTTTGAGACACTAAATTTCTGTTGTTTAAACCACTTAGACTATGGTACTTTATGATAGTCCTAGTAAACAAATACGATTACTTATTAGCTTTGTAACTTGGACAAATTATTTAATTTTTAAAAAAGTTCTCCCCATTGTATAATGGGAATGATAAAAGCAGACTGTTTAAAGGAATGAATTCTGAAGTGGTCCTTGGGTTCATATTCCAGCTTTACCACTTAACACATGTGTAACCTTGAGCAAGTTGCTTGACCTGCCTTAGTGTTTTTGTTTGTACCCATCTCATAGGTTTGATGAAAGATTGAATGAGTTAATGTGTGCAAACCTGGAAGAACTGTATCTGGTACTTGCTAAGTGCTCAATAAATGTCAACTAATATTAGTCACTTGGAGGATAAGTTAGTGTATATAAAACATATAGCATAGTTCCTGGTATATACTAAATGCCTAGTAAATGGTTATTATTATATTAGTTTCTTCCTACTAATCATTGTAAGTGATCCTAATAACATTAAAAGGAATTGAAAGTTCTCAAAAATCAAAGTTTGAATGATTAAAATTATAAAAGATGGTAACTGAAACAAAATTCCACATTAAGGTTTTTATTAATATATAATACTTGTCATACTGCCTATGAGATCTTGAAAAGTTGCCATTATTTCCTCATATTCAACAATAAACATCTATACTAATTTTTGAAGATCTTATGCATGTCCTTACTTTTGTTTTGTTTCTTTAAATGAATGCGCCATGGTTTTTTACATTTTCCTTCAGCAGAGTCAGAGAGAAAATCTTCAGCACGATGCTCTGTAGGATGATGCCGGTTTCCTTTACATTTGCTCTTTTCATTTTCCCTTTTCTCCCTTCCCTAAAATAGTGTTAAAACTGGGAATATCTCTCTTATATCCAAACGTGATGAAATGGAGATATAACGACTGTGTGAGTCATTAACATGATGGTCTCTGAAATTAAGACAAAATAATTCTTAGTAAATGATTTCAACCATCAAAAAGAAACGACTTTGGATTCAAAAGGGAACAAAAGACTGTGCTATGTGACTAGAAGTATTTTCTCTTTTACTTCTTAATCCATATCTCGATTAAGGCATCAAAACTTTTTATTCAGGAAGAGATTTCTTACAATTCAGTCCTTATAACGGAAAGTTACACCAAATGGATTGGGAAATAGTCTAGTGGTGGTCAGGTGGGTCTCAGGTGGAGCTCTTGAACACAAGGAGGACCAGCAAACGCTCAGTGATTGCACAGTGAATATATTATGTTTGCGGTGCTGTGGGGAGAAGCGATTTCCATCATGGAGAGGAGAGTGTGGTTTCCTTGTTTGTTTATTGTTTTTGTTTTTTTAGAACAAAGTATATCAGGGCCCAGCTGGAACACAGATATCCTACTCAAAGGGATAGCTGAATGGTTATGTTGAGGGACTGTTTACAGAGATGCAGACAGGAGTAAGGAAACAAACAAGAATTGCAGGCTTGGGAAAGTGAAAATTGAAAAGCTACAGGATGTGTCGCTCTGAGGGGAATTGTGGCTGTAGACAAGAGGGAAAGACCAAATGACCTGTGGGTGGACCCCAGCCAGAGTGTCCCAGAGGGTATACACTGGAAGCCAGAGGGCCGGGGAGCCTAGTGACAGGAGTCCTGTGAGTCAGCCTCCCAAGGCAAAGAACAGGGCACAGAAAGGCTGAAGATGGATCTGGAAGGGCAAACTAAGAGTAAGCTGTTATTCTAACTTAAAATGGCACCTTAAATATGAAACCTGGTTACCTGTTGATTAGAGGAACAGTGACCATTTCTCAAATACTCAAATGTGGTTTTGAATTCATTCTTCTACATTCAACAACATCTCAGTCCACAAAAATCATCTTTGATATTTTCTGTTCAAATGTTGTTTTCTTCTTGCTGGTGGGCTATTAAATTTGTCACAACTCAGTACTTTACTGATTATGCAGCTGAATATTCATCCTCCGTTGATCATTTACAATGCACCTAGAAGTTGCTGACACTGGATTCAACCATCATCCTTGTATGGGGGTTGGGAGAAACAAGATAAAAATGATGCTCTGCTGAAGAGAGAGACTGACATGCTGGTGAGTGACAGACCGAATGTCCATCTTGCAATAATTGTTTCTGTTGTCTTAATCATAACATCAAATTAATCACTCTAGTCTTGGTGGCTTGATTTCCACTGCCAGGAGCGTTTAAAAGCTAAGCCAGCAGTATGGTGAGTAGCTAGAGTGTGACTCAGGAGCCTATTACCAGTGTTTGAACTGTAGCTCAGCTATGAGCTAGGGTACAAGCTTGGGCAACCACCTTAACATTTTAAAGTTTCTTTTTATAAAACAGATTTTAAAAAAGATTTTATTTATTTATTTATTTATTTATTTATTTATTTATTTATTTATTTATTTTTGAGAGTGGGAGAAAAGCAGAGCGAGAGAGAATCTGAAGCAGACTTTGCATTGAACATGGAGTCCTACTTGGGGCTTGATCTCATACCATAAGATCATGACCTAAGCCAAACCAGGAGTCAGATGTTTAACTGATTGAGCCTCCCAGGCACTCTTTATAAAATAGATTTTAAAATATTATCCATACTGTAAGGAGATTGTAATGATTAAACAGAAATATATATGTAAAAATATTTAGCATAACATTTGGTGCATGAAATAATTATCTTAATCCTGAGAACTAACTGGACTTACTGTTTAGACAAACTCTGATCAATATAATTTTTTTAAAAAATTTATTTGAGAGAGAGAGAGAGCACAAGCAGGGAGACTGGCAGAGGGAGAAGCAGGGTCCCTACTGAGCAGGGAGCCCGTCGTGGGGCTCAATCCCAGAACTCCGGGATCATGACCAGAGCCAAAGGCAGATGCTTAACCGACTGAGGCACCCAGGCTCCCTGACCAATATCATTAATCAGGATTAATATTGGGCCTGCACTATTTAGAAGAGTGCACTCCCTAACGTGAGATTATATACACAGTGGAAACATGCCCTGCAGGGTGCAGTATGGTAGAGGAAAAGAAGAGAAAAATTAGGGATTCACGGAAACGAATTAAAGATAAAAGAAAATTTTCAAAATGAAGAATTATAGCCGCTTGCCTATTCTTCAGAAGTTGGTTCAGTTGATCTTTCAAGAATGTACAGAAGTGATATCTTTCATTATAATATAAAAAAATGTAAGGTTTAACATTAGACAAGTTGGGATTCTCAAAAGGGACCATGATATGAGCTGGAGAATGAGAATTGTCATGAAAATATTTCTGCCTCTACTTGGATCCTAGTACTAGTCCTACAATTACCTGTGACTTTGAGTAACTGCCCTGCAATGCAGTTTCTTCTGTGCACAGAGAGAATTGGACAGAAGCAACAGTTTTGAAAATACCTTCCAGAGAAATTGGGTTCATTAATAAAACAAATTTGGAAGGTAGTGCATTCTAAACCTCCCTCTTAGAAATTCCCACCATACATACATTCATTAAAAATAAAGAGATGTTCTGTAGCAAGAAAAAAATTAAGGAAAATAAATAAGAAAGAAAAAATAGTTCAACTTTCTTTAACCTTATTATTTTAAACTGATTTATGCATGAGATTTTTTTTCATAGAACATCTATTAATATGCAATACAAATACTAGCAAGGAAGGATTTTTTGGAGGATTTTTGTCCTCTTTTATGTCTTGAATCTAATCCTTGCACTCTGCTTTAGGATAGGGTAACCATATAATAACTTTAGAACCTAATTGATTAAATATTCTCACCTCCTTTCTATGAGTAAGGGTTAAGAACACTGAGAAATTCTTTTTTCCTCCTGCCTGAGATCCAAAGGGAAATAGAAAATTACCTCTGATCCCATGGAGTGGAGTAAAATTCACTTTTTTGTTTTTCTGTAGTACACTGTGTAAAATTCTTACGACTAGAGATAACTCAATATATATGCATCTTAATGAATTACCTACAATGAACATGGAGCACTGAATACTGAAATGTTTACTGAAAATTTCGTATGGGTTTTTTATCTACATATCAACTCCCATAAAATATAGCTATTATTTTCCTGGTACATGTACAAGAATAAAAGTGTAAAAGTAAAAGGCATGAAAGAACTGTTATTGTGAACTTGGAAACAAATTTGTTTCCTTGTCATTCTAGAATAACATTTGCCTTCAGAAACCATAACATAAATTATTTTGGTTACTGACTGATTCTGTGCTTGGGCCCAAAGACTCCAGATAGATGGAAATATATTTAATATTAGACTCTATTTCCAAGCTCCTTTCTACCATTTACATTTCTTTTGCCAAAGAAAACAGTAGAAGAGTGTCTGAATGATTCAGCTCTGCAAATTAGTAGCCTTGACCTTTCCACTGATAAATTTGGAATATCAATTTAATCAGACTGTGCTTTTCTGTACTAAAAAATAATTCTATATAGATGCCTTTCGTTATAGGGATATTTTAAATATAGTGCTTGAAGTAAGTCTGCATGGGGGTATTTGTGTATATGCTTGGATGAGTGTTTATGTACGTATGTGTGCTTTGAGCATTCTCTAGAACTTTGACTGATAACTTCTTCCAAAGGTGATAGACGAGACAATTTCAAAGTTCTACTCTGCATAAATCTATAAAGTAGCCAACATTTTTCTTTGAGATCATTCACTTCTTTCTTTATTGGCTCTTTCTCCTTGCTTTGTCCTCAACTACCAGAAGCATACTTTGCTATTGCTTCGGTTCTATCCCATATAAAATTTTTGTTTCCACTGGTTTTTATCTCTTCACTTAGAGTAGAAAAGGTGTTTTCTACTTGCTTAAAAAAGCAAAGTAAGTAAAAAATACCTAACTAGTTCGGGATGTTTATGATAATGATAACAATGATAGTTACTTCTTATCAAGTACTTCCTGTTTTATTTACATGTTAGAATCTTGAATTCTTTCAACAAGCTGTGAAGTAGGGAATATTATCATTTGCATTCTCAGAGAAATTGAATAGCTTGTCCAAAATTTAACAGCTAGCAATTTACTAAGCATGATTCAAATCCAGGACTGCCCCAATGTTCATTCTACCACAACAAACTGACTGAAATCACAATGACTATGCACGTGGTCAGTCTGATACCACATATTGTGTCACACATGATTTAGCATATGGCACATTCTATTTTGGGTAGAATGTTCTATAAATGCCAGTAACATCAATTCAGTTGCTAGTGTTAGTCTTTATTCTTACTGATTTTATATCTGATTGTTCTTTCAACTACTAAGAGAGGGCTATTAAAATATTCAACTGTGAGTGTTGAATTATCCATTTCTCTTCAGTTCTGTAAGTTTTTGCTTCACATATTTTGGAACTCACTTGTCAGGTGCATATACCTCTATAATTTTTATATTTTCCTGATGTACTGAGCATTTCATCATCATGTAATTATTCTTTTTGTTTCTAGGAATGTTGCTTATGGTCTATTTGGTATTAATGCAGTGCTTCCAGCTCTTTTGATTGTATTTTGCAGTTTTTCTTTTTCCATCTATTTACTTTACATTTATTTGTGTATATTGTTATAAACAACATATGGTTGAATCTTGCTTCTTTATTCTGTTTGACAATTCCTGCCTTTTGATTATGGCGTTTTGTCCATTCATATTTGACATAATTATTGCTCTGTTTGGATTTATATATGTCATTTTATTTTTTTCCTGTATGTCTCATGTCATTTTTTCTCTTTCTTTAATGTCTTCTTTTTCTGTGTTTTTAACAAATATTTTTCTGTGTGCCATTTTTATTCCTCTGTTGATCTTTAATTATACATCTTGAGTTGTTTATTTAGTCATTGCTCCTGAGATTATAATATACAGTTTGCTTTATCGGGATCTTCTTCAGGTTAATATTAATGTAATTCTGATTAAATATAGCAACTTCGCTTTGATATAGCTCCATTTCCTCCCCTGTCCTTTGTGCTAATATTGATATATATTACACTTATATGTTTTATAAACTTACTGTAGCGGTGTTATAATTTATATAAATATGTTCTTAAAATAAACTAAGAGGAGGGGCGCCTGGGTGGCTCCTTCCAGAGCCAGTTAAGCGACTGCCTTCGGCTCAGGTCACGATCCTGGAGTCTCGGGATGGAGTCCTGCCTCGGGCTCCCTGCTCGGCAGGGAGTCTGCTTCTCCCTCTGACCCTCTCCCCTCTCATGCTATTTCTCTCTCTCTCTCTCTCTTTCTCGCTCTCTCAAATGAATAAATAAATAAATAAAATCTTTAAAAAAATAAACTAAGAGGAGGAAAGAGAAAAAATATATTTATATACTGTCTTAGTTGAGGCTGCTATCACAGAATACCAGAGTGGGTAGCTTATAAACAACAAACCTTTTTTTTTTTTTTTAAGATTTTATTTATTTATTTGACAGAGAGAGAGAGTGAGAGAGAGCACAAACATTTATTTCTCATAGTTTTGGAGACTGAGATGTCTAAGATTCAGGCACTGGCACATTTGGTGTCTGGTGAGAGCTGCTTCCTACTTCATAGACAGCTGTCTTCTTGTTATGTCTTCGCATGGTGGGAAGGGCAAGAGAGCTCTCTGGGGTCTCTTTTAGAAGGGCACTTATCTACTCATGAAAGCTCTACCTCATGACCTAATAATCACCTCCCAAGGTTGCTAAATCCTAATACAATCACATCAGGCGTTAGAATCTCAACATATTAATTTGGGGGCCTGGACACAAACATTCACTCCAAAACATATTGTCTTTTATATTTACTCACCTGTTTACTTTTCATTTTTTTTCCTGTTGATTCAAGTTACTGTTTGATGCATTTTCTTTCAGCTTGAAAGACTTTGTTAGTATTTCTTGTAAGACAGGTCTGCTGGAAATAAGTTACCTCATTATTTGTTTGTTTGTTTGTTTGCTCTTTATTTAAATTCAGTTAGCCTACATATAGTACATCATTAGTTTCAGATGTCAATTTTTATTTATGTATGACTCTCTTTGTTTCACCTTCATTTTTGAAGGGTAGTTTTACTTTGTGGACAGATTTTTTTTTTCTCTCCAGCACTCTGAATATGTCATTCCTCTGTCTTCCAGCCTCCATTGTCTCTGATGAGAAGTCAGCCATTAGTCACATTGCTGTTCCCTAGTATGGCAGGAATTGTTGTTCTTATGCTGCTTTCAAGTTTCTCTCTCTTTTTTGCTTTCAGTGGTTTGACTGTGATGTGTCTACATGTGTATCTCCTTGTGTTTATCTTATTTGGGTTCCTTGAAATGTTTCCATCTAATACAATAATTTCTATCATCAAGTTAGGGAAATCTCCAACCATTATCTCTTTAAGTAATTTTACTTATTTATTTTTCTCCTTTTGTTCTGTGACTACTATTACACATATATTGGTACATGTGTATTTGTCCCACAGTTTTCTGAGATTTTTTTCAGTTTTATTCAAACTTTTTTACTTTCTGCTTTTCAGGTTGGACTATTTCTTTTGATATTTCTGCATTATTGGGAAGTTTATAAAGTAAATTTGACAATGGAGATCATATCTTTTTCTCTTCATTTCTTTTTCTCATCTGGCATCAAATTCTTACTCTAAAGAACAGTGGCAAGGCCTAAGGAATTTCTGAACAGGAGATAAATATAACCAGTAGAAACATCTCCACCCTCAATGCCCAAGGCTTTGCATTAAGTGGTAAAGGGAGCAATGTAGCTATAATCACTTTAGCTTTGGAAGAAAATTTTCCTACTTCACTCAGGAAACCCATCTCCCCACGGGTAACATGACCCATTCTCTTTAAATGGTAATTAGAGATCATTTATTCTCTTTAAAGTATTCTTTTGTGTGTGTTTGTTGGGTTTAGGAGAGAACGGTAATCTTACTTCTTATACCGAGTGGCTGATCAAAGTGGTCCTTCCAAAAATAGAGAATATTTGCCCTGGGAGGAATTCTGGTAAATGCAATATTCTTTTTGGACAAGTTGCTTATCTTCTTGTGTACTTTATTTTCCTGTAAT
Source organism: Eumetopias jubatus (assembly GCF_037043125.1). Taxonomy (NCBI): domain Eukaryota; kingdom Metazoa; phylum Chordata; class Mammalia; order Carnivora; family Otariidae; genus Eumetopias; species Eumetopias jubatus. The sequence continues at coordinate 88,530,655 of NW_028274823.1, read as the reverse complement.
CTGTATATATGGAATATATATATATATATATATATAGAGAGAGAGAGAGAGAGAGAGAGATTCCTCACATCTACTTTGTCCATTCCTCTGTGTATGAACATCTGTGCTCTTTCCATATGTTGGCTATTGTCAACATTGCTGCTATAAACATTGGAGTGCAGGTGTCCTTTTGAATCACTATGTTTGTATCCTTTGGATAAATACCTAATAGTGCAATTGTTGGGTTGTAGGGTAGCTCTATTTTTAACTTTTTGAGGAACCTCCTTCCTGTTTTCCAGAATGGCTGTACCAGGTTGCATCCCTACCACCAGTGTAGGAAGGTTCCCCTTTCTGCATATCCTTGCCAAAATCTGTCATTTCCTGATTTGTTAATTTTAGCTATTCTGACTGGTGTGAGGTGCTACCTCACCATGGTTTTGACTTGTATTTCCCTGATGCTGAGCGATGTTGAGCATTTTTTCATATTGACATGTTATATGTTATCAATATCTTTCATGATCATTTTAATAATTCCCTCCACATTAAGTGGTTTCATAAAGCAAGTGGTGAATAGGTAGAAGCAAGAAACACTTCAGTAAACCTTTGTTCACTGACTGGTTAATTGAAGTCTGTTCTATTTGGAGTAAGTGTTTAGTAACATTGTGCTGACCCATTGTTCTATAGAGTCCTAAATAACCTAAAAATTTCTTTGTCTTAATATTAGGTCTTGTGCAGAAATGAGTGAGGGGACTCAAAGTGGCAAATAGTGGCAAATAGTATCTGTTGGCCATTTGTATGCCTTCTTTGGAGAAATGTCTGTTCATATCTTCTGCCCATTTCTTGACTGGATTTTTTGTTTTTTGGGGGGTGTTGAGTTTGATAAGGTCTTTATAGATCTTGGATACCAGCCCTTTATCTGTTATGTCATTTGCAAATATCTTCTCTCATTCCATAGGTTACCTTTTAATTTTGTTGACTGTATCCTATGCCGTGCAGAAGCTTTTTATCTTGATGAAGTCCCAATAGTTCATTTTTGTTTTTGTTTCCCTTGCCTTTGGAGACATGTTTTGCAAAATATTGCTGTGGCCGAGGTCAAAGAGGTTACTGCTAGTGTTCTGCTATAGGATTTTGATGGATTCCTGTCTCACATTTAGGTCTATCATTCATTTTGAGTTTATCTTTGTGTATGGTGTCAGAAAGTGGTCCAGTTTCATTCTTCTCCATGTAGCTGTCCAATTTTCTCAACACAGCTTGCTGAAGAGACTGTCTTTTTTCCATTGGACATTTTTTTCCTACTTTGTCGAAGATTAGTTGACCATAGAGTTCAGGGTCCATTTCTGGGTTCTCTGTTTTGTTCCACTGATCTATGTGTCTGTTTTTGAGCCAGTACCATACTATCTTGATGATTACAGTTTTGTAATACAGCTTGAAGTCTGGAATTGTGATACCCCCAGCTTTGGTTTTCTTTTTCAACATTCCTCTGGCTATTTGGGGTCTTTTCTGGTTCCATACAAATTTTAGGATTATTTGTTCCAGCTCTATGAAAAATGTTGATGGTATTTTGATAAGGATTGCACTGAATGTGTAGATTGCTCTGGGTAGCATAGACATTTTAACAATATCTGTTCTTCCAATCCATGAGGATGGAAAATTTTTCCATTTCTTTTTGTCTTCTTCAATTTCTTTCATAAACGTTCTATACTTTCCAGAGTTCAGTTCCTTTAACTGTTTGGTTAGGTTTATTCCTAGGTATCTTATGGTTTCAGGGGCAATTATAAAGGGGATAGATTCTTTAACTTCTCTTTCTTCTTTCTCATTGTTAGTGTATACAATACAACTGACTTCTGTGCATTGATTTTTTTCCTGCTACTTTGCTGAATTCCTGTATCAGTTTTAGTAATTTTTGGTGGAGTCTTTTGGGTTTTCTACATAGAGAATCATGTCATCTGCAAAGAGTGAGAGTTTGACTTCTTTTTTGCTGATTTGGATGCCTTTTATTTCTTTTTCTTGTCTGGTGAGGCTAGGACTTCCAGTATGATGTTGAACAACAGTGGTGAGAATGGACATCCCTATTGTGTTCCTGACCTTAGGGGAAAAGCTGTTTTTCCCAGTTGAGGATGATATTCGCTGTGGGTTTTTCATATATGGCTTTTATAATATTGAGATATGTTTCTTCTATCAGTACACTACATAGAGTTTTTATCAAGAAAGGATGCTGTATTTTTAACAGTTAAATTTAAACAAGACTGAATTGAATTTGGTAATATTCAGTGTCCTGGATCAGCATTATAACTGTCATTAAAAGAAAATGTTTGCAAAATGACCACAATCATTACAACATATTTTTAACGAACCACTGGAAAATATAAATCATCTTGTTGAAACCTGTATATTCTTTTTTTTTAAAGATTTTATTTATTTATTTACTTGAGAGAGAGAGAATGAGAGATAGAGAGCACGAGAGGGAAGAGGGTCACAGGGAGAAGCAGACTCCCTGCTGAGCAGGGAGCCCAATGTGGGACTCAATCCCGGGACTCCAGGATCATGATCTGAGCCGAAGGCAGTCGCTTAACCAACTGAGCCACCCAGGCGCCCCGAAACCTGTATATTCTTTAAAAACACTGAATTTATGAATCTTTTGTGAAAGTTACATCTAGAAAAAAATAAGTATAAATTCCCTTAACTACAAAACCCTAAATATTTCTAATTAGAGCAGTTGAAGTGGGTTTTATTATGATCTAGGTTCCCACAGAGGGCTTAATCAACCTTTACACATAACGAACACCCAGTAAAGTTAAAGTGTAATCTGTGTGTGCAAAGGGCATGAGAAAGATTCTGTCCCCAGAGATAAGACTGGCTCTTCACAGAATAGTTCAGAACTAACAAACCTCTACCTGTCTGTCTCTGTAGTTCTGTTATGCTAAATGTAAATTTGACATTATTTTTGTATGTTCAAGCCTTAGATGATGAATATATGCATGTAGCATTTGCAATACTTCAAATTTCATTAAAGAATGACAGTCAAATATCTCTTCAGAGCTACTTTTTTTAAGTCTATAAAATCAAAGAGAAGTTATACATTGCCAACTTATAAAACTTTTCACATTCAATAATATTTGAATATTATTATCAATAACCTTCTTATTGTTTATTGTTTGCATATTGACATGCTATATCTTATCAGTATCTTTCATGATCATTTTAATAATTCCCTCCACATTAAGTGGTTTCCTAAAGCAAGTGGTGAATAGGTAGAAGCAAGAAGCACTTCAGTAAACCTTTGTTCACTGACTGGTTAATTGAAGTCTGTTCTACTTGGAGTAAGTGTTTACTTACATATTAACATTGTACTCACCCATTGTTCTATAGAATCCTAGATAACCTAACAATTTCTTTGTCTTAATATTAGGTCTTGTGCAGAAATAAGTGAGGGGACTCAAAGTGGCAAATAGTGGGTATAAGCGAACTTTTCTGTTTTTCTGAGATGTCTTTATGACTGAAACCCTCATCTAAGAGGGGAAAAGATTACTCTGACCATTTGAAAATAATTATCACTAATCTTTCTGACCTCTACCTGATTTTCCCTTTTCTATTCAAGAAAACATCCTAGAAGTGCAATTTCCTATGATTTCAGGTGACACACACAGAACTTGGCTGTGACGGTCACTGCCTGCAATTGGGACTCCCGACTTCATTTACAAGTCACTACATCAGATTTATTTTGTTGTGCTTAGTATTGCTCCAGTGGGGATGTTGTACTGACAGAAGATACAGTCTGCTAAGGACTAATTTTGTTCTTTATTTATTAAAAAATTGTATCTTGAATGTTACAATAAGTACAGGAATTAAAGTACTGAGCAAGGGATTGTCTTTGATCTCAAATAGCTCCCCAGTGGGGCTCTGGCTTATTTAATTTGAAGAGGGCTGCATCTTGGAGATGTCTGTGCCTTCCTCCACTGCCATTTCTTTAAGGACCTATACCATTGACTGTCCCTGGACAATCCCTGTGCTGCCTTCATATTCTGCTTTTGGTTATAGTTCATTCTGTTCTTACTGTATACAGTCAACACACACTGAACTTTATTCTATGCTAGGCTGTGTCAGGTGCCTTGGAAAAGTCATCCCGTTCAGTCCTCACAGCAAAGGTGCCATTATTACCTCTACTCAATCAGTAATGAAAGTGGACTTCAGGCGGGTGGAAGTGTATCCTTCTGGTTACACGGTCCACCTGGTAGAGCTCTAACTGTCAAGGTTTCCCTCTGGAACTCAACACTTAACCGTCATGATGAACTGTCTCACACTCCCTTTATTTTCTTTGTTTACCATAGTAGTTCTTACCTGGGATAACTGTGAATATGGGGCAGTGGATAGGGGAAATGTGTCAATTCATATTTGTGAATTATGAAGAGAAATTTTCAAAATATAACTCCTAGATCTTCCTCTCCAAAGATTCTAATCTGTCCTTTGATGGCAGGAGGGACCTGTGATTTGATCTGAGAAAACTTCCCAAGGAACTTTGCTTCATCCTTTTCGGTTGAGAACCACGAAGGAACAGTTACATATGTTGTAGCCAGCCCTTCCGGGGATCAGATTTCCAGCTGGACCCCTTGCCGGTTTCTGACTTCTGTCCTTCTTTGTTCTGGGCATCTGGCCCTGTTTCCCAGCCCATATGAGACGGGAGCACCGTGGCTCCCATGTGATCTTACCTCCCCTCAGCGGCTCCCGGGAGGTAGCAGGACTTCAGGAGGGCTCCTCTGGCCTCTCTTTGTCCCTAGTGTAAAATGTTCTTTCTTCACTCTCAATACTCCTTCCCTTGGGGCTTTAAGTTAAGTTTTAATAGGATTCCAGGACAGTTTAAGGCAAATTGGTTGCAGTAAAAGGTCCTCGAAGATAGGTGACCAGAACTCAATTTCTCAATTTAGTGTTTTCAAGTGATCTCTGAGCTATGTGAACATGTGATGGATAACTGCAAAAAGAGTTATCTGCTGACTTTCAAAATTGCATGATTTCCTGGCTCTATTAATTAAGTCTAGTAAGCATGTATTCCGTTCTTAATCCATAGTGCACTTTGATAGGCATTACAGATGATATCAAAGTGAGTGAGACATACAAACACTTCTCTTAAGATGGCTGGAGGGAAGAGCACAGATGCAACTAACAACAGAAAAAAACCTGAGAACTGCAGGAAAGGTCCAGGCAACTACAGTGGAACCCATGGAGGCTGCTAACTTTCAGTTGTAAGACGCTTGGAATTCAAAGCCCAAGAACCATATTACTGGTCAGCCTCATGGAAAAGGTAGCCGTCAAACCACCAGGAACAGAAGTGGGGAGGGATGGGAAAGAGCAGCAGTGGGTGAGCCTGGCGAGGAAAGGAAGGCTGTTTACACAGTGTTGGACACTATGCTCAGTATTATCTGTCTCTGGATTCAAGTCATACAATGTCTTTCACTTGTGGAGTTGGCGAATGTGATAGGAATTATCTCATTCTGACCTAGGCTTGAGGGCATTGGTCTGCTCTTCTTTCTCCTGGCCATTCAGGGCCAATTTTCCTGAGGGTTGCAGAATCACATAACACCTTTTCATTTATTGTCCAGCAAGTCTGTGCAGCTCATAACAAACTCAGGGCAAAGAGCGATCAAGAGAATCAAGTAGAACCATTGTTTCCGTCAGTCAGTACGTATATATTATGTGCCCATGATACCAAAAAAGGAAAAAATAACTTCTGCCATTAAAAGTGATTGCCCAGGGCACACGCGTGGCTCAGGTGGTTAAGGGTCTGCCTTCGGCTCAGGTCATGATCCCAGGGTCCTGGGATCGAGCCCCATGTTGGGCTCCCTGCTCAGCGGGAAGCCTGCTTCTCCCTCTTGCTCCACCACTGCCCCCTGCTTGTTCTTTTTTCTCTCAAATAAATAAATAAAATCTTAAAAAAGAGTGATTGCCCATACTACCAACTGATATGATCAACTTGTAATAGTCGGAAAGCTAATTTTACTAGCCAAATCTGAGATTCAACAACATTAGTTATTACATCTATTACTTTTCTTTCACATTTATTCCCTCTGATGAAAATCCTCCTTATCCCCATCCCAATCTCTCCTATTCTGTTGATACCCTAATTTATATTCCATTGACTCAACCTAGAAGTTTAGGTTAAATTGGTTATTTTTTTGCATAAAGTACAAATCTTCCTAAAACCTCCTTCCTGTTCCCTTTTCTAAGGCTTGATTTATCCCAGTCTTGCCATATATTTATACCCATTAGCTACATTTTCTCAAAGAGACCATTAAATACCCCTCTTGAGTAAAGAGTGAAATTTAGGTTTGCCTTCAAATGTCAGGAATCCAGGATTCTACCTGGATCAGTGGCTTTGAAATGATTGTGAGTACATAAACTGCAATTTATTGCCACTTTAAAAAATATAACCTGACAAAAGAGGCATGAAGTTACTTATCACAAACTGCAATGAATTACATCTCTCTGCCCATCCATCTAGTCAATAGACTTATATTGAATTTTCCTCACCTAGTGTCTTGGAATACAAAGGTGAACAGCAATTATAGCTGATCTACTTTGCACGTTGCCTGTGACTTACACAGTATCATATTCATGAGGAGATTATTGTACTCTACAGAATGTATCATCAAACCTGCTTTCTTAGGAACTTAACAATTAGCCACGTAGGGAGCAATGAGTTTACACTGGCTATATGCTTCCAACTACAGAAACAACTCCTGGAGGGGAGGAGTCAGTGTGGCCTCTGGCAGTTAGGGAAGGTTTGGCAGAGAAATTGGGACTGTGTGGGAGTCATGAAAGATGATTAGTAATTAGATAAATTATGGTAAAGAGAGATGCCCTTCCACTGCAGGAAGGTTGAGAAATAATTTCCCTTCCTGTGGTGCTCAGGCTGTTTTCTGCTCCTGTGTACCCTCAGTTTCATTAAGACCAACCATGCACAGCAGGATTAGTTTGAAGTCACCTCTTTTGGCTTTAGGATCCTTGCTTTTGGCAACATTGACAAATTATTCACACCTGGTCATTTTCTTCTATCAGTAAGGCAAAGAAAAGATACAGAACCTTAGAGAAATCATCTCATCTCAAGGGTGTCCTATGATGTGATCCACTTAGCCATTTTTATGTGAAGTGAAGGGATGCTCCTGGAAGGCAGGGACCAGTTTTGTTTGTTTGGGATTTTTGTTTTATGCTTTTTTTCTTGTTTATAGTATACATTTAGTTTACAGTTGGTATTCAATAAGTATTGAAAATACTGGATAGAGGAAGGGGGTGGAGATTATAATACCTCATAGCCTCTTGGAGGTAATTATGTATGGGTCTAATGGAGGTAGAAAGAAAGGAGGAAGCCGTGAACCTGCAAACACTGATTTTGTGAATTAAAAGGACATAATGCTGAGAAATTATTGTGTTTCCTAAAATCAGAATGTCAGAAACTTTGCTGTTTGAAAACCATATCAGTAAGAATGGAATAGCCTATTTGCATAGAGGATCTGAACCACTCTGAGCCAACTAGAATTGCTAACCCATGCTCAGAACTACACATAAAGAGTTTTTAAATAAAACACACTCAGTTATCTTAAGTTTGTAGTTTCCAAGGAAACAGAACCATAATGTACCAGAGAAGATGGCCTGGATTATCATTTGTGTTTTTCCGTTTGTTCGGCAGCTTCATTACGAGTTCCTGCATCTTCTACTACACCGCGATCCCCAAAGACCTAGGACAAAATGCTTGCAGGTTTCTCCTAGTGACTAACTCCATGATAGATTTTTATCTTCTGAACATTCTAACCATGAATTCTTTTATTAGAAATACCCAACGTGTCAAGGCATGTAGATTTTTTTCTCAGACAATTTCTGACGAAACCTTGCTCCTTTCTAAAGCCATTTTTATTCCAGTTTGAGTAAACTGAAACTGATGCAAGGCATTATGCTGACTGGTTACAAATGACATTAGCCATTGCTTCTCTGAAATGATAATTTAAATGATAATCTAGTGGTTGTCACCAGGGAAGACTGCATATCTTCAGTGGAACTCAAAATACCTCTTCATGGCTGGATGGAGATTTCCATTCCCCACTTTGTGTCTGTCCCCACTCACTCTAAGTTTGCCCTTAATCATTTCCACCTCTGATGTTATTCTGTACATATTCTATGTGCCCAGCCAAGGACATTGTAGAGGGCAGAATTATCTAGGCATAGGGTACACTGGCCTTCTAAACCACAAGGGGTATCATAATAGCAGATGAATAGTTTGAAAATTACTAACACTGTGCCCTAGACTCCAGTGCTGAGATACTGAGCCCCCTTTGAACAGGTGTGTGTTTAATGAGGTCGGGCTATTGCACCATCGGCCTCACCTGGCTCTTATATGCTCATTGAGCTGATATGGTTGTTCTTTTTAAAAATCTCTTCTGAATAGATCAGAAGCTTCATAACTGACTCCCCAGGAAGTCTCCTCAGAAACAAGTTGAAAGGGGATAAGCGTACTCCTTTCCAGAACTTTGGCCCACCCCTTGTATAAAACACTAAAGATGAGGTCATATCTTACTCCCATCCATGATAACCATTATGTCTTATTTTTCCCCTAAAATGAGGCAGACACAACATTGGTGGCATTCTGTGATAGCCCTTTCAAGGTCAATACATCAGTAGCTGACCAATAATGAGCTTCTCCCTCAGTGCATCTGAGAACATGAATCCTTTTTCAAATTGAATTGTGGAGACCAAGTTAACCGGAGGTTTATTTTATTTTATACTCTAGCTCTGAAAAGTCAGTGGTAAGTCAAACTTTATTTGAAATGCCCTAGGAAAGCTGGCTGTATAAAGAGACCCTAGGTTAATGCTTTTTTAGTTTGAATAATCACCATTGCATCAATTGGGAATTTTATAAATTGGCTTCTGAACAAGCAAGGAATGCCTGCAGTGAGTTACCAAGAGTTCCATGACAATTGCTTTTCTTTGTTGTACCTATTCTGATACTCATGGGCTGACATAAAACATACACCCTCCCTCTCTTCTCAGGTTCTCCCCCATTTTTTAACAGCTTTAGTAATTATTATTATATCATCACAAATTTTTCCAGAGTGTTTCGATAATGATATTCACCACTGGGAGAAATTTTGCCATTGTGTAACCAATTACGAAACACTTTGAACTAAAAGGTTAGATTTTGTGCATGGACCTGGATGCCAGTCTTGCTATCTGACTCCAAATTATTGCTATTTAAATAATTTTGCATTAAGAAGGAAATAAAAATAAGTTTTTAAAACATGCTTGTTATTAGCCCCATATTGTATCCATAAGTTATAATTCTTTATTAAATTTGACATCAGCTACAGCTTCCACTGAGCTATTCCAGGAAGCATTGCCATTTCAGGTGGAACCTATATTCTGAACCCTTGTTTTGTCCCATTTTTGTGGACTAGTAAAATGGTCATAATAGATGCATAAACTGAGCGTAGGAGAGCTCAGGAGAACAGATGTATTCCTCAGAACAGTACCCCGTTCATAGTTAAGTCTTAATCAATATGTGCATATTGGAAGGACACGTGAACTTGCCTGAGAGCAACATCTGTCAAAAGACAAAACAACATCTGGGTGTCAGTCTGTCTGGCTCATACAACTGTTCCTTGACTTTCACTGTCTCCAAGCTCAAATCTCGGGAACTCTGAATTGTCCATTATACATTTTTAGAGGCTTAATGAAAATGTCATTTTCTTCAAGCTGTTTTGACCCAATTAAGTGACAGTTGACAATAATACGAAGAGAGGCTGTATTGCACGGGAGGCAGATCGTGAAGGATAGCTATGGATTCCACAAGCTTGTTTTAAACGAATCAAAAAGAAAGAGCTTCTCTATAAACAAAACTTAGAAGCAAAGGTTAATTCATTCTAAGTTTCAAATAATACTGGAAAAGAAAGTACAGCTTGAATAAAATAGATGAATAGGAGGAATTAGGACATTGTGTCTTCTTGCTATTTTAAGGAGGCATTTAAAGAGAGATTCTGTTATTATTGAACTGGATTCAGACAAAGTCAGCAGCAGTTTATCCAACATACCCAGAAAGCCCAAGTAGTGGAAATACTCCACTTTGAGGAAGACCACTTGAACAAAGGGTATCTTAAAACTAAGGAGATGCCACGTAAGACCTTTGATTAACCAGCTGGCTCATAAAGTCGCTAGCATGCAGATTGTAATTGTCAACTATTTCTGCTATTAAAGAGAAATGGTAAAGAGACGGTACTTCCTGATTTCCTTGTTAGCTTCTGTAGAACTTTCTTTCCGATGAATGGGATCTTCTCTGTAATTGTCTTATGACACTTGGAGCCTTTTATTCTTCCTCATTCAACCATATTTTCTGTTGTCTTACCTTCTTTAGCAGGCTGCAAACTCATTGGATGAAGTAATAGCATATCTTTGTGTTCTCACCGCAGAACCTAATAAGGTGCCTGGCATACAGTATTTGGGGCAAGGAAAAGAAGGAAGGAAATGATATAGAAAGCAAGAAGAAATGATATTTTCAAATGGTGGCTTAGATGTATTGAGTTTTTGGCATATCCCATGTTCTTCGTAACCACTGTAGAATTTAATCCTACAAATAATTCTGTGATATAGATAGGTATTATCAGCTCTGCTTTGTGAATGAGGAAGTTGAGGCTTGAATAGGATAAATAATTTGCTGAAGATCTCAGAGTCAATAAATTGTATCCTTTTACCCCCAGAGTCTATGTTTCATCCAATAGTCAATGCTATCTCTAAGGAAAGCATTTCCCACCCACCCCCCATTTTAAATGTACACTTATTAAACAAGATGACAATTTAATACAGTATCTCTCAGCAATTAGTGTTGAGAACATTATTTTCCTCTACATTCAGAAGTACAGATTTGAACACTATGAAAACAATTAGGACAAGTAGCATAAAAAATTGGTCTTTCAAAGGAAATAAAAGGGGAAATTGAGGGCAGTGAAAGGATTTGTTTGCTGTCTCGGGCAAACCAGCAGGAGAAAGGCTTTGAGGGTCCCAGAGCACTCCACATGGATCGGATGGAGCTGGAGAGCCAGTCCGAGCTGGGTGGTGTCCACCTCAGGTCTTTGGTGTGGGTCTGAGAAGCCAGGGTGGAGCTCTGACCAATCCCATAAACCAGAGTTTGCCAAACCGGCATCACCTCAGAATGCCTCACAGCTGTATCTAAATGCTTATAGGAAACAGACTTTTAAGTAGTAATAGTTATTAAATGAACACTGCCCCCCAAGAGTGCCACAGGGCCAAGAAAGGAAGGAAAGGCAACGCAGGAAATGAAGGCAGAGAGCGAAGTGGGAGGGAAGTAAGGCGGGAAGAGATTAAGAAGTCAGAGAAACAGGAACAAGGGGAGGAATCTGTTTTGGATCTGGTAAGTAATTAGGAATACAAGAAGTTATGGCAATTCCTATTTACACTGTTTGCACGTGGACATGGAAAGTCTCAGGTGACACGGCAGCTGTAGGGTACAGGGGGCTTGTAAAACATTGCTGTGAAGAAAGTTGCTTCCAGAGAGTTCTGGTGCATGTTTCTCTCTGGGACGGAAGATGACTTCCATATAAACACAAGTCAGACTTAGAGTTATGGCAAACGGGTCCTCTTATCTGGGCTGTGGCTATGGTCATGAGAAGGGGGAACAAATTCATTACCTTCAACCAACGAGAAGGTTTAAGCCACGATGTTGGCCTATTTGATGGCTGAACGGTAGTGTCATTTTAAGTCTCTGGTTGAGAAGCAGAACAATGCCCAATTCATTATCAGAACATGAAAATTCCCATTTTACATTGTCTCCTGTCATAACATGATTCATTATTTTAATTTTTAGTACAACATTTGAGATATTAAGAAATGCTCTTCAGGAAGACCTGTGTGGGGTTTAATTCATACTATGTATAACCTCATTATGACGTGGGGAAATTTACTTTGTCAAGGAGATAAGCAGAGCTGGCTCTTTTTGTTTTGATAGCCTTTTCAAATGTCCTTATGGCTCTCAATCCCTACACAATACCTTTCCACATGCCCATTCGCGTAGATGATTTGTGTTCCTTAAACTCTCCACCCATTAGAAATAATTTTGATTAGGGGGTGCCTGGGTGACTCAGTCAGTGAAGCGTCTGCCCTCGGCTCAGGTCATGATCTCGGGGTCCTGGGATCGAGTCCTGCATTGGGCTCCCTGCTCAGTGGGGAGTCTGCTTCTCCCTCTGCCTCTGCCTCTGCCCTTCCACCCTGCTCATGCTCGCTTGTGCTCTTTCTCCCAAATAAATAAAATCTTTAAAAAGGGAAAAGAAATAATTTTGATTAGAAATGAGGTATATTCAGGCTAGGAATGAAAGATACAAATAGAGATATATTATTTTTCTTACATTTGATCCCCTTACTAAAACACATAAAATACTCTAAGTTTTTTATTTGGTCAGATGATGATCGCTGAAATAAAATATTTTTTTTAAGATTTTATTTATTCATTTGAGACACAGAGATACCGAGAGAGACAGAGAGAGAGAGAGAGAGAGCAGGAACGAGGGAGAGGCAGAGGGAGAGGGAGAAGCAGACTCCCCACTGAGCAGGGAGCCCGATGTGGGGCTCGATCCCAGGACCTCGGGATCATGACCTGAGCCGAAGGCAGATGCTTAACCATCTGAGCCACCCAGGTACCCCATTTGCTGAAATAAAATCTTAATGAATTCCTAATCGAGGGAGAGAAAAAAATATAAAGATGAAAAGAAGACACAGGAAGTAAGAAAAAAGAACAGATAAGAAAACATTAATGGAAAGATTGTCCTCTGTCGAGAAGCAGAGACTATGGAAACTCGCTTTGGCATTATTTGCTCTTGACACTTGATCCGGAGAGTGACAAAGGGGATGTAGGTGGCTGACTTCACTGCCATCCTACAAGTGGATTGTATTTACACAGTTGAAATAAAAAACATACATCGTTTAGCCCTCAGATCCTGCAACATGATACTCTCCTATAAAACAGAAAAGCTGCACGACTTTCCCAGATGCACACACGGAGTGAGGAACAAAGTAAAATTTGATGCTTAAAAAAAATCATGAGTTGGGTCGGGAGCATGAAGGGTGAAGGAAACTGTAAGGATAAAAAAAATTGCATTATGATGTGACCACTGTGGGCAGAATTCCCTGCTGTTAGCCTTAAGGTAGAGCTGACATAAGGGGAAGATAACATAACAAGTAGCAGAGAGTCTGCTGCTAATTGACAGAGGGGTTTTCCTCCACTATTTAATACTTGTTCTCTAAGGCCAAAGGAATTATGTTCAAAGGCATATATTTTTAAGATCAATAGTATTTGATTTTAAAAATTCTAAAAGTCTTTTTAATATGTGCTTTAGAAAATAAAGTTCAAACCCAATATACTCCATTGACCTGGGGAAGTTCTACTGTCATATTTTCTCATGATCTTAAGTACTTACACATTAGTTTTTGGCAGAAAGACTGTGAGAGCTTATGATTTTTTTTTAAAAGATTAGTAAAGAGGGATTGTGATTTTTTTTTAAAAACAAATCCTTTCCAATATGTTTTGAAAACAGACAAGTGTCAGAAAAAAGCTACAGCCACACAACATATTATGTGGTATTTTTATATTATACTATTTGCATTTAAAAATAATCTAATCTTGAAGAAAATTCCTTGCTAATTTACAATTGCATCAAGTTTTCATTTGAAAGGAAATAAAAGAAATATTAAATTCAGGGAGAGGAACATCATTATAAAATCATGCTTTGTACTTTATACATTTATTTGATTGAGGAAATCTTTTCAGAGGATTGGGATTTGAACTGTCAAGGAATTTTTAAAAACTAAAATAAGTGCAAAGAAGCAAAATTGAAAACTGTTGATTATAGCGAAAGAGAATGAGCTGGTGACAGGGCCAGGATAGTATTTATGTAGACAGAGTGGGCTCCCCAGAGCCCAGAGATCTGGACTCAGGATTCGAGTCCTACCCTGGGTGCATGACTTTGGGTAAGTGACATGGCTTCTCTGTGCCTTCTTATTTTTCATCTGTAAGATAGAGATAATGACAGTATCTGTTTGATATGGGGGTTGTGAGGATTAAATGAAATGTATTATGTCATGTGGGGGAAAGTTGGATACTAAATATATCCTATGTAAGCACTGTAGGTGCCCTGATACTGGGAGATGACCTGGAAATTAGGGAGCAAAGTGGGGAAGCAGCAACAGTAAATGTTCATGACAAACCTGCTGTAGGACAGGCACATGGGGTCACAAGCAAATGTAAGTCCCAGTTCATCACACGCACACATGCATGCACATCCACACACACCCATGAGTGCACGCATGGACACAGTTTTTATTTAAAGACACAGGGAGAAGTTAAAAGATGTATTAATAAACATTTTTATATAATCTTTTTGAAAGGTTTATAAAATTATCTCCCAAATAGAGAAAAATTTAGAAATAAGTTCAAGGCTTCTAACAGAGAAAAAAATTGTTTGTGTTTTAATAACTTGTAGATATTGAGGAAATTTTATTTCTTTATAGATTTTGACATAATGTTTACCTTTGGGCATCAGGTTATTTGCAATGATTTTAGTTTTCTTTTTCACTATTCACTCCCTAAAAAAAGGAAGCTTCCCAGAAGGTTACTTTTAGGATCACCCTCACATAATGAACATTTTCTCTCCCTTTGTAAAAAAAAAATGGACAGAAAGCTTTATTACAAATTTATGGAGTATGTGGAACAGGGTGGAGGAAAGGAAAAAGGAAAACAAAGCACTGAAGGAGATGGAGCTGAATAGAAGAGATGGTTGAATGTGCCCCTCACATAGTAGAAATGGTCTTCTCAACCCCCGAGGAGATTTCGAGTGAATCCAGAATAGCAAGCTAAAAATAGCTTTTCAAGTTAACTGGCCACTGGGCAAAATAAATACTTAGGATATCAATTAAGGCAGCAAATGAATGAATTATGTGTAAACCAAGTGAAATTTGGCTTGCCTGAAGGGCTATGAAGGTAATTAAAATGAAATTAAAGCCTGCTATTTGAACAGGAGTAGTGGCCTTTACTATTTCTGAAAAGTTAGAGCAGAGTGTAAATAAACAGATTGATTTGAGATTTAATTTCAATTTTAGTGTGACCTTTGTTAGAGCCCTGTCTGAAATAGCAACCCTCCATGAAGGGAGGGCGCAGCACTGAATTATCAAAGAGGACGAAGGCACAGGAAACAAGTGTACTGGTATTTGGAAAGGGGATGCAGGGTTGGAGTTAATGTGAAAAATTTAGAAATGGGGGACAGGTACTGGCCAAGTGCTACTTCAGTAGAGCCCTGACCAATGTGGGGTTTAGGGGTACAAAACTACAACGCCCCCACAGTCGAAAATTCTTGTATAACTTTTGACTCCCCTGAAACTTAACTACTAATAGCCTACTGTTGTTTTTTGCATGCTGTATTCTTACAATAAAGTAAGTTAGAGGAAAGGAAATGCTGAGAAAATCATAAGGAAGAGAAAATGCATTTACAGTACTGTGCAGTATTTATAGAAAAAAAAAATCTTCGTATAAATGGACCTGCACAGTTCAAACCCATTTTGCTCAAGAGTCAACTGTATTACCTAAACTAGGCAAAGCACATTTCTTGTGAAGTCTTCACTTCTGCCTTTTTTTCCCCTAGGCTTAGCCACACACATACTTTCTGGCTAGTTTAATAGCTAGGGAGAATAAAATTGTGAACTGATTCCCAGAACCTGCTTTTTTGGAATTTAAAGAGGATGCTTAGTTCCAAATCCAATTGCAGCAAGTATATCAGCTGCTTTAAAAAACGATACTGAGGAAGAAAAGTGTATTTGAAAAGGCAGGACTGTTATGTCCCTGAGATGCCCACTCACCAGTGTTCTTAAGAACACTGCTAAGATGGGAAGACTGAAGACAGTCTTGAGGTTTAGGTAAATTTTGGAGTGAAAAACATATGTTTGAGACTGTGATATTTCACTTGCTTTTAATAAGCATCTACCTGGCAAAAGGGCATGAGCACTGTCTTTAAAAGGAACAGAATATAATTCCACCTTTTCTACTGCTTTTTTTCCTTAGTATAATTCTTTGTCTCCTAAAGTCTGATTTATCTCATTAATATTTAGTCTGATCCAGTTTCTTACAAAGACCTACCTCTCTTCTCAAGTCTCCAATATGTACAGAGTAGGCAGCTTTGGTCTAATGCTATTTGAGGGGTGCACGAGACTTTGTTCTTCCCTAATATCTCACCTATAAATCTTTAAAGGGAACCATGTTCCTTTACTTCTGGGCTACAGTTACAAGCATTATAATATTTTCTGTGGGTTTCTCAGTACAAATAATGGTGTCTCCATATTGCCAGTTTTAAAATGCACATGCATCATCATGAGGAATAATGGCTTTGAGATTGCTGAAGATACACTTAGAAAATAAACATTTGTTAGGCATCATGTTTATTTCATCTTGGAAGAAATAGAGAAGTAATAGTAAATAGTAAAACCCTATTGCATGTGAGTGGGTGGGGAAGACAATATGTAGTGGATCATAGAATAAGCCCAAGAAGAATCCCCAGTGAGAGCTCTGGGTTGAGGCATCTGGGATGTAAGGTCCATAACTGGTGGGTTCCACAGCACATCTCTATATGTGAGTTCTGAGGGGAGGACTAAGGATGGACGTGGTTATAACACAAATAGTCCATGAACAATAACTATGTGGAAATTCTGTCCTAGGGATTACATATCCAAAGTTGAGTGATGTGTGATCCTTGAGCTCAGGAAATTTACTATCTGTTGGGTAGTCAGTTGTTTTAAACACAGACACACAAGATGTAAGAAGTGCTGTGCGTTGAGGGAGAACATGGTTCTAAGGAACATTTGCATAGATCTCATCCATTGTGGATAAGGCAATCTTCACAGAGAAAGTATAGTTTTAGATGACTTGAAGGATGGACAGTAGTTTATCATGCAGAGAAAAAAGGGGGACATTCCTTGTTGGGACATAGGAAAACCAGAAAGTATTCAGGAAGTAAGTATCTGATATGATGGAGGAGGAGTTGCAGCAAAAGGATTAAAGGTACCCACACAGGACTGGAGTAGTACCTGCTCCCACACATGGGTCTGAAGCTCTCAAGCTTCATGGAGCACTGATACACATGCACAGAAGGGGCTTGTACAGTACAGTGGATTATTATCCTGGACTGGTCACTGCTCTGGTTGCAATAAACAAATCTTGAAAGCAAGATCCAGGAGTATCAAAACAATTCCAAGTAACAACTGTTTCACAGAACAGAGATCAAGAATATTTATGTTACTGGACAGAGAGCCAATTCTGAACTCAGGTTGGACTGCTCACCATTTGAAAATCAATACTCAAGAGACAAGTGATGGTGGGAAAGGAAAGTTTGCTTTATTCAGGGAGCCAGCAACCTGGGAAGAAGATGGAATAATGTCCCAAAGACTGTATTTCTGTCCAGGTTAAGCTAAAGGCTTTTAAAGGGGAAGGTATGGGAAATGGGGGGCACGTGCAGGAGAAGCAGGTGCCCAGGAGGCTAGTCGTTTGTTGACATAACCCTGAACAGACTTGCTGGCATCTATGGCAGCTGTTTTTGTTTTTGTTTTTTCCTTTTTTTTTTTATTAACATATAATGTATTATTTTTTTTCTGGGGTACAGGTCTGTGATTCATCAGTCTTACACAATTCACAGTGCTCATCATAGCACATACTCTCCCCAATGTCCATCACCCAGCCCCTCCATCCCTCCCACTCCACTCCACTCCAGCAACCCTCAGTTTGTTTCCTGAGATTAAGAGTCTCTTATGGTTTATCTCCCTCTCTTGTTTCATCCTGTTTCATTTTTCCCTCCCTTCCCCTATGATCCTCTGCGTTGTTTCTCAAATTCCTCATATCAGTGAGGTCATATGATACATGTCTTTCTCTGATTGATTTATTTCACTCAGCATAACACCCTCCAGCTCCATCCACATCGTTGCAAATGGCAAGATCTCATTCCTTTTGATGGCTGCATAATATTCCATTGTGTATATACACCACTGCTTCTTTATCCATTCATCTGTCGATGGACATCTTGGCTCTTTCCACAGTTTGGCTATTGTGGACATTGCTGCTATAAACATTGGGTGCACGTACCCCTTCAGATCCCCATATTTGTATCTTTGGGGTAAATACCCAGTAGTGCAATTGCTGGATCATATGATAGCTCCATTTTCAACTGTTTGAGGAATCTCCATACTGTTTTCCAGAGTGGTTGC
Organism: Eumetopias jubatus; assembly: GCF_037043125.1. NCBI lineage: Eukaryota > Metazoa > Chordata > Mammalia > Carnivora > Otariidae > Eumetopias > Eumetopias jubatus. Next base: position 88,512,391 of record NW_028274823.1, on the reverse strand, counting down.
ACCAGCTTGCATTCCCACCAACAGTGTAGGAGGGTTCCCCTTTCTCCACATCCCCGCCAACATCTGTCGTTTCCTGACTTGTTAATTTTAGCCATTCTGACTGGTGTGAGGTGGTATCTCAATGAGGTTTTGATTTGGATTTCCCTGCTGCCGAGCGATGTTGAGCACTTTTTCATGTGTCTGTTGGCCATTTGGATGTCTTCTTTGGAAAAATGTCTGTTCATGTCTTCTGCCCATTTCTTGATTGGATTATTTGTTCTTTGGGTGTTGAGTTTGAGAAGTTCTTTATAGATTTTGGATACTAGCCCTTTATCTGATTTGTCATTCGTGGCAGCTGTTTTTGAATGTGGTCAGGCCTTATCTTCAGGGAAAGACTGGTCCTTCGCTCCTCAAAACAGTGGTCTGCAAATCTCAAGGAAAGTAGGTTAGTTCTGCTATCAAAGGACGTAGGTCAGCAAGAAGGCACTGCATGAGCTTGAAGCAAGGTAACCCTTCAGACCAGTTGGGGTGCTGGTACATTTATAAGAATATAAAAATATCCAATGCCCAACAGTGTAAAATTCAGAATGTCTGGCATCCTAAGAAAAATAACCCTGCATGCAAAGAAGCAGGAAAATAGTACCCATATTGAGGAGATAAACTAATAAATCAAAACTAACCCAGACTGATACAGATTTTAGAATTAACAGACAAAGGCATTGAAAGTTATTGTAACTGTAACCCATATTTCCAAAAATTCAGTGGAGATATATGAAAAACACCTAAATTGAACTTCTAGAGACAAAAATACAATGTTTGAGATGAAAAAATCCACTGTATAAGATGAGCATCAGATTATATATTGCAGAGGAAAGTATTAGTGAACTTGAAGGTTTAACCATAGAAATGATCCCAAATGAAACACAGAAAGACCAGGGGAGGTATTTGTTTCATAAGTCTTCTTTAATAAATTACCAAAAGCTCATTTCTATTGCCCTTGACAGAGTCTCTGAGTTCATCTAACCCACCATTTTTGTTTTGTATTTTTTTAATAGGCTCTACACCCCATGTGGGACTTGAACTCAAGACTCTGAGATCAAGAGTTGCATTCTCCTCCCACTGAGCTAGCCAGATCTCCCACTAAAAGCTCACTTCTAGAGGTCAGAAATCAAAAATCAGTTTCACTGGGCCTAAATCAAGGTGTTGGCAGGGCTGTACTCTCCTTTCCTCACCATTTCCAGCTTCTGCAGCCGCACCCTGCACCTTCCAGCTGACGGCCCCTCCCTTGCTCTTCACAGCCAGCAGCAGGGTGGTCAGTGGTCACGGTGCCGCCTCCTTCTTTGTTAAATCTGCCTCCGCTTCTCTTTGGAGGACATTAGTGACCATGTTCAGGATTCGCCCAGATGACCCTGTATCATTCCCTCACTTCAGTACCCTTAAATTAATCCTTCCACAAAGTCTCTTTTGCCATGTAAGGTGATATTCACAAGTTCCAGTATTAGGGCCTGGACAGGGCCACCTTTGGAGGCCATCATCTGGCTCACCACAAAGAATTTTATTTTATTTTATTTTATTTTTTATTTTATTTTATTTTTTTAAAGATTTTATCTATTTGACAGAGAGAGACCCAGCGAGAGAGGGAACACAAGCAGGGGGAGTGGGAGAGGAAGAAGCAGGCTTCCTGCCAAGCAGGGAGCCCGATGTGGGGCTGGATCTCAGGACCCTGGGATCACGACCTGAGCTGGAGGCAGACGCTTAACGACTGAGCCACCTAGGCATCCCATCCCGCAAAGACTTTTTTTTTCTTTTTTTAAATTTTTTTATTGTTATGTTAATCACCATATATTACATCATTAGTTTTTGGTGCAGTGTTCCATGACTCATTTTTTGTTCATAACACCCAGTGCTCCATGCAGAACGTGCCCTCCTCAATACCCATCACCAGGCTAACCCATCCCCCTACCCCCCTCCCCTCTAGAACCCTCAGTTTGTTTTTCAGAGTCCATCATCTCTCATGGTTCGTCTCCCCCTCTGACATACTCCCCTTTGCTTCCTCTCCTGTTATCTTCTTCTTTTTCTTTTTTCTTAAAGTATGTTGCGTTATTTGTTTCAGAAGTACAGAACTGTGATTCAACAGTCTTGCACAATTCACAGCGCTCACCGTAGCACATACCCTCCCCAATGTCTATCACCCAGCCACCCCATCCCTCCCACCCCCAACCACTCCAGTAACACTCAGTTTCTTTCCTGAGATTAAGAATTCCTCATATCAGTGAGGTCATGTGATACATGTTTTTCTCTGATTGACTTATTTCACTCAGCATAACACCCTCCAGTTCCATCCACGTCATTGCAAATGGCAAGATCTCATTCCTTTTGATGGCTGCATAATATTCCATTGTGTATATATACCACTGCTTCTTTATCCATTCATCTGTCGATGGGCATCTTGGCTCTTTCCACAGTTTGGCTATGGTGGACATTGCTGCTATAAACATTGGGATACACGTACCCCTTCGGGTCCCTACATTTGTATCTTTGTGGTAAATACCCAGTAGTGCAATTGCTGGATCGAACGGTAGCTCTAATTTCAACTGTTTGAGGAACCTCCATACTGTTTTCCAGAGTGGTTGCACCAGCTTGCATTCCCACCAAGAGTGTAGGAGGGTTCCCCTTTCTCCACATCCCCGCCAACAGCTGTCGTTCCCTGACTTGTTAATTTTACCCATTCTGACGGGTGTGAGGTGGTATCTCATTGAGGTTTTGATTTGGATTTCCCTGATGCCGAGCGATGTGGAGCACTTTTTCATGTGCCTGTTGGCCATTTGGATGTCTTCTTTGGAGAAATGTCTGTTCATGTCTTCTGCCCATTTCTTGATTGGATTATTTGTTTTTGGGTGTTGAGTTTGATAAGTTCTTTATAGATTTTGGATACTAGCCCTTTATCTGATATGTCATTTGCAAATATTTTCTCCCATTCTGTCGGTTGTCTTTTGGTTTTGTGGACTGTTTCTTTTGCTGTGCAAAAGCTTTTTATCTTGATGAAATCCCAATAGTTCATTTTTGCCCTGGCTTCCCGTGCCTTTGGCGATGTTTCTAGGAAGAAGTTGCTGCGGCGAAGGTCGAAGAGGTTGCTACCTGCGTTCTCCTTTAGGATTTGGATGGACTCCTGTCTCACATTTAGGTCTTTCAACCATTTGAAGTCTATTTTTGTGTGTGGTGTAAGGAAATGGTCCAGTTTCATTCTTCTGCATGTGGAGGTCCAATTTTCCCAACACCATTTGTTGAAGAGACTGTCTCTTTGCCATTGGACATTCTTTCCTGCTTTGTCAAAGATAAGTTGACCATAGAGTTGAGGGTCCATTTCTGGGCTCTCGATTCTGTTCCATTGATCTATGTGTCTGTTTTTGTGCCAGTACCATACTGTCTTGATGATGACAGCTTTGTAATAGAGCTGGAAGTCCGGAATTGTGATGCCGCCAGCTTTGCTTTTCTTTTTCAGTATTCCTCTGGCTATTCTGGGTCTCTTCTGGTTCCATACAAATTTTAGGATTATTTGTTCCATTTCTTTGAAAAAAGTGGATGGTATTTTGATGGGGATTGCACTGAATGTGTAGATTGCTCTAGGTAGCATTGACATCTTCACAATGTTGATTCTCCCAATCCATGAGCATGGAACGTTTTTCCATTTCTTTGTGTCTTCTTCAATTTCTTTCCTGAGTATTTTATAGTTTTCTGAGTACAGATCCTTTGCCTCTTTGGTTAGATTTATTCCTAGGTATCTAATGGTTTTGGGTGCAATTGTAAATGGGATCGACTCCTTGATTTGTCTCTCTTCTGTCTTATTGTTGGTGTATAGGAATGCCACTGATTTCTGTGCATTGATTTTATAGCCTGCTACTTTACTGAATTCCTGTATGAGTTCTAGCAGTTTTGGGGTGGAGTCTTTTGTGTTTTCCACATACAGTAGCATATCATCTGCAAAGAGTGAGAGTTTGACTTCCTCTTTGCCGATTTGGATGCCTTTGATGTCTTTTTGTTGTCTGATTGCTGTGGCTAGGACTTCTAATACTATGTTGAATAGCAGTGGTGAGAGTGGACATCCCTGCCGCGTTCCTGACCTTAGGGGAAAAGCTCTCAGCCCTTCCCCATTGAGAATGATATTCGCTGTAGGTTTTTCATAGATGGCTTTTATGATATTGAGGTATGTACCCTCTATCCCTATACTCTGAAGAGTTTTGATCAAGAAAGGATGTTGTACTTTGTCAAATGCTTTTTCTGCATCTATTGAGAGGATCATATGATTCTTGCTCTTTCTTTTGTTAATGTATTGTATCAGGTTGATTGATTTGCGGATGTTGAACCAGCCTTGCAGCCCAGGAATAAATCCCACTTGGTCGTGGTGAATAATCCTTTTAATGTACTGTTGGATCCTGTTGGCTAGTATTTTGGTGAGAATTTTTGCATCCATGTTCATCAAGGATATTGGTCTGTAATTCTCTTTTTTGATGGGGTCTTTGTCTGGTTTTGGGATCAAGGTAATGCTGGCCTCATAAAATGAGTTCGGAAGTTTCCCTTCCATTTCTATTTTTTGGAACAGTTTCAGGAGAATAGGTATTAATTCTTCTTGAAATGTCTGATAGAATTCCCCTGGGAAGCCATCTGGCCCTGGGCTTTTGTTTCTTGGGAGATTTTTGATGACTGTTTCAATTTCCTTAGTGGTTATAGGTCTGTTCAGGTTTTCTATTTCTTCCTGGTTCAATTTTGGTAGTTGATGCATCTCTAGGAATGCACCCATTTCTTCCAGGTTATCTAATTGCTGGCATAGAGTTGCTCATAATATGTTCTTATAATTGTTTGTATTTCTTTGGTGTTGGTTGTGATCTCTCCTCTTTCATTCATGATTTTGTTGATTTGGGTCATTTCTCTTTTCTTTTTGATCAGTCTGGCCAGGGGTTTATCAATCTTGTTAATTCTTTCAAAGAACCAGCTCCTAGTTTCGTTGATCTGTTCTACTGTTCTTTTGGTTTCTAGTTCATTGATTTCTGCTCTGATTTTATGATTTCTCTTCTCCTGCTGGGTTTAGGCTTTATTTGCTGTTCTTTCTCCAGCTCCTTTAGGTGTAGGGTTAGGTTGTGTATTTGAGACCTTTCTTGTTTCTTGAGAAAGGCTTGTATTGCTATACAGTTTCCTCTCAGGACTGCCTTTGCTGTATCCCAAAGATTTTGAACAGTTGTATTTTCATTTTCATTGGTTTCCATGAATTTTTTTAATTCTTCTTTAATTTCTTGGTTGACCCATTCATTCTTTAGTAGGATGCTCTTTAGCCTCCATGTATTTGAGTTCTTTCCGACTTTCCTCTTGTGGATGAGTTCTAGTTTCAAAGCATTGTGGTCTGAAAATATGCAGGGAATAATCCCAATCTTTTGGTACCGATTGAGACCTGATTTGTGACCTAGGATGTGATCAATTCTGGAGAATGTTCCATGGGCACTAGAGAAGAATGTGTATTCCGTTGCTTTGGGATGGAATGTTCTGAATATGTCTGTGAAGTCATTTGGTCCAGTGTGTCATTTAAAGTCTTTATTTCCTTGTTGATCTTTTGCTTAGATGATCTGTCCATTTCAGTGAGGGCGGTGTTAAAGTCCCCCACTATTATTGTATTGTTGTCAATGTGTTTCTTTGCTTTTGTTATTAATTGCCTTATATAATTGGCTGCTCCCATGTTCGGGGCATTGATATTTACAATTGTTAGATCTTCTTGTTGGATAGACCCTTTAAGTAGGATATAGTGTCCTTCCTTATCTCTTATTACAGTCTTTGTTTTAAAATCTAGTTTGTCTGATATAAGGATTGCCACCCCAGCTTTCTTTTGGTGTCCATTAGCATGGTAAATGGTTTTCCACCCCCTCACTTTCAATCTGGGGGTTTCTTTGGGTCTAAAATGAGTCTCTTGCAGACAGCATATGGATGGGTCTTGTTTTTTAATCCAATCTGATAGCCTGTGTCTTTTGATTGGGGCATTGAGCCCATTTACATTCAGGGTAACTATTGAAAGGTATGAATTTAGTGCCATTGTATTACCTGTAAGGTGACTGTTAACTGTCTGCTGTCTGTGTTCGTTTCTGCTCTTTGCTGCTTTTAGGTTCTCTCTTTGCTTAGAGGACCCCTCTCAATATTTCTTGGAGGGCTGGTTTCATGTTTGCAAATTCCTTTAGTTTTTGTTTGTTCTGGAAGCTTTTTATCTCTCCTTCTATTTTCAATGATAGCCTAGCTGGATATAGTATTGTTGGCTGCATATTTTTCTCGTTTAGTGCTCTGAAGATATCTTGCCAGTCCTTTCTGGCCTGCCAGGTCTCTGTGGATAGTTCTGTTGCCAATCTAATGTTTCTACCAATGTAGGTTACATATCTCTTCTCCCGAGCTGCTTTCAGGATTTTCTCTTTGTCTCTGAGACTCGTAAGTTTTACTATTAGATGTCGGGGTATTGACCTATTATTATTGATTTTGAGAGGGGTTCTCTGTGCCTCCTGGATTTTAATGCCTGTTTCCTTCCTCACATTAGGGAAGTTCTCTGCTATAATTTGCTCCAATATACCTTCTGCCCCTCTCTCTCTCTCTTCTTCTTCTGGGATCCCAATTATTCTAATGTTGTTTCGTCTTATCGTATCACTTATCTCTCGAATTCTGCCCTCGTGATCCTGTAGTTGTTTCTCTCTCTTTTTCTCAGCCTCTTTATTTTCCATCATTTGGTCTTCTATATCACTGATTCTCTCTTCTGCCTCATTTATCCTAGCATTTAGTGCCCCCATTTTTGATTGTACCTCATCCATAGCCTTTTTGATTTCGATTTGGTTAGATTTTAGTTCTTTTATTTCTCCAGAAAGCGTTTCTCTAATAACTTCCACGCTTTTTTCAAGCCCAGCTAGTATCTTTAAAGTCATGATTCTGAACTCTAGGTCCGACATTGTACTAATGTCCGTATTGAGTAGGTCCCTGGGTGACGGTACTACCTCTTGTTCTTTTTGCTGAGGTGATTTCTTTCATCTTGTCATTTTGTCCAGAGGAGAACAGATGAATGAGAGAACAAAATGCTAACAGGTTTACAACGTCCCCAGCAAATATATTGTATACAAATCAGAAAAGACCTGAAACCAGGGGAAAAGAAAGGGAAAGAAAGAAAAAAGAAAGAGAAAAAGAAAAAAAAAGAAAGATAAAAACAAAAACAAAACAATACAAAAAAGGCAGAATATGATCAAATATGATCAGGCTAGTGCATAGATCAGTGCCACACACTAGATTTTGGGCGTATTTTGGTCTGTTAGAAAAAAGTGCCTCCTAAAATTTTAAAGGAAGAAAGACATATATGTACAAAATAAGGGTTGATACAATGAAGGGATGGAAGATGACTGTAAAGATGAAAATTATAAAAGATTTTATAAAAGGACTTGGTAAGATAAGTTGTTTGAAAAAAGAAAGAAGATTTAAGAAAAAAAAAAGGAAAAAGGGAGAGAATGTGATCAGGCAGGAGACTAGAACAAAGCCATACACTAGTGATTTAGGGTACATTTTGATCTGTTAGAAGAAACTGTACCTCAAAATTTTAAAGAGAGAACAACTTATATATATATATGCCAAAAATAAGGGTAACTACTATGAAGGGATAAAATATGACTCTAAAAATGAAAAATAAAAAATGTTTTTTTTTTTTAAAAAGGGATTTATAAGATGTTGGTTGAAAAAGGGAAAAAGAAAAATAAAAAAAACAGTCAACAAAAATTAACTTTGATGAAATAATGAATCATGGTAAAAAAAAAAAAAGCCATGAATCTATGTGCAGTATTCCCCTAGCGCTGGAGTTCTCCTATTCTCCTTGATCGATCATCTTGGTCTTGGCTTGCTGGCTGTTTGTGCTGATCTTCTGGGGGAGGGGCCTGTTGCTGTGGTTTCCAAATGTCTTTGCCCGAGGTGGAATTGCCCCGCCCTTGTAGGTCCGGGCTAAGGAAGCTGCTCGGGTTTGCTCTCAGGAGCTTTTGTTCCCTGCAAGCTCTCGGTACCGCTTTGGAGGACCAGGGCAGAAATGGTGGCCTCCCAATCTCCTCCCGGAGGAGCTGAGAACTCGGGGCCCCGCTCCTCAGTGCGCCCCCAGGGAAAAGCAGTCACTCCCGTGTCCCCGGTCTCCGGCCGCACTCCGTGCTCACCCGGCCTGTGACCGAGCGTTGCTATCTCTGGCACCCGACCCCGCACGGAGTCTCCAAACCCAGCAGATCCCTGCAGTGCGTTCCCACACCGCTCCTCCCCGGGAAGGAAGGGGAGTCTCCCCGGCTCTGCCGCTTGTGGGGTCCCTGCTGGAGGAGCAGTGGCCCGACTAGGCCGCGGATCACAGTTTATGGAGACCCCGAGCTGAGAGCCCGCGACTCTGCTCCATCTCTGCAGCTGGCTTCCCCGCTCCGATCCCTGGGAGCTCTGGTGCACTCAGGCACCCCCGGTCTTTCTGTGACCCCGAGGGTCCTGAGACCACACTGTCCCGGGAGGATTCCACCCCCCGCTTAGCCACTGCAGCGATGTCCCTCCACCGAGCCAACTTCTAAAAGGTCCGCTTTTGTGCTCCGCGGCTCTAGCACTTGCCAGAAGCGGCCGACGGAGGCCCCTCCCCCGCCGTCTATCCTCCCGAATATCGCCTCGGATTCACTTCTCCGCACGTCCTACCTTCCAGTAAGTGGTCGCTTCTCTGTTCAGAGAGTTGTTGCTACTCTCCTGTTCGATCTCCTGTTGAGTTCGTAGGTGTTCAGAATGGTTTGATCCCTATTCAGCTGAATTCCTGAGACCAGACGAAATCTAGGTCTTCTACTCCTCCGCCATCTTGCTCTGCCTCCCCGCAAAGACTTTTGAAGTGTGGCCAGGGAATACAGCTGTGAGACCACATTGAGAGATACAGTACATTTGTATTTAGAATCCCTGCAGGACAAGAGTGTGGAAGAAAATTTTGAAGAAATAATAAACATTGTTTTCCCCAAAGAAGAAGCAATTATTTTCCAAATAAACTCATCAACTTAAGAAATTCAGTGACCCCAAAGGAAAAGAAACATGAACAAAACTATGCAAAATCACATCATAATCAAACAATCCAACACAGAGAAAAGATTTTTTTAAACGTAGATTAGAAAGACATTACATCAGAGGGTGCCTGGGTGGCTCAATCAGCTAAGCATCTGCTTTTGGTTCATGTCATGATCTCAGGGTCCTGGGATCAAGCCCCACCTCGGGCTTCTGACTCAGCGGGGAGCCTGCTTCTCCCTCTCCCTCTGGCTGTTGTTCTGCCTGCTTGTGTGCGTGCTCTCTCTCTGTCAAATATATAAATAAAGTCTTTAAAAAAATAAATAAAAAACATTACATCAGAAAAACAAAGATCGGGATGACAGCAGACATCTTGGTATAAAGAATTTAAGTGAGAAAACAGCAATGTGATATTTTTAAGGTACTAAGAGGAAAAAAATATGTATTTATATATATCAACCTAGATTTCTATATCCAGTAAAATTTATTTAAAAAATGAAAGTACAGGGGCACCTGGGTGGCTCAGTCGGTTAAGCGTCTGCCTTCAGCTCAGGTCATGATCTCAGGGTCCTGGGATCGAGCTCCACGTTGGGCTCTCAGCTCAGTGGAGAGTCTGCTTCTCCCTCCCACTCTCCCTCTTTACTCTCTCTCTCTGCCTCTCTCTCAAATAAGTAAAATCTTTAAAAACAATGAAAGTACAATCAAGTTTTTCTGAAACATACTAAAGCAAAATATATTCACCACCAGCACACCTATACTACAAGAAATTTAGGAAATCTTTTAGAGATAAAGAAAATGATAATAGAAATGTGGGTGTACACAAATGAAGAAAGAACACTGGGAATGAGAATTACATGTATAAATATATCAGATGTTTTTCTTCTTTTAAATTAAAGGAGAGCAGACTGTCTGAATAAACATTATGGCACTGTGATCTGTGATATGGGATTTATCACATGGGTAATGTAAGATGTATGGTGACAACAGAACAAAGTTAAGGGCAGTGCAAGGCTTGTGTGGTACCCATGTGGTGGCATAACACCACTTGTAGGCCAACGGTGGTAGGTTAAAAAGCTAGACTCTACACCTAGAGCAACAATTAAGAAAGCAAAAGCTATACCTAATTAGCCACCAAAGGAGAAAAAATATAATAATAAAATTATTCAATTAATCCAACAGAAGTCAGGAAAAGAAGAAAAAGGGAACAAAGTTTAGAAAGGAACAATGAGAAAACAAATACCAAGACAATGAATTTGAATATAGTCTTATCAATAATTACAGTGAGTGACATGGTCCATCTATGCCAATTAATAAATGTACATCGTTAGATTAGATAAAAAAGTAAGATACACCTTTGTGCTGCTTATAATAAACATACATCAAATATAAAGATGTAAATAGGTTAAAAATAAAAAGATGGAATACTATGCTGATACTTATCAATATAAAGTTGCAGTGCTATATTTATAGCAAAGTAGATTTCAGGGAAAATAATCTTATCAGAGGTAACAAAATCATTTCATAATGAAAAAAAGGTCAATTCATTAAGAGGATATAATATTCCTAAATGTGTATTCACCTACTAGTGGAGCTTCAGAATACATGAAACAAAAAAGATAAAACTGCAAGAAGAAATAGACAAATTCCTAATCATAGTTGAAGATTGTAGTACCATTATTTCAGTAATTAATAGGCCAACAAGACAGAAAATCAGTAAGAATATAGTGGACAGAAAATCAGCAAAAGTATAACAACATGACAATTAGGTTAAAAATGTAACAACACCATTGATCAAGTTGACCAAATTGACTTTTATAGAATATGACATCCAATAACAGAAGAATACATATTTAAAAAATTTTTAAATGGACTTTTCAAAAGTTGACCATATTCTGGGTATAAAATAAATTTCAATGAAGCTGAAAGGGTTAAAGCCATGCAAGCATGTTCTCACACCTATGGAATTCAGTTAGAAATCATTAAAAGAAATATCTGGGCAAACTCCAAAAATTTGAAACTAAATCACATACTTGTGGATAACCCATGGAACAAGGAAGAAATCAAAAGTAAATTAGTAAGTATTTTAAACTGAATGAAAATTAATACTCAGCATAACAAAATTTGTGGGATACTGCTAAAGCCATACTTAGGGAAAATTTATAGAAACAAATTCCTGTAATTGAAGAAAAGTGTCAAGTCATTTGACTAATTTCCCACATTAAAGAGACTAGAAAAGAACATTTAAACTCAAAATTAGTAGAAGAAAGGAAATAATAAAGATGAGAATGCAAATCAAGGGAATCTGAAAGCATAAACCCAATAAAGAAAATCAATAAAGCCAAAAGCTCCTTCTTTGAGAAGATTAATTGAAAATTCTCTAACCAGACTGATCACGAAAAAAAGAAGACACAGTCTATCCATATCAAGATGAGAGGTGACACCACTAGAGATCCTGAAGAAATGAAAAAGGATTTTAAGGGAATACTATGGATAACTTTACACCAATAAATTTAACAACTTAGAAAAATTTGTGTGATGCAAATTAAGCTAGCACAGAAACAGATAACCTGGATTGACCTCCATCTATGAAAGAAATTAAGATTGTAGCTTTTAAGTTTTCCTATTAAAAAGAGCTCCCCTCCCAGATAGCTTCACTGATGAATTCTACCAAACATAATAATGGGAGAAATAATACCACTATTACAAAACTCATACAGAAAAAAGAAAGGACTAACTCCCACTCATTCTGTGAAGCCAGCATTACCCTGACACAAAATCAACCAATGACAGTATAAGAAAGCTGCAAACCAGTATTCCTCATGAATGAGAATGTGAAGTTCTAAAAAATATTTTTGCTAATTGAATCCATCAATATATAAATCCACCAATATACTTCATGACCATTAGAATTTACACAAGAAATGCAAGATTTGTTTAACATTGGAAATCAATATAATTGATTATAACATAATATATATATTATATATGTCAATATAATTCATTATAACAAAAACACTAAAAAAAGAAAAATCATGTGATCATTTCTATAGAAAAAGCATTTAAAAAAACACATTATTCACTCTTGGAAAAAAAATCTTACCATGTAAGAATATGAGGGAATTTATTCAAAATGATGAAGGATATCTATTGAAAACCTACAGATAACATGATACTACATTGTGAAAGCATAGGTGCTTTACCCCTAAGATCCAGCGCAAGACAATCCCCTACTATTTCTATTCAGTATTTTACTGGAAGTTCCAGATAGCAACAAAGACAGAAAAAGAAAACACATTCAAATGGAAGAGAAATAGGTAAAATTATCTTTATTCATAGATGACATGATCATCTATGTAGCAAATCTGAGGGAATTTATAAAACAAAAGGTTCCTAGAGCTAATGGTGAGTTTACCAAGGTAGCAGCCTAAAAGATCAATATGAAACCAAATGAATTACTTAGAGATGGATTTGAAGAAAGAGTGAAAGTCGTGTAATGGAAATTACAAAACATTTCCTGGAGAAATTGGGACATATATTGGGTTCATGATTCAGAAGATTTACTACTATTATTAAAATTTCACATCTCGGGGCACCTGGGTGGCTCGGGCAGTTAAGCATCTGCCTTTGGCTCGGGTCATGATCCCAGCGTCCTGAGACAGAGCCCCATAGCGGCCCCCTGCTCAGTGGGGAGTCTGCTTCTCCCTCTCCCTCTGACTCCCCCCACCACTCATGCTCTTGCACTCTCTCTCTCAGATGAATAAATAAAAAATCTTTTTAAAAATTTTCAAATCTCCCCAAATTGATCTATACATTCAAAACAATTTCAATCAAAATCCCATTGTTAATAGTCAAATGATGGAAAGAGCCCAAGTGTCCATTGACTGATGAATGGATAAAGAAGAGGTGGCATATATATATATATACACACATATATTATATATATAACGGGATATTACTCAGCTATCAAAAAATGAAATCTTGCCATTTGCAACAACATAGATGGATCTAGAGGGTATAATGCTAAGTGAAATAAGTCAGTCAGAGAAGGACAAATACCATATGATTTCTCTCCTATGTGGAATTTAAGAAACAAAACAAGCAAAGGGGAGAGAAAGAGAGAGAGACAAACCAAGAAACAGACTCTTCTCTCTAGAGAACACACCGATGGTCACCAGACGGGAGGTGGGTGGGGAATGGGGGAAACAGGTGCTGGGGATGAAGGAGTGTGCATGGGGTGATGATGTATGTTTCTACACCTGAAACTAATATTACACTATATTAACTAACCGGAATTTAAATAAAAACTTGAAAGAAAAATATCTCATTGTTAGATATTAGGAAATGCAAATTAAAAAGATTGATCATACCAAATAACATCCAGGATGAGAAGCAACTGGAACTCTGTTACACTCTGGACTGACAGAGTGCCATCACTTTGGGAAACTGGCAATTTTTTAAAAAACTAAATGCATACCTATCGTATGATCCAACTGTTCCACTCCTGCATGCATATTTTTATAGAAAGACTTGTACATAATGTTATCACTGCTTTGTCTTTAGTAGTCAAAAAACAAAACAACCCAATGTCCACCCACCAACAGGTGAGTGGATGGCCAAACTGTGGTATAGCGAACAATTGAATACTATTCAGCAATAAAAAAGAATGAGTCCTTGATACAGGCTACAGCATGCAAGGATCTCACAACCTTGTGTGAAGTGAGAGAAGGCAATATTTTTTAAAAAGCACATAATGTGCGATTACATTTTTGTAAACTTTTGGGATACGCAAACTAATATTTAGGGGCTGATAGCCGACCAGTTGTTGCTTAGGGATAATGACAAGCAGAGGTGGGACGGAGGGATTACTATAGGAGCAAAAGAGGAAATTTGGGGTGGTAGTAGGTGTTTATTATGTGGGTTGTGGTCATGGTTTCATACACGTTAAACTCATGACACTGTCCATACTAAATAAGTGCAATTTAATGTATGCTGATTATTTAAATCAATAGTGCTGCTTTATTAATAAAAATAATCTTCAGGGGTGGAAAATAATTATGCTTAAAAATTATGTTTCTCAGTATCATTCCAATTTTTAGTATATGTGCTCCCCAAATGAGCACAAGCATTGCTGTTTAAAGACATTACAGTATGTCTACTTGTAAACCCTCCTATAATTATAGATGCACAAAAATATGAAGAAACTCTTCTATTCAGAGTCTTGCATTTCTGCTATTACTGCACCTGAAGCACAAATACACTATTTAAAAATGAAACGAAATAGAGGTGGAAACAGAGGTCAGGAATGCACGGCGTGCTAATTCAAAATATAGTTTTGACATTTAGCTGAGATAAATATCTTTCCTTCTGCATTTATATGGAATTGAAAATTGACGAAGACATTAGTGAGGACACCTAAAGACATTTACTGGAGCCGAAATGTGAAAGTCGGTAGCAAAGGATCAGTGATTTATGAACATAGCCTGTTTCAGTAAAAGGAAAGTGAATTTGAAAATCTCAAGCATATACCTTGCTAAATAATTTCTAAGTGTTAAATTGATTCCATGAGCTAAAATTTGGTCAAAAATAAACATAAAACTCATACCTAGGAAAAGCTATGAGGGCAACTCACTTCCTTGTGAGTAAAAGATTGTCCCTTCTCTTGCATTTACTTTTATTTGACCTGATGTGTTCTTTAAAAATCCTCATAAATGGATTTTCATCCAACTTCATTTCAATCACTTTTTCCAAGAATCTGTTTCTTAAACTTATGGTTTTTGACATCAATAGAATCATAATTTTAAGTATATTTAGTTCTCAATTTTATATAATCAACTGTATTTCATCCACTGATGATTTTAGAGCTATTTTGGCATTTACATTTTCCTGATGTCATCTCCTCAGTGGGACAACATTGTCCAGCCTCCCGGGAACGTCTACTTCACTCTTTGGCTACCTTCCTTTGGGCTGTTTCTCTGTTAATGCGCAGCCTTATTTGTGTGTGTGTGTGTGTGTGTGTGTGTGTGTGTGTGTGTGTTTTCTCCCTCCCGGTGAAATTAAATGCAGTAAATGTCAAGCAGTAAGTCAATTTCTTGTTGGCAGCTTATTAAAAATATTTAGTAGGAAAAAGGTAAGAAAATTAATAAAAATGAGCTTGACTCCTCTTCCATTCAGTTACTTGCGGCTTACCTTTTACCATTAACGGGCTGCATTTTAAGTGGTCTTCATTTTTAATGACTCTGCCTAGTACCCTTGAGAAATAAACCATCCTCATTTCTTTATATTAAGCCACAGGACTTCAGTCTTCTAAAACTTTCTGCATTGCATGTAGAGACCAAGATTCCATCTAAAAAAAGTTGTATTTGCTTCCTAAATGACAGGATAATTACTCCATGGCGCTTTTGCTGTGTGCTAATGACAAATCTAAGCAGTAGCTTAAGGACAGGGACAAGAAAGGACATGGCAAAAGATGGTCAGTGAAATATGTGTTGATTTATTAGTCTCCTCAGCAAAATATCAGCCATATCCACCCGAGATGAGGTGAAATATTATTCAGGAGGGCTGGTAACCAGGTGTGGCATCACCGTAATGGGACGAGGACTAAAACAAATAATTCTTCTCTGAAGTGATCTTTTGACTGTGCAAGTGCTCCCAGGAGCTGAGGGACAGACCAGGCAGCACAGGGGTGGGGGCAGTTAAAAGCTGTCTGGTATTTCAGGCTCTGGTGGCATCCCTCTTCAGGATCACTAGCCTACACTGAGACATCAAGCAAGCTTGATTTTTGGTATAATTTTGACTTTTTCTGTAAATTTTGTTAGGTAAAACTATATCTTTCTTTTAAAGACTTTATTTGTTTATTTACAGAGCATGAACAGGGAAAGGCGCAGAGGGGGAGAGAGAGAGAGAATCTGAAGCAAACTCTACACTAAGCACAGAGCCCCATGTGGGTCTCAATCTCATGACCGTGAGACCACAAGCTGAGCTGAAACCAAGAGTCTGACGCTCAACCAACTGAGCCACCCAGGCACTCCAGGTAAAACTGTATCTTACCTGTTTTTCCCAGTGTTACAGAAGTTTATTCTGAGTGAAAATACTTTCAATTTAACCCCTTCAGCAACAGCCAATGAGCTCACCTAAATTTGCTCATGAGTTTCGGCCAGTGGGGAGCCTGGATTGACCATGAATGTACAGAAATAACTGACTGGCCAGAATATCCTGCATGAACCAGTCGAGGTGAATAAAATTCTCCCATTTGACTCACTGGTACGGTTTCAACTGTGATGTTATGTAAACTAGTGAGTGCAGTTTGGGCGTTAAAATATGGTGTAATGAGTCCAATCGATGAGATGAAAATACACACTCCCAAACTTTTCAGACTCTGTGTAATGCAACCCAGGATAAGCAGAAAAGGAGCATTTGCTCGGTGAATGTGACCCAAATAAAGCATGAGAGAACTCACAAATTGGTTGATATATACCCTGCAATATTGCTAACATGATTGGAAAGAAGGTTCAGAGGTTCCATTTCAGCAAGAAAACAAGCAAACAAAGGGTAAGGGACCAAGCATCATACAGACATTGCTCTAACCTTTGAGATTTCTCACTGAGGCAGCTTCCAAGCTGTCTTCCTCATCTTCCTCTTTCCTCCCGCACAGCAAAACCATGAGAAACAAAGACGCAGAAGACATATACTTCCAGTTTGGGTACATAGTCATGGATGCACCAATCTTCTACTTTTTTAATAGCCTATATTATATAATGCTAGTGAGTCCATTTAGGTTTTAGAAACAGAAGAGGACTCTATGATAATATAGCTTACTTATATTTAGGTTGCATAATAATCATGATAATTACAAAAATTTACCGAGTCCTTAATATATGCTACCTCCTTTTCAAAGTACTTTTCATGTGTTAACTTATATAATCCCCTCAATAGTTCTGTGGAATAATTGCTATTATTTTCTTCATTTACATATGGAGAAACTGAAGTATGGAGAAATTAAGGACTTTTTTTTTTAGGGACACATAGCTGGAAAGTAGTAGAGTCCAGATAATCTGATTTTAATCTTAACCACCAAGGGATACATCCCCTCTGAGTATAACATGGCACTTCAAAGCATGGTAAATAAAATAAAAGACATAGTAACTAAATAAATAAAACACAAATACAATAGAGTACTTCTTGTCAGTAAATCCATAATTATTACATTCATAAGTAAGTACTACGTTTTGTCATAAATTGTGCTCTAATATGTTTTAAAGGAATTCCACTGTACCTCATTAGTTTATTTGGATGTTTCGAACATTTCTTAGGAGAGAAGTTGTTTTTGTTTCAGCCAAAGTCAAGAAATTGCTAAAACAATATACTTAATCATTGGTTTGAAATCTATTGATATTTAGTGTCATTGCCCAGTCTGGAGGAGAAGAGCTGTAGTCAATTCCATATAAACAAAGGGCATTTGGCTTTTTTTGCTTTTTTCTTAGATTTTATTTATTTATTTTAGAGAAAGAGAGAGGGAGGGTGTGAACACGAGCACATGCAGTGGGGAGTAGCAGTGGGAGAGGGAGAGAGAGTCTTGAATAGACTCTGCATTGAGCACAGAGCCTGACATGAGGCTTCATCTCAGGACCCTGAGATCACAACTGAAACCGAGTCAGACGCTTAACCAAAGGCGCCACCCAGGAGCCCCTTGGCATTTTTATTAGTCATTTCAAACATCATTAAAGGGTTGACTTGATCTCTGAATTTGGGTCTTCGTTATATGCTCTTGCTTTTGTTGCTATTGTGATTCAGTATAGCATAGTCACTGCAGTTTATATCCTTTGTAAGTTTGGGCAAATCCATAACCCTGTGATAGCTCAGTGTTCTCATCTCCGAGATTGGATGAGAATATGAGTTCATGGGATAATCAGGGGGGATAAATGAGGATATGTGTATAAAGCACTGCTATTATCATATTCTTATCCCTTAACCTGGTTGCTTACTTGCCACATATGATTTGTTGGATAGCTCTTCTGTAGTCTTTTGGCGGACCCATATTTGTGTATTTGTGATTCTTTGGCACTTCCTTCATTGACTGTCATACAACCATTCTATAAACAACAAGTGAAAATCTATGTTGCAGGCATTTGGGCAATGTATTTGGAATAAAAAGAAATTCTGTTTGTTCTGTTGTGTTTCCTATGATTAATTTAGCCATTAAAGGATGATTCATTTTGAGTAGTGTATTCCAGAGTCTTCTTGGATAAAGTGTGCTAAAACATGAGAACAGGACATTTTTCTTTGCTCTTCATATATTCCAGCTAATGAAGTGGTGGAGAGATAAGAGCCTTGTCACTAAGTAACATGAAGGATAAATTCTCATGAATGATCTGTTCAGCTCTCATGATTCAAATACATGGGTATTTTGTTATGTTTTTTTTTTCCTATGAGATATATCTCTGATTTGGCTAGTTTTATAGGCTCCTCAGTTTCTTATCATTAGTCCTTTCCTTTCCAATATCAATATCCAACATAACCTCAATAAAATTTAAGTGCAAACTATTTATGCGCTCATGAGATAATGTTTTGATGGATTCAAAGGGAGGATATCAGCACCTGCATTTGGTACCAATGTGCATAATAAGAGTTAATGTAGAATTGGATTTCAGATTACTATCCAGTGTATTTTAAGATTTTATTTATTTATTTGAGAGAGAGAGCATAAGCAGGGGGAGGGGCAGAGGGAGAAGGAGAGAGAGAAAATCTCAAGCAGACTCCGAGCTGAGCACAGAGTCTGACGTGGGACTTAAGCTCACAACCCTGAGATCTTGACCTGAGCCAAAATCAAGAGTCAGATGCTTAATCGACTGAGCCACCCAGCTGCCCCCTATGTAGCATATTTAATTATAAATTCTGTTTGTGAGGAAATTATTCTTTTGAAACAAGGAAGTGTGCATTATTTGGTTATCTCATCTCTAACTGAAGATTTGCCTGACAGCCCTTCATACTGTCCAGTAACACAATCTGAACTATAGATTCGAAACAACAATTTGAATCTTTTAACATTCCCCCAAATGAATATATATATTCATCCTAGTGAGGTAGAGAATAATTAATCACAAATTTCATTAATATGAACTAAAAGTCTACACTTACTTTCTAAAAAATTAACTAAGAAAGTGAGGAAAATATTAATGTAGTATGTAATGCAAATGTAACTTCCCGTGTTTGCAGTCTTAAGACATTACAGTCTGTTACCTTAGGGAAATGGGTGATGGAATTCCAAAAGCTTGAGAATAAATTGACAACTTTGTAGTTTTCTGAGGGTTCTACTCAAGTAGCAGCAGTTATTTTAAAAGATTATTGTGAAATGTGTGGAACCTGGAGGGTCCTTACGATTTACTCATCTGTGTATAGACATACAGCTTGCCATATGTGAAGATGTTCTTTTCATCCGGGCTCAGCAGTAGTGACACATCTGCATTACCCATCCCTTCTGGTCTTTACAGCTCCGCGAGGGCATTTGGGGATTAGCCCACAGGTTGCAATATCCCTTGAAAGAAAAAGAGAGAAAAAAAAATAAAGTAAAAAGAAGATAAAGAGAGAATCTCCAAAACCTTATTCATGAACATCACATTTTCTCTGAGCTGGCCAACTTTTAGGAGGGTTAGTCAACTGCCTACAAACTATAGAAACTCTTATTTTACAGATTTAGAAAAAAAATGGAAATGGAGATCATAGTTCTAGTGGTCTGAGGACACCACATATCAAGGCATCAGAGTGATATAACATTTTCATACTTGAAATCACAGCCTACCTTCCATGTGCTAAGCATGATAAATAAAATAATATTGAAAAAC
This sequence comes from Eumetopias jubatus, assembly GCF_037043125.1. Classification (NCBI taxonomy): domain Eukaryota; kingdom Metazoa; phylum Chordata; class Mammalia; order Carnivora; family Otariidae; genus Eumetopias; species Eumetopias jubatus. The sequence goes on along the minus strand of NW_028274823.1, from coordinate 88,492,517 downwards.
ACAAACTCTTCTCATCTTCAGATGAGAAATCGAGATCCTGTGATGTTTGGTAACTTCCCCAAACAGGGAAATTAGAAAATTCTGCTTTGAATCCAGATCTGTCTGACATGTAGACCAATACAGATTTTTTAAATGAAATTTTTTAGATTAGAGGCCATGTTTGAAGACTCCTCAACAATGGAGAGATTTAGACCTGGTAACATGACTTAGGTTTCAATTGCAACAAGATATCTTCTGAGATGAAATTTTATCTTGTTATATTCCCCTAATTGATTTATTTCCAGTTATAATTTATCCTCAAGAAACTGGCTTTTGGTCCTGTTGTTTTATATGCTAGCTCATTATCCAAGTAAACATGGTGTGTCAAAGCTAAGTCCATGTGATCTATATTCTAATAATGAGTGTAGACTCTATTTTCTGAGCCCTGGATCATGATAAATCAAAGAACACAAGCCACTCATGGCTTCTCTGGGGCAATCCATTCAGGATCAGCAAGAACAGTAGCTTCTTGCCCCTGAGTGTAGTCATCAACCCCCATCTTGGTTGCTATTGTTAAAGATGATACACGATATTTCCCTGGAACTGGGCTTCCAGACTGTTCCGGGGGCTTTTAAAGTCATGAATGATTCTACTGTCATAGCTGACAAAGGTGGAAGCAGTCAGATTCATATCCAAATGCACCAGATGAAGAACTTGAGAATGTAGATGTCTATTAGCTCTGCTTGGATATATTGGTCTCCATGTTCCAGGATCATAAGGGCTTCTGAACGACTCAAGATCAAGATCAAGGTTTGCCACTGTGTTGCAGCTGTTGGTTCCAGCCGCCCTGTGATGACTTTGTAACTTGGAACAAAGTAAGGCCTAAGGCTTGTAAGGATGACTAGAAATTTAGCATGCTCTTAAATTCTTGGTAATTCTGAGTGCCCGCTGATGGACTCAAGCTTAATTACATAGGAAAAACCTATTCTATATCTTTTACAAATCTCCAATATTGCCTATGTGCAGGAGTATGGTGGAGTGGAAAGCATCCAGTAGAGCATCTGGATTAAGCCAATCCTGACTGGAGCTCTGGCTATGGAATTTGGAGGCCATATTGTCTTGGACCAGTCACCTGACCACCCCAAGACAATTTTTTCAATCACAAATTTCTCACAATCATAACAAATACATTCATAGGGCTGTTGTGAAGGTCTGAGAAAAAAATCAGATGAAGCTGTTCTATCGATTGAAAGGAATTGTTTAAAGGCTAACTACCTCAGAGCCTTCTTTGGAAAGGGACTAACAGTATAAATCCAACAAGAAAATATATTAATGCCTGTAATTTGTTGCTAGTTTTTTTGTTTGTTAGTTTTTTGTTTTGTTTTTTTTTTTGCAGATGATGCCAATAGAGTCAAGGTTAACTGGGGAAATCTTGCAACAGTTTGCAGTAGTCAAGTTACATAGAAGGTAACTGCACTGGGTACAGATTGAGGAAAGTGTATAAATAAGAATTTTGGTTTATTCTCAGCCTGTTTAACAATAATTAAAGGTTATAGAAATCGAGAATTCCACACACATAAATCCCACTTCTCTTCACACCTGTGAGCAGAAATTCTTGCAAACTTCTTGAGGCGGACTTGTGGGTTAATATTTATTAGACAGTAGAAAATAATGTGATTTTGCTCTTATAATGAAAATCTCATTTCTGTCTATTTAGTGCTATAGCACATGAGAACTGATGGATTTATTGTCAGAAGGCTTGGTATGTGTGGTTGGGATTTTCCCACAAAATATGGGATGCATGACATCTATATTCCCTTCAGGGCACCCAGGAGCAGGAGAGGCATGCTGCTGATAGGGTGAAACATACTTTGTTCCTGGCAGCTGAAACTGTCATCTATCTGAAAGATGTTTCCTTCCCACTGGGCCAGACATGTCCTACATATTATGGTGTCAAAATGAGGATTCTAAGAAATCTGTGTTGAAGTTGCCATTATTGTCAAGTCCTGAAAACTCTATACTTTTCTACTATAAAGGTCAGATTGAAGCCAATAACCAAATTCCTCAGAAAAATGGAAATGTTTACTAACAGAGAAACATCCAGATTTGGCATTTAAATGATTTCAGTGGATGCAGTATGAGATGCGTCTTTGCAGCAACCTTCATTACCTCCTATTTATTCAAGCTACCCATTTCCTACAAAATAACCACCATCCCCAAGGTCTGTCATGGGCATTGAGGTCACCGGGGCAGGTGTGCTGATCTGCAAAAGTTGTCTTATGAATGAGCTGCCGTGTGCATAGGCAGCCTCATGCAACATGCTCTAAGATGAGGAGCAGAGGGGATGAATTCATCCCTGCATAGTAGGATAACAAATGTGACATTTAACATTATCTTTTTTGTGAAGCAGAAGATTATGTAAGACTATATGAATTATTAAAATGACAAGGTGATTACAGTTCTATTAGTCATATTTTAATGTTGCTAATGAAATTTAAAATATTTAAAAATTATTACCAACCATTTCTTGAACAATACTCAGCAGTAGAGCCAATTACGTGGTAATACCAACAGCTGACACACACTGAACTCAAACTCTGTCCTGAGCGCTTTTCTGGCTTTATCTATAATTGTCATGTAAGATACGTTACGGGTTTGACAAATTAGGTCGTTTGCTTATGATTACTAATTCAGTGAGTGTTGTTCTGGGAGTGATACTGGTCAAACTCCAAAGGCCACATTCTTGATGGCTACACTGCCTTCCTGCCTTCCCATCACGTGCTTTCTGCTCAGGTTTTACAAGCAGCGTGATGTGTAGAGCAGTATAAAGCATTGAGGATACACTCACAAACACTGGGTGATATTTGCAAACGTGGACAGGATCAGGTGCGTTTTACGTGGGGATGATGCCATTCAAATCATGTTTCAGAGCTATCCTGCATTTTTTCCCTACCGATCCTCCCCCAAACCAGTGTGGTCAGAAGAAGGCTGTGTTGGCAAACAGAATATACAATTTAGTTGTTCGGTTACAAGCTACTTCTCCAGCAAGGGTGTTAAGTACTGTGACAATCCCTGGGAAGGATCTGGGAGACGTAAATCCTTCATCCTTGGCCATGCCCTTCCCACAGGAGCCACAGCAGAAACCAAAGCTGAGCGCTGCTTTCAGCTTAAGCCATTGCCTCTGTCATGCTTGGTTCCCCTGTGGTAGATTTGCATATGCTTTTCCTTCATCAGGAAACTTCCTTCCCTGTGGCTCCCACTCACCCGTACCCTAAACAGCAGTGAAGGTTCTGTTCAAGCCCCACCCTTCTTTACCAGCTCAGACTGGTGCTTTTTCTGTCTCAGTTCTTATTACCAGAAGAATGTGCTCTCATGCCTCTAATTGACATTCTTGTATTGTTTTTGCTGCTTAAGAAAAGAAAAACTCATCCTGCGAGCTCAGGGACAATGCCAAGGGTGTTATCTTCATTTGTGTATCTTGGCAACAGACTTTATACACTCCCAGACATACCATAAGGTAAGATGAAGACTAGCTGATTGGTGCATTTTTATAAATTGTGCTCATTTATGTTTATTTTAATAATTGACTCCTAGATAGCTTTTCCACTTTCCACCCCCATGTGATTTAGGCATAAATTCTATGTGACCTCTCAAGATCTAATTTAACACAAAGATTGCAGTAGCATGAAAAGCTGAGATATTTTGTATAAAGAGATGTCTTTTAAATGGATACAATGTAAATCTTATATTCTTCCTATTTTCTCTTGTTAAATGCGCTGTTAGTATATATTTATGTATTGGGATGATTCCTGTTCCTTGCATTTTTACTACACAAACAGTTCATAGTATTTTGTTTATAAGCTGTCATTCCCCAGGAAGAAGTGATGCTTTTTAAGTGAAGAGCTCTTATGGAGATCATCTTCATGAGCAAAATTACTTCCCCCTTTTCAAGTAGGAAATGTTAGAAATGCTATGTTATCAATGATTCTCTGGGCTCCAACTACATTAGACATTTGCAGTTGTTCTTGTCTCAATATATACAAGGAATGTAACTTTTCGAGACAACCAAATGTGTTGAGCTGAAGTCTTGTTACTCGTGACTCAAGACTGATGAAATAAAAAGCACTGAGATTTGTTTTGTGGTCAACAAAGCAGCTCCTTTTTCGTTTGTTTCCTGGGCATCTCTTTTGCAAAGCATCATTCATTTATTTATTGAGAGCTCCTTAGGAGTCACGTACTGTCCATTCGAAGGGTACCTGCCCCCACAGGACCTGCATTTTAGTGGGGCATGTAGGCAATTACTGACAATGATAAAAATATCAGATATCTCTATGCTCTCTGACAACAATAAAAATATCATAAATCTCTACACTCTGTATGGCACAATCCTTAAATAAAAAACCAGGAGTTTTGTCGTAACTCATCTGGCCTCTCCTGGCCTGAATTAACAAAAGACTCTTTATAACCTTTGTTCAACACAATTCCAGTCAATATTTATATCTCTGTTACAGAACTACTAATGTGCTTCATCTGGGTTTGCCACCCCAGGTCCTGTGAGGAGCATAATGGAAGTAGAATGTATCCACTATGTTGCTTTTCTAAACATAGAAAACATCTGAATTCACAAAGATATTTGGCTGTAAGGGTTTCAGGTAAGTGGCCACCCTGTGTAATGTGGGCAATGATAAATCTTATGACTAAGATAAAGGAGCGAAGGTGAGAGGAAGTGCCTGGAAGGGTTCTTTCCTTTCTCGAATGCAGTGCATTGGATCCCTGTTGCATGTTCAGTGCTCTGGTGTCTTTAAAAGAAGATTTATTTGAATACATTATATGTTAAAAAAAAAAGAAGATAGCAGGAGCGGAAGAATGAAGGGGGGGAAATTGGAGGGGGAGACGAACCAGGAGAGATGATGGACTCTGAGAAACACACTGAGGGTTCTAGAGGGGAGGGGGTGGGGGGATGGGTTAGCCTGGTGATGGGTATTGAGGAGGGCACATTCTGCGTGGAGCACTGTGTGTTATATGCAGACAATGAATCATGGAACACTACATCGAAAACTAACGATGTAATATATGGTGACTAACATAACATAATAATAAAAAAAAGATTTATTTGTATTGTGCATTTGTGTTCTGCACCCTGCTGCATCTTACCCAAAAGCAGAATCCTGATACATGCTTCTTTCAAAGTAGAGATGTAGAAAAGTTAAATATGCTCAAGTCTAACCACTGGGCTTTAGCAGCTGTCTATATAAGCACATATCTGTCTGTTTTAGAACACCACACCCAGGACAGGTTTAACTCCTGATATTATTGACTTCATTTTTCTCATCAGTATCTCCTGTCACCATGTTGCTCTCAGGAAAACATACGGTGACGGCACAGTGCATCTAATTTCTCTCTGAGGGCCGTGGTGGCCTCTGAGCAGGAGTCAAGAGAAGTGGAGACACATCTTTCCAGCAATTTGGCTATCCCTGTTTTTTCCCTTTATTCATGATTGAATAATGTCACATTGCATTCTTTTATTATCACTTTACATTCGTTAGGTGTTTTTCTTAAGTTTATGCTGAAACGACTTTATTCTAAAATAATATTCTCTGTTAACATTTGAGTTGAAATATATATGGAATACCAGCTATTTGACCTTGGCAATTTAAACTCCCTGAGCTTTTTAAAAAAATTCATCTTTCATTGAGAATGATAAATAAACTTGCCTACTGATAGCACTCTATTGTTACTACTGTTATCCTTATTTTTAAAAATGATTTCTACCTCACTAAATTGTTTTGAATGTCAAATGTACTGATGGGTATAAAAATTATTTGCGTATGCTAATTTCTGTTCACTGTTATTTATGGTTCCTGTGATTAGTAGAATAAATAGGTGACATCTAGAAATACCCCAAAGAGAACTAAATTAAGTGATAATGACTACAGAAGACAATATATCCATTTATTAATTTTAGGAAAAATGGCTTAAAATGGGCCACATGTGAAACATGTGAAGCTTAAAAATAGGAAAAATGTGGTGCTCCTGGGTGGCTCAGTCGTTAAGCGTCTGCCTTTGGCTCGGGTCATGATCCCAGGGTCCTGGGATCAAGCCCCACATCAGGCTCCCTGCTCAGCGGGAAGCCTGCTTCTTCCTCTAGCGCTCTCCCTGCTTGTGTTCCCTCTCTTGCTGTGTCTCTCTCTGACAAATAAATAAGTAAAATCTTAAAAAAAATAGGAAAAATGTCAGATTTGATGTTAGGAAATGAAGGTTATTAGATCAGAAAACTTATCAAAATTCGTATGACAAAATACAAAAAATTGAACAAAATTTGTAAGATTTAGCACATGCTTGTACTTCTGCTTTGTTGACAAAGGAAACACAATTGTAACAAATAATCAGAAGGACACAAAAGGGTTTTATTCACTTTTACCTGGAACAATCAATCTAATAATAAGACTTTGAAATGGCATATATCAAAGCATTTATATCAAAAAACAAAACATCTTTAAAACTGTCTGGGAAAATATCTGGTATAATTTCCTTCTAGTTGCAGTTTGCAGTATTGCAAACTACATTTGTCACTTCAGGTTTAAGTCAGATTTACTCCAGATTGATTTCCTAACTAATTTAAGTATATAGTAGATAGGTTGGTGATAAAATATTCAAAAGTGGTTTTAACTACTTGTTTTGAGTTGTGATGATGATAAAGTGTTCTTTTCCTTGCCTCTAGCAAGCCCAGAAGCAGAAATTACTTCTAACACCCAGAGGGCATATTTTTACTAGTCACTGAAAGCAAGAATAGTAAGCTGGCATGCCAAACGTGTCTGCCTGTTAAGCCTGTGTGAGCATCTTCGCAGTTCACACGGAGCCGCCTCTATTTTGAAATGATGATTGTATTGCATTCACACAAATACAGCCTTTAGTGTGATGCAGAGGAAAGAAGTCTAAAGCGCAAGACAGGACCCTGGGTCCTGGGTCTGCCCGTGCCGCTAACTCGAGCAGCAGTTTGTGCATGTCTCCTTACCTCACCAGGCTTTTGCTCTTTTATTGGCTAAACGACAAGGTTGGAGTAGACAACTTTTAAGATTTCTTCCAGTCCAGAAATGTTTTAATTTTATAAAGCATGTGCCCAGGTGTGCAAAAGAAGTATTTTTTTTTTCTGTCACCTTAAATGTTAGGAGGTGCCTCTTTTGCCTGATGCCAGACAGCGTAATTTTGGTGTACATGCACTAGATTTCGTTTAGTGACATTTAAACCCAGCTAATGATTGTCTCTTCTTTCTCACTCATGGTAGCTGGGGCGGCATCTAAGTTGCTACTGTATCAGGTGTGTCTGTCTGAGGTGACATCTGTCCCAGCGTCCAAAGAGCCCGATCTGGTCCCCAGCCTGTATCGTCTAGGTCACTCCCTCTGTGGTCCCTCTTGTTGTGTCCCTGCTTTCAGATAGCCTCTCTCTCTCTCTCTCCCCCTCTTGTTATTTCTCAGTTCTTGGAGGCGTTCAAAACATACGCTGTTGTCTGGTGAAGACAAATGGAACCCTGTGCATGCTACTCGGTCCAGTCTCCCATCTCTCAGCGTACGAAGAGGCCCAGTGCAGCTCCAACTCCTGCCCCTGGGTGTGGGGAGCGGGGGCAGGCCATGCCCACTCTCAGGTCCTCAAGCCCGTCTGGGGTCGTCCTGCACCCCTGCCCAGGATGCAGCAAGAGAGGGCGGGTGCCACTCTTCGCGGAGATGTTGTCACAGTCTGATTTCCAGGCGGCCCATCCGGGTCTACCTGTCCTCTCTCTCCTTGGAGGGTCTCTGTCTAATCTCAGAAAGGGAGGACAGTGGCCAGAACAAGATAAAATATTCTGCAATATCTATTATTAGACCAGGACCCTGGGACCATGATGGCAAAATGTTGGTAATTGAAAAGCCATTTTGTTCTCAAATGTATTAACATGGGCATCCAAATTCTATCTTAAAACTCAGTGCTGAAGTGTCCACAACAGCCAAACTGTGGAAAGAGCCAAGATGCCCATCGACAGATGAATGGATAAAGAAGAGGTGGTATATATACACAATAGAATATTATGCAGCCATCAAAAGGAATGAGATCTTGCCATTTGCAACGACGTGGATGGAACTGGAGGGTGTTATGCTGAGTGAAATAAGTCAATCAGAGAAAGACATGTATCATATGACCTCACTGATATGAGGAATTCTTAATCTCAGGAAACAAACTGAGAGTTGCTGGAGTGGTCGGGGGTGGGAGGGATGGGGTGGCTGGGTGAGAGACATTGGGGAGGGTATGTGCTATGGTGAGCACTGTGAATTGTGTAAGACTGTTGAATCACAGATCTGTACTTCTGAAACAAATAATGCAATATAGGTTAAGAAAAAAAAAGAAGATAGCAGGAGGGCAAGAATGAAGGGGGGAAGTCGGAGGGGGAGACGAACCATGAGAGACGATGGACTCAGAAAAACAAACTGAGGGTTCTAGAGGGGAGGGGGTAGGGGGATGGGTCAGCCTGGTGATGGGTATTAAAGAGGGCACGTTCTGCGTGGAGCACTGGGTGTTATGCACAAACAATGAATCATGGAACACTACATCAAAAACTAATGATGTAATATATGGTGATTAACATAACAATAAAAAAAAAAAAAAACTCAGTGCTGAGCATAACTCATGTAATACTCTGTATATATTACAGTAAAGACATTTTCCTGAGGGCAGATGAGGAGGTGGAGGGTTTTGGCTTCTCGGGACTCGGGTTGACGTTGCGTTCATATGCCAGTTTATACTAGAACATGTTTATCATCACATATTTGTTACAATTTCATAATTTTGTCTCAATTTTTATAAGATACTTTAGATAAATGATTCCCTTTTAAGGCTAATACACAAGGGTAATAGAAACAGAGTTTGAATTTTTAAAGTATGTCAATATTGTAAAATTCTGAGGTTACAGGGGTGGAAAATGTGAAGTTATTTCATTTTCAATATCCCTGGAAATAGACTACTTCACAGATCTTTTTTGTACCATACAAAAATATATGACTTGGGCCTAAAATTTTGCTTTTCAAAAAAAAAACCAAAGGTTTCAGAGGGACATCAGAAAAATAACAGAGGAGGCACCTCCTATTTCCTGTCAACCAACAAAAAAACACTGAAAAACAATCAGAAACTGTCAGAGCCAACTTTGTCAGAACTCGAAAACAAAGTTCACAGCTAATTAACGCTGGGTTAAGGAAAAGGCAACTTCAAAATGGTAGGACAGGGGGCGCCTGGGTGGCTCAGTCGTTAACCGTCTGCCTTCGGCTCAGGTCGTGATCCCAGGGTCCTGGGATCAAGTTCCGCATCGGGCTCCCTGCTCAGCGGGAAGCCTGCTTCTCCCTCTCCCTCTGCCTGCTGCTCCCCCTGCTTATGTTCCCTCTCTTGCTGTCTCTCTCTGTCAAATAAATAAAATCTTAAAAAAAAAATGGACAGTTTCGTGGTGTTTCCACCTGCCCCTCCCCAGCTAGGGGCAGGGCTAAAGGTGGGCAGCCCACAAATCTAGTTGGGACTCTGGTTCCAGATTCTAGAAGGAGTAGAGCAGGCCCTGGTCACAAAGTATGGGTACTTGTGCTCTAATCCGTCCCCGGGGCCTGGAGTTCCGACACATGGCACTTGTTTCTGTTTCTGTTTCATTAGCTTGGAACTTGTCCAGGCTGGAAAAGTGATGGGTGTTGTGGAAGCATCAGAACATGAGGGAGCAACATAACAACCGCCTGGGGCTGAAGACTGTGTGTGAAAAGTGCAACAGCCATCCTAAAACCAGAGAAGGAAAGCCTGGAAGAGGTTCTTAGGGAAATTAGGGGATTTCAAAGCCCTTCTATATACCGAGGAATTTAGAAAGCCGCATGCGTACGCAGTGGAAAAACAAGGCTGCTTGGAAAACATCTGAGGAGCCCCTACACTATCAGACCCCAAGCCTGTTGATCCCTTGGCAAAGGCAAGCCTGGCTCAATGTTGAAGGAGTGCACACCACGGAGACAGTCTGCCAAGGCTCAGAGAAGGTTTTGTTCTCTTATTCTCCCGGCATTCAAAGAAATCTCTGTCAAAACACCAAAGCACAAGCTCACTAGCCGTACGTAAGGTGATGAAGAATCTTTAGCGACTATACACATCAAGGAATAAAGTCTCTACAAAGATAGTTGAGAAAAGTCATTGAAGAATGGATTATTACAGCTCTCAACAATCCTCAGGACAGCAAACCATGGAAAAGAAGGAAAATATGATGTCCAGATGACATTATAATATTCAAATGTCCAGTTTAAAAAAAAAGAAAAATCACAAGGCATAAAGACAAACAGGTAAGTATGGCCTCGTCAAGTGATATAGTTTTGAGCAGTGTTGGGGTCCTGAGCCCACGGCCAAGAAATAATTCTTGAGATGTCTTTGGTGCAAAAAGGTGATTGTATTAAAGCTGGCAAGTGGGAGAAGACTTGTCTCAGGAGATAAAAGCATCCCAAATGCATCATCCAATCCAATCATAAGGAAAGTGGGGTCATCCATTATCTCCACAAGTCCATAGTTAACCCCAGGGAGTGGCTTTTAAGGAAGGATTTTGTCATCCCAGCCGCACAGAATTGGTCAAGATGATAGCTGAGTTACACGATTGTTGGGGAATCAATCCCGTATTTCAGTTGTTCAAATAATCATATGACCATGGAGTCCTATTATTATCCCCACAGATTAACAAGCAAGAACATTGTCTGTACATGAGCTATTGTGGCAATTTCTCTCAAGTTTTACCTCAAGTTGTCCATCATCAGTTTTAGGGCTTTTAGGAAAAAGACAGTTTTAGTTTTTAATGACTTTAAGTCAAGAGAATGGGAGAAGATTGGAAACCTTAGTTGGATATTTGAGGAAACTAGAAAAATTCAGGATCTAATCTGGTTTATAAGAAGTAGTATTAAAATTTAATATTTACAAAGATGTGTTATTGAAACAATTTTTCTCTAAAATTACCTTCATTTCCAGAGATAGCCAAATCAAGACTAATTCATTTGTAAAACAAGTCCAATTTTAACAAACTTGGTCTAATTATTTTCATAAGCTCAGCAAGAATAGTGATTGATCATATAGATCTTTTAAAATCTGCTTTGCTGTAAACTTTTATAAGGAATTTGGATTGAAATTTTATTAGCCTCTCTAGGCCAGAAGCGAAGCCAAATCCTTGCCATCAGACATGCCTGCAATACCTGTAGATTTGGGTGAATTCCTCTTCACGGAGATCCCCAAAGCATCCTGAGGTCCCTGCATGGTATAGGCTTGTAGGCCCCTTGCAACCCAGGGTCATTTGAGAACTGCAGTGAGGTTAAGGACAGCCAGGCAGGCCTGGGCTAGGAGGAGAAAATGTTCTCTTCCCCTTATCTCATGTTGCAAGTTCTAAATGCCTGGATCAGCAGGAAGTGGCTCTTGCCTAGATTAGAGGTGTTCCTTCTTAGGACAAGAACATGCTGTCTCCAGAGGAAGGGTGGCTGAGAGAATTCTTTAATGTATCTTTCTTCAAGGATGTTAGTTTAATCCCATTATGTACTGAAAGTACACATTGTTATGTTTATCTGATTGCTGCAAGTATATAGCTGTGTGGAAAATAAACGACAGCATGCAGTTGCAAGTGCTGCCTTTGCTCTGCATCCCCTGTGTCCTGGTTCTTTCGCAACCCTTACCCAGGGACCCCCAACGCACTAGACGTTGACACCTGCACCTGCCAGGAAGTGACATTCTTTACTCCCCTGGTGAGGCTGCTGGAACTCTGTAAGCAAGGTATCAGGCCAACAGTTCCAAGGGGCTTTATGGCTCCAGGTTTCATAAAGTCAACCTTAGTTCCTTTAAGCTGTTTGGTCATATCTGAGTTTATGTATGTCTCTCAAATATGACATTCCAGTCAAAGCCTCGGTAAAATAATCAATGCTTCCGATGGTGTCCTGTTTCAAGAAGAACAGATTCTTATTGAGTTTATGCAAATGACTAGGATTGCCATGGGAAAAAGACTACTCACTGAGACCTTTTGAATTTCAGAGAGTTCAGGTAGAGAGAAAAGTTAAATGATCCAATTTGTTCACAAATGAATACTTTATCACATTTCTGCATATCATGGATATCTTAAGTTTAAGTTTCCTTAATCTGGAAGAGCAAACATTAGAGAACAAGAAGTGTTTCAAACAAGAGTCACATACTATAATCGTCCTCAGTTTAGTTAGTTCTGGAAGTTCTTACCCATTTTAGTTTTATGATTTTAATGATATTAAAAACCTGTCTTTGTCCTAAGAGTCCTTTTTATGAATCCCCTTGAAGATGAAACACATTTTGCAAGAGAACGAGAACAATTATAAATGACAAAAACTCAGAAGTGGACATGGTTAAAGATCTGATGACAGTTCATCATATAGCTGGCAAGGAAATCCAGTTATTTCTGTGACACATAACACTTTCATAATTAGAATGGTAAGAGATGACATTATACCAGAACATATTAAAACGTTAGGAAGTGCATAGCATATCTCTGGGATAGTTATAGCATTTACCCAAACATAACCTAAGGCTTATCATTATTTGTTTGACAGCGCTTTCCAAATAACTTAACATACCAAATAAACAAGCCCAGTTCGTCAGAAAGACTTCATTTACAATTTAAATTAGGGAAATTTGTTGAAAAACCTCAGAAGATTTTAAAGCACATGCCTAAATACACTTGGTTATAGTCCACATGTTTCTCATCTTCCAGAAGATATGTCTTCAAAGGGACAAGAGAGCACACAGAACCACACAAAGTCTCTTGAGTCCTGGGGTTGGGAATGACCTGCTGTGTCTGCTGCCACGTTGTGTTGGCAAGTTACATGGAAACCAAGATACAAACTGAAAAGTTACATAAAAGGGTATAAATCCTGGGCCAGTAATACAATCAATCTCCTACAGAGAGATTCCCTGCAGAAACAGGTGTTCAGTAAAGTCTACTGTTGATGACAAATTTTGCAGATTGTTTAAATATTTTTCAATATTTCTATAAAAAACTTACTTTTATTTTTTAAAATTGTTATTTATCTTCAGAAGTACATTTTTTTTTTTTATTTCCTAGAAAATACTTGGTTCTGGTGTATAAGAGAAAAAAGTACAAACTCCCTCCCCCAACCCCTGCTAGGGCAATGTAAGAAAAAAAAAATCAAAATGACAATGAGATACCACTTCATACCCAGGAGGGTAGCTATATTCAAAAAGACAAACAATAATGAGTGTTGGTGAGGATGTGAAGAAATCGGAACTCTCACTGCTTGTTGGTGGGAATGCAAAATGGTGCAGCTGCTTTGAAAAAAGTTTAGCAATTCCTTTAAAGTTAAACATAGAGTTACTATATGACCTGTGTATTCGTTCCTATTGCTGCTGCATTAAATCACCACAAACTTAGTGGTTTTATGAATATACAACATTGTTACCCTACTGTTCTCAAGTCTCATACAACTCTCACTTGGTCAAAATCTGAGTGAGTCAGTTCTGCACTTCTTATAGGGGCTCTGGGGGAGAATCCGTTTCCTTGGCTTTTCCATCTTCTAGAAGCGGCCTGAATTCCTTAGCTCCTGCCCATCCTCCCCACATCCCCCATTTTCAAAGCAAGCAGTGCTAGGTTGAGTCCTTTTCATAAGGAATCACTTCAGCCTCTTCTGCCTCCTTCTTCCACTTTTATGGACACTTGTGATTATACTGGGCTCCCCTGGGTAATCTAGGATATCTATAAGATACCTATCTTCAGGTGAAATTGTTAGCAATCTTACTTTCATTGGCAACTGTCATTCTCCTTTTCCATTTACCCTAAAGTATTCACAGATTAGGGGTTGAGGATGTAAACATATCTGGCAGACCTTTTCTTCTGTCTACCACAGCTGCACGTCCACTCCACTCCTAGGGGCATACCCAAGAGAATTGGAAACACATATCTGTAAAAACTGGCACATGAATGTTCATAGTAGCATTACGCATAATAGCCAAAGAGTGAGCACACCCTTACTGTCCATCGGCTGATAAATGGATAAACAACAATGATAACATTGGCATCATCAATGTAGTGTGGCATTTACATGAAGAAAAATTCACATTCAGTATCAGGAAAAATCACAGAATGTTTCATGGAGGAGGTGAAATTAAAGTTGAACTTTGAAGGAAGTAAAAGAAACAATTACTATTATTCTTCTTAAACTAGATACACATTTTAATTACAAGGTGTTATTCCAATTACCACTTCAGCATGACTCTGCAGTGAGATAGTAGGGTAGGTCATTACCAATTTCAGTAGACGTTTATTTTCTCCAAGAGAGTGGTACATTATTATTCTCATCAATCACGTAAGATGTTTTCCCATTGCTGGGATGAGTTTGATGATAGATAAAGCCACAGCTGATTCTGTTCAGGAAAAGCATCTTAATCCTCCCCTTCCTTTAGGATTAGGAAAAAGAAGAGAATAGACCAGTTATGATTAAAGAAAACATTCACAGAATCTACTCTTCATTTAAACTACAGATTTCATATTTGGATCCAATTTGAGCATTTGCAAAAGTGTGCTTCTGACAAATGCAGGGGAATACTTGCGCCTGTCCATTTTTTCTGCTCCTTCATCCCTTTCCAAACAAGCACCAAGTGCATTCTGTTTACCCACAGGGACCAAATGCGGTTTAATTTACTCATTACTTCTTCTGGCTATTTTGAATAGTTCAGTTTTGCTCAATTATAATTGTTTTGTAGCAATAGAGAACATTTCTGAAGCTGTCCATTCAAATGAGGAGAAAATCATCTAAGTGATTATTGTCTTTGACGTAATCTTGGGAAGTGTGAGTATATGTGCCTTTCTTTACATCCTGAAAGATGATGAAGATGTAAGACAAAGATGTAAGCCTGGATTTATACATCAGGAGTTGGTCATGACTCCATTTTGCTGTTCTCTTGCTGTCTTCAGTGGCATTCTATTTGAATTTTTTACTATTTAATAAAAACTTCAAAAAGCAGACTTCATGAAAATAAAATTCGAGTAGCAAAAAGAGACAAGCTACATCACAGTAAAGCAAATGGTAGAGATCTGAAGTAATTCATTAGCTCATCCTTTCTGTGGAAAGGAAACTCTTAAAATTTTTGGCAGATTACCTAATGGCTGAAAATGCAGACTGTGTGCTTGAAATCCAAATCCAAAAATTCATCACAGATGTTGGTTGAAGGCATGCTTCATCAGTGTACAGTACCTCTGTCTTAAAATGAAAGAAGCAACCACACGGGTGGAGAGAAGATAGAAGTTACTTTATCTGAGAGCAAACCCTGCCGTCTGTTTGTTCATACCCGACTCCCGTGGACTTCAGTCAGCTTCAGCTTCTCAGCAGGAAGAACTTGGCGGCAGGATAGAAATTTGAACTTCACTAATAGTATTAAAGGAAATCAAGGCTTTCATAATGAGTTAAATAGCTTGGATGCAGAAAGCCGGTGAGTTTTATCTTTCCTGTAGATGGAAGTTTTAAAGTAAACGCATAATATTCAACTAGGTGTGTAGTTGCTGGAACTCAAAACTAAATAGGAGACTATCACAACGTTACATAAGTGGTTTTCACTCATGGGTTGAAGAATTGGGCTGTTTGGATCCCCAACTAAGGAGCTTGAGTTAGGGTGGATTTGATTATGAAAATAGCAGCATTCTTTTTTTTTTTAAGATTTTTAATTTACTTATTTATATGTCCCGCCAAGCAGTGAGTCGGATGCGGGGCTCGATCCCAGGACCCCGGCATCATGACCTGAGCCACCCAGACGCCCCTGAAAATCGCAGCATTCTTAAATTTGACTCCCAGAGCATTCTTGCTTCTTTTCCTCTCTCCCCTCCCTCTCCCGATTTCTAAAAAAAGAATGAGTAATAATTATTATTTTGGAGTGTTTTCTATGTGTCAAGTAATGAACTATTTACTTTTACATTCATTTTCTCATTATTTCTTACCGCAATCACTTGAGATAGCAAACTCAAGGCAAGAAAGGTTAGGGAACTTTTCTAGGTCACTCGAAGACGCGATATAGGAAATTAAATTCAGGTTGGCTTGAAGTCAATGGTCTTGATGAATCAGTTGATTGAGGCACCGAATCCCTCCTTTCTCTTCTGTGTGGAGCAGCTGAAGGCCGATTCCTTTGCCCGGTTCTCAGGTTGAAGGAACTGCATCAGCACCGCCAGGCACAGCTCTGAGGGGACCCTACTGCAAGAACAGGAGGTGCCAGGAGGGCCCCAGCCCCGCCAAGCACGGGGCTCCCAGAGAAGAGACGGCAAGCAAACCTGCACCCCAGCCAGGCTCAGTCCCGGCCTTTCCGCCGGGGGCCCGGCTCTTCGTCCCGTCCGCTCCGAGCCCCTCCCAGGCTCTCTCCGCCACGCCCCCCGGGTCTCGGCCCCGCCCCCGCACTCCCCGGCGCGCTCTCCGCCCCGCCCCCCGGCTCTCCGCTCCGCCCCCCGGCTCTCCGCCCCGCCCCCGGCCCTCCGCCCCGCCCCCAGCCCCGTCTAGCCTCCTCCCTCCGCGCTCTCGTGGGGCCGCGGCCGGACGGGGTCTGTGTCCGCGTGGACCACACGCCGCCTGCGCTCTCGTGGGGCCGCGGCCGGACGGGGTCTGTGTCCGCGTGGACCACACGCCGCCTGCGCTCTCGTGGGGCCGCGGCCGGACGGGGTCTGAGCGCGTGGACCACACGCCGCCTGCGCTCTCGTGGGGCCGCGGCCGGACGGGGTCTGTGTCCGCGTGGACCACACGCCGCCTGCGCTCTCGTGGGGCCGCGGCCGGACGGGGTCTGAGCGCGTGGACCACACGCCGCCTGCGCTCACGACAACAGAGGGTGACTGGAGCCCTGATGGCGATGGGGCCGCGGCCAGCAGTCTTGGTTCTTCCTGACCTTGATATTGGAAGAGAGACAGGGTATGAAGAATTCACCCCATGTGGCCCCAACAAGTGTCCCCTTCTAGTTAGCAAGATCGCAGGTGTTGTACTCTTATGAAAAAGCTACTTTTAACTTCTAGAGGAGGAGACGTTGCCTACCCGTGATAGAGTAGAAGCTCACACGCTTTGCAAGTGTGGCTTCCAGTCCTGATGGTGGAGTCGGGAAGTGTGGCGAGGTGAGTTTTGCGCAGGGATTGCCGCCCTGGCTCCAGTCGTCCCCGCTGGTGCCTAGTGGCGACACGAGGCTGTACTGTTACCGGTTAGAGGTCGGCCCGCGGCCCTGAGCAGGGGTTTCTCCGCTGTACTGGTCATATTTACAAGGTATTTTCGTCTTACTGCTGTTGTCCTGTGTGTGCATTTCGTTTCTCACCCCTCTGTGTCTATGTGGCTGCATTAGTTACTGGTGAAGGAATAGTCTTCTAAGATATTCTAGATATTCTCAGGTGCCTTCTAGGTGCTGAAAGCGGACGCAGTAAAACCACACCTCGCTTAAGTATCCTGTTATTAAAATTCGTATGAAATACTGTCTTTTGGAAATGCGAAGGCTAGACCGCTTCTTCACGCGGGGCTCCTTGGGTTTGAACGCTGGTCCCAGGAAGGAGGGGGAAGACACCGGCGCAGCGGACTCCATGCTCCTGGCAGTGTTAACCATCGTCCTATGTTCTGTGCGTTTTACTTTTGTGTCAGTGGTGGATGCAGTGGGCAGATGAGCCCGAGTCTTCCTACCCGCTGAATAGGTTACCAGAGGACTGAAGAACTAGTAAACAGGCATATCATAAATTTCGTGTTTAAAATTTACAAGACAGGGGCTGCCTGGCTGGCTCAGTCTGGAGTATGCAGCACTTGTGAGGGTGGTGAGTTCCAGCCCCATGTTGGGTGTAGAGATTATTTAAAAATGTCTTAAAAAAAAAAGAATTTATAAACAGCGTATCTTCTCGAAATGACTTGTGGAAGTGAAATGGTTAAAATCGCCTCTTATAAACTCAGTTATTGAGACCTGTGGATTCTATTAGCATTTGTCCTGCTTTCCTTCAAGAACCTGGGCTCTGGAATTAGACTGCTTGGGTTAGAGTCTCTCAGTTCAACAGCCGACTTCAAGTTCTCCAAGTCTCCTATTTTCTCGTCTGCAAAATACCAGTATTACCTACTCAATGAGGTATTCTGAGAGTCAAGGAGATAATGAATAGGAGACTTGGAATGGTCGTTGGCTTCTAGTGACTTCTCAGTGTCTGTAATCCGTTCTCATAGTTCCGTAGGGCCAGAGTTTAGTACGCTTACGGGAGAGGAGCAGAAATTAAGTCTGAAAAGCAGGCAGAGGCTGGGTTGGGAAGAGCCTCATCACCCAGTTAAGAGGATCAAATTCTGGATGTAAAAGGGAACCATTTAAAGATCTGCTTAAGATGAAGAGTGCTTGATAAATCTTGTGGCAAATCTTTATCAACAGGTCAAACAGGAGCCTACTGTGGTGGTCTACGAGGGCCATGACACGGTCCTAAATTAAGCAGTAGGAAGAGGTAGCGGTGGAGCAGAATAAATCTGAAGAAATAGGACTTGTGATACATTGAATTATTCAACTTGTGTTGAGTAAGGGAGAGAGATCTAGGAAGAATTCCTTTTTTCTTGTTTGGATGGCTGAGTGGATGTAAGTGATAAGACAGTGAGTGCGAAATAAGTAGTAGTTTTAGTGCACAGATTATAGCTAATATAAATTTGGAATATGTTAAATATATGACATCTAGGAAACTTTCAGGTAGACATGTATGATGATACACAATTTAACCTGGAACTTGGATGATTGGGCTGAAGTTATCGACTGGAATTCATCAGAAATACAGTGATGGTTAAAGAATGGAATGTCCCACAAAACTAATGAGAAAAAATACAGATCAAGGGTGGAATTGCCAGAAACGATATTTAAGAGGTGAGGCAAGGAAAATGTTGAAGAAGAATCTGAGCCATCAGATAATCAGAAGAGAATGGAGTTAAGAGGAAATCAAAGAATGAGCAAATTTTAAGAAAGGTGTGAGTACCCAACAGGGTGACATTCTGAGGAAAGAGAGTAAGGTGGTTAACTGAAAAGGCCAACTGGGTTAGGTAGCAAAGATGGTACTCCGCGTCCTGGTGAGTGCAGGATGAGTAGAATGAAATGGACAGAAAGCAGACGGCAGCATTTAGGGAGGAAAAAGGGGGGAAGAATTGGAAATATGAACATAGACCAGTATTTTTCCTAAAGCTTTAACCAAATGGGGGGGACAGAGGGGCCATTAGCTAGAAGAGATCTCAGTCGAGGGATGTCATTTTATTTTGTTTGTTCTAGCTTTTAAGATGAGGAAAGCATGTTTTTAGGCTGAAGAAGGGAGACTATGGGGAATATGAATTTATAGAAGAAGGGGCTGGTTTTATCATATCTCTAATATTTAAAGACCCATTTTCTTTTCACCCAGAATCATACACTCATTTCCCTCATCTAGAAGTTTCTGTTTTCCTTAATCCTTTTTTGTTTCTTATCTCTTCTTCCTGCATTTATGTTTACTCTGGTTACTTATATTCTTTATCTGTCTGTTGAAATGTCCATTCATTTGCACTTTTCCTAGTTCCTCTGCTGCTCTCTTAGGGATTTTGCAAGATTACTGTGCCTATCTTGATAGAAGTTTTTCTGCTGATGTGACATCGTTGATAAGAATAATTGGTGGGGCGCCTGGGTGGCTCAGTCATTAAGCGTCTGCCTTCAGCTCAGGTCATGATCCCAGGGTCCTGGGATCAAGTACCGCATCGGGCTCCCTGCTCAGTGGGAAGCCTGCTTCTCCCTCTCCCACTCCCCCTGCTTGTGTTCCCTCTCTTGCTGTGTCTCTCTCTCTGTTAAAAAATAAATAAAATCTTTTAAAAAAATAATAATTGATTGGTAGTGGTGGAAAATACTGGTATTTTACTCAAATAACACTTGTGTAGTTTATCAGGTATAGTCAATTCTTGAATTTAACCCCATGACTTAAGGAGAAACCCAGGTCCAACATACCTGAGCTAAGAGTAGATACATTTGTACAGTATTTTGATACTGTTTAAAGAACAGTTTTTAAGAGAAAAGACACGATCCAAGTTTATTTTCTGCCTCAGTTGGTCAGAAAAGGACCAAACCTTCACTCAAAAATACCCTGAAACAGAAACCTCAGACTGTGAAATGATACAACAACTTAATGCTTACTCACTGTCCTTGCACTTTCAGATTGTCTTATTGGGAGGAATATGACCATCTCCAAGCTATGAAACATTTAAACAAACTGGGAAATCAAAAACTGTAAGTAGAAGCCCATTTTATGACTGCTTCAGAAAGTGATCAGAAAATCATGTTTTTAACATGCTCTTGTCTCTGAGATTGCTGGATGTACATGGAGGTGAAATAGCTGTTTTTTCCTCTCTGGGCCAGTGCTCCACATTGAGTGCGCTAAGCTCCTCTTACTGCTCTGCAGCAACAAAGGAATTACAGCATATTTTCTTAGTGTCAGAATGGATAACCCATAACCATCAGAGCCACCGGCATTGGGTGATTACATACGATCTCTGAGAAATTGCAATGCTCAGATGCAATTCAATTTCAAGAATAGGATGTGTCTCCTGGCAGTAGGCTCACATTAGATGGTAGTAGTGGGGTAGTGTGCATTAGCTGGAGGGGCCTGTTATATAAGCAAATAGAAACAAAAAATCATCCTTGAAAAACTTTATCTTAAATATATTTACTTTTGGTGTTATGGAAGATGGTGAAAGATCTCAAATTTAGAGTCCTGAGAGACGGTAAAAACCAAGTTTAGACCACAGGCTTTCGATTCATGTATACCTGTTATTTTTCCTGTTATTCAGGAAAGAAGTGTAGGGGAGAGGGTGGTGTGGTTTGGGTCAGAAAATAGGAAATTAAAAAAAAAATGTAGGCGATCCAAGCCATATGCAAACCAAAAAGATTTTTTTTTTTTTGGTTAGTTTTTGCATCTGTTTTTTAGCCTCATTCTACATGGTAATTCTCATGTGCTAATACCATTATTTTGACATTCTGATATTATAGGGCTCATTTTGCTCATTTATTTTTGGTTGGGCTTAAGATACCTTGGCTTTCACCTCTCTAGGAAGTATTATCACATCTTAATTGAGTACCAAAAAGACTTATTTGTCCTAGGAACAGGAGGAATATTCTGTCCTCCCCAAACCAAACGCTGGAACCAGTCCAATTAAGCCCTTCTAGCACCCAGGCTCTTACAACAGAGGCCTTGGAAATTAATTGCATCCTTCAGTAATCATTTATGGACAGTAACCATGTCTTTCAAAGTGCCGGAAATGAATGGATGAATAAAACTAAGAATTCACTGGGGAGTAGCCCTGGTGTGCTAAGGGTCACAGACGGCCTCTGGTTGGTTGCAGTAGGCATGTAGTTCACATTACTGGGTAATCTGAAGCTGTAATGAAATAAGATTTAGATACTAGAGAAGTAGAAGGAGAGTAGAGAGAAAGCCAGGAAGGGAAAAGAAAGTTGAGCATAAGGAGTAGTTAGGATCAACCACAGGGAGTAGGCTGTGGGAACTAAGTTGTACAATTGGTTGTGAGGGTTTCTGCCTCCCAGTAGAGCAGGGCTTCCTACTGACTCTGCTCGAACTTAGAGTCTTGTCCCAAGAGCTGAGCCAATTGTGTGAATCATGCACTGGGAAAGCTGGCTGAACAGTGGATATTAAGTTAATATTCTAATTAACTCAATCTTTCTACAGCAAGGAAAAGGGCTTGTGTGTTCCCCAAGGTACAGAGAAAAGGCAAGTAAGTACCCTATTCTCACCTTGTCCCCCCTCCCTTCTCCACCCAGAGGGAAATGAGAGGCTCTGCTTTTGATACCAGGAGTAGTGTATAAAGGTATTCTGGGTGAAAAGCGCTAAGACCTTGTCTTCACTTTGGCTTCTCACATACTCCTATGACTGTGTTGATAGCATAGTGATAATCTCAAAATCCTTAAGCCCCCCCCAACCCCTCCCAAAACCTTGAAACTTCAAATATAAATCTATTTG
This sequence comes from Eumetopias jubatus, assembly GCF_037043125.1. Classification (NCBI taxonomy): domain Eukaryota; kingdom Metazoa; phylum Chordata; class Mammalia; order Carnivora; family Otariidae; genus Eumetopias; species Eumetopias jubatus. The sequence continues at coordinate 88,470,547 of NW_028274823.1, read as the reverse complement.
CCTAAATTCAGTTCACCAAAATCAGCTTTATCAATTGGAATAATTTCTGAATGACCTATTAGATAAAAATTTAGAGCAATTCATATTGTTTGATTTTTGAAACTTTTGAAGATCTCTATAAAGTTTAGTTATCTGGCTCCCATTTTATTTTGCTAAGGGCCTTTTCAGGTTTATTGCATTTCTCTACCATATCCCCACATCCACCTTGGTGAGAACTGGGGCTGAGAAAGGGGGATCCCTCATCGGTGGGACTATCAAGAGAAAGTTCCAGAAATTGGGCATTTAGTATGTATTGGGTGAATTGATTTTTTGCAAATTAGCTCTTAGTAAACTGGCTTGCTTTCTGCAACTTCAGGAACTAAGTCTGAAAGGTTGCCTACTGCTTTTCGTAGGAGTATTCTTTTTTTCCAAGTAAGAATCAATTTCCTAGCAAGTAGCATAAAGTCATGCTAGAGGAAGGAGTTTAGAAGAACAGGGGACTTGTGCACTGCACAAGGTTATTTACAACTAGAGAAAGATGTGTTAAGTGAGAAACAAGTCTCATGTTAGATTAAACAATGCAGAACCACATGCCTAAGGGGCTAGTGTTACGGAGATCTTGGGATGATTAAAAGTGACATATGCTTGGGATTAAAAAAGGGTTTTCAATGCCAGTAACTGCAAATCCTAGTGAGGATGATTTCAAAGCTCACTGAAAAGCAGGATCTTCCCCTAAAAGGGGTTGTTTTTCTTCTGGTTGTAAAGGAAAACCCTGTTGGAGAAATGATAGTACTAAGTTATCCAGCAGTACTGAGCTGGTCAGAAAGTAGTAGCTGTTGCTAGGAGAAGGAACCATAAAGACAGAATTGATTAGAGCTGTGAAAGGAAGTCCTACTTCTGGAGGGTGCATTTGCTTTTATAGAGTGCTAAAGCATTCAAAGATGAGGGAGACACACAACAGACTCCTTTCTTCTTTTCCACAAGTAAGTTACACACAATTCAACACCCATTGGTTTGCAAATAATAGGCTAATTTTCCTCTTGCTCTGTTATATATATTTTCCCATGATGGTGGGTGGGCATAAAAGAAAATTAAAAAAAATAATTTGTTAGGTTATTAATATTGCTGATATAATGGAAAGACAACAGTGCTTTTAGAATATTGTTGAATTAATTTTTGATTGAATGAATGTGACTTAAAGAAGGAACAGTGAATTTATTTTCTAACAAATACACTTTTAACTCTACAGATTCGTCAGTTGTGTCCATTAGAAAGGGTGAAATATAATTAGATACAAACAGTACAGAACTTTTACAAAGAGAAAAATAAATTCGATAAGGAAGAGGAGTTTTATAAAAAAATTCTAGTTAGGAATTCTTCATGCTGCCACACCTAGTATAGTCTAAGTTGATAGCACGGTCTCACAGTTAGCAAAACATAGGTGAAAGCGGAAGTCTGTGGGACAAATTTCAGAAAGGGAGGGGAGGAGCATCTGGGTGGCTCAGTGGGGTTGAACCTTTGCCTTCGGCTCAGGTCATGATCCCGGAGTCCTGGGATCGAGTCCCACGTCGGGCTCCCTGCTCAGCGGGGAGTCTGCTTCTCCCTCTGGCCCTGCTTGTGTGCACTCTCTCTGTCAGATAAATAAAATTTAAAAAAAGAAAGAAATGAAGGGGATTCTGCCCATGTGGAAACCTTCATGAGGGTCCTTAGAAATTCAACCAACTCATTTCATCATTATAAAAGGACAGCTTTTTTTTTTTTTTTTTTTGGTTGCCTTTACTTCATTGTAAAGTCTGTGATTACAACCACAGGTTTTATTTCCACTTGGAAAACAATACTGCCATTTTTGATTACCAGGGTAAGAGTGACATTTTCCCTAAGTCTGGAACCTTCTCTCTCTCTGAAGAGAGTTCTGACGTTTAGTTTCATTGTTTCTCCATTTATTTTTGAGGTAGCTTATACTCTCAGCTGTGTTGGCTCCGTACGCTTCCATCCATCCTTTGACTCTCCTCCTCCATCAGTCTTGAGTTTGAGGATGTACGAAGACTTTTGCTGGTTTCATTTAATTTAAATTTGGCATCTTGAAAGATATTTTCTTCCTAAACATATATATCCATACCCTGTTGTCCTCTTGCTGAATTGTTTTACTATTATTAACTGACTCCAAGGACTTTGCTCATCTTTTTCATTTCTATTCTCTTCTCCACAACTTGTACAGTCCCTTAGATGTTTTATATTCGCTCGGTATCCAGCATTTTGAATTTTAATGGTATATTTATGCTCTGCTTATTTCTCCTATTTCCTGAAGAGTATCTCTGGAAGAGTTATGGATGTGGTCATAAAATCCAATAAAGATGCATTTGTCAAACTGATTTATTTTCCAGACTCTGCCCCTGTTAAATTCATAAAAGAATCCAGATTTCTGCGATATTTGACTACTGTAGTGGAAATGATAAGAAGTGTAAGAGTCATCCAGGCACAGATATTAAAAAGTGCCACATGAGAAAAAGTCGCTTAATGCTAAATTGTTTCTTCTCAAAAGATGAGGCAATTGCCTAAGTAGAAAAATTAATCATAAAGCATGTTAAATCATTAGGCATGATAAAAGTTGGCTTTTATGATTCATGATAATTAGTTTGGAGAACTAGAAAGTATAACTAAATAGACTTATGAGAGCAACTCACAACCAAGTAAGTTCATTTTACTTTCAGATTCAGTAGACAAGGCAAATGCTTTTACAGAAAAAAAAAGTCTCCAAATTTATTATAAAACCTATGGTTTTTAGTCATGGAGCTTCAATACCATCGTGTGATTTTCTTTTTATATACCACCTGGCAACTAAATAAACGACTGAGCAAAACATTAGAGAAACAAAACAAGAGAAAAGTTTGTTCTCAATATTTTGTCCACTTATTTGTTTCCACAAAACTCAGTCCTTTTTTTTCCTTGTCCCTGGCTGTTCCGTACAACACAGTCATAATAATAATAGGAAAATGGTATCGCCCTGGTTTAGATGTCACAAGCAAAAATAGCTGGAAGTAACAGACTCAAATTTTTCCTTATTTGTTCAAGGGAGCAATTTAAATGTCTTTTATGTCTTTGTAACCAACTGTGACTCGATTTTTTTACACTTCATATTTTTTATCTTTTCCTCTGACACTGAAGACATAATCCATTCATTTTCTGGTCACTGTGTTCACTTCCAGGGGAGAATTTGTTTCTGTTGAGTCTCTTTCATCATTATGTTGGCTCCCAGATTAGGATGGTTGAGAGGATTTGTGGTTGATGACGTTGACTTAGACTTTTTTTTTTTTTTTTTTTTGCTCAACTTTAGTTGAGCTCCATTTCTTTTCTTAACCTGTGTTTCCCTTTGCTTTTCTCCTCTTATTTTGAAGATACCTGAAGACATAGCTCATTGACATATTCCTTTCTCTCACACCCTTTTCCCCTAGGACTCTCTTTACAAGTCATTTTGGGCTGGGCTAAAAGATGATCTAGTTGACATAATGGAATATAAACAGATTTAATCCTTCTCTTTAACCCTTTTTCATTGTCCACGCACCAAGCCTCCTGTATCTTTTCTCCCTTGACCTTCAGACAGGCCTATCAGGTTTTCTTTTTGAGATGGTTAGTGGAGCCCATATTGTCTAATGGATTAGAGATAAATAGCTTGAGGATTAGCCATTAGACCTAAAGGATCCAGTTGTTAGTAACAAAATACGAGTTTTGTTTCCTTTCTTGCCTTCAATCTATGGTAAAAGGCAAGTCCATAATCCAGGAACAGGCCTGGGAACATCTGCTTTTGACATGGCTATAAAGCTTAATTCTGTAGAAGTTTCATTCTGTAGACAATGTCAAAGTACAAACCAGAATTGTTTGCTTACTGCTGAGAAATATTTCCAGGAGTTTTATATGTATAAAATTGGTGGTCCCCCATACCATATAATCATGTAAAAAACGGCTGCTTTTCATGAGCATCCATATTTTCCCCCAATACAAATCATTTGGGATTCACACGTACCTTTTCCTATGACAGACTACACCTAATTTAAATTAAGAAGGAATTGAAAATTGAAAAACCACAATATTCCTTCAGCCTTCATCTTTAAAAATATGTGGCCATCATCCTTATCAAAATAACCTCAGGGCGCCTGGGTGGCTCGGTCGTTAAGCGTCTGCCTTCTGCTCAGGTCATGATCTCGGGGTCCTGGGATGGAGCCCCGCATCGGGCTCCCTACTGGGCAGGAAGCCTGCTTCTCCCTCTCCCACTCCCCCCCCCTTGTGTTCCCTCTCTCGCTGTGTCTCTCTCTGTCAAATAAATAATAAAATCTTTAAAAAAAACCTCAAAATAGGACAGTATTGTTAATCTTCATTTTGCTGACGAGGAAATGAAGGACAGGGAGAGTCTAAGTGAGTCACCTATGATTACACAAAAAATTAACGGCAAAACTTGGACAGAAACTAATATTACCAATTCCCTAGATGCCTTTGTTATTTGATTTGTTTACTTATTGTTTACTTAGCAGTAATATCTCCTAATATAAAGAAAAATTACAGTTCAAGATTTTTAGCCTCCGATTATTAACTTATATTCTAAAAAAATACAGAGAAAAAAACACGCTTTGTAAAAATACCATAATATGAAGATGCCATCGACATTACATAGTTTATCAAAGACATTGTGAAATGGTGCTTCTTTGAGTCTACATAGAAAACCCTTTTTGGAGCTATTGATATATGTCAAGATCACAGTTATTCAGATTCTTGCAGCGTCAGCAGAAAAGGGTTAGGAAAATGTCTCAGGCAGTTGTTTGAATGAACATATGTATAAAGTGTAGTCATCCTCTAAATTCATTCTTTAATCAAATATTTACTGAGCAGGTACTATGTGTAGAGTTTATTCTAGGTTTTTGATATTGGGAAAATGTGTACTTATAAAATACAGTACTGGGGGAAATGTGTACTTAATACTCTCAAAATTAGGAGAAAGTAGTAGAGTTTTGGGTTTATCTTGAAAGCCACCATAACTTCTGTTGGCCCCTTTCTGGGTTCCTTTTGATTTTGCTGCTCTTGTTTATAAACTGTCAAATGATTGATTAAAATACTGCCTGCTTCTTTTTTGAATGTTGCCCTTTATACCATGTCAGAAAATATATGAACTTCCCTTTTTCAGTGTTTTATATCTCAGTTGTCAATTCCCAATTATTTCATTCTTCTTGCTCTGATTTATGACTTCAATTTTCCTCATTTTGTTAACTTCGTTTCAGAATATCTACTCTATTTTATCTGTTTTCTTCTTTTTTTGATGAATATTTCTTTGAAACATCCCTGGGATCAAGGCTGTAACACTTGACTTGATAGCAAAGATTGGTTAGAAGTCTATTTCTTTTTGAAAAATAGCCATTTCCGAAAAGTGTTGTTTATAAAACCAACTTTTGTTCTTTGGTGGTTTTTTTTTCTTCAGCTTTTGCTTTAAGTATATTTTATCTGCTCATGGTACTTCATAATAAATTATAGATTTATTTATTTTATTTTCCTGGGGGAAAATTCCTGTTTAATGGTTTCTGGAACCCAGAAAGAAACTTGACTATCTTGTGCTCAGTTGGAAAAAAATGTGTTTGATTCTCTTTGATCTGTTGAGAAAAGGAATTTAAGATTTCTCAAAGATTAATTAGAGAATATTGACATTTGATAACCCATGGCATATTATATACCATAATGCATTTCTCCTATGGAGTGAAAATAGTCAAGTTGACCAGAGATTATCCTTTGTCATTTTCATGTGAAGTAACCCAAGAGTATCTGTTAAATAAGTATCTCTTGTCAGTATTGTGAGTTTTAGAGGAATAGGCATAATTATATTTGATATGATTTTGGAACACAATTTAAAAGGGCACTAAGAAAAGGAAAAATTCATGGCAAGATATGCTACCTTTCTCATAAATAATTATGAGTAATAATTATGAGGAATATAATTATTGCTAAGATGTTTTCTTCAAAAATGTATTAAGATTTGTTTGATGACTTGTTTAGGATGAATGGCTACTTTTTACATCCATTGTAAACCAATGCTTTTACTTCACATTTATCAGCTGAAGTTCTTGTAATTGTGAGTTTGTAAGTGCAGAAAGAAAATACATTAAATGGTTTTAATGTCATATAAAAATAGCATATAAAAACTTAGCCATATTCCTTGTATTTAAAAAGTATTTCTCCTTAAGAATATGTATCTTTAAGTATATATACTTAGGCTGAGCGCTATCAGCATATATGTATCATTTACCTTCTATTTGAGTTTTTGTAAGATGAATAAGGTCAGTGTTCCACATTTATGTTCACTATCATTGCTCTTCCAGTGACTAATAAAAATGGAATTGTAATACAAGTATTAATATTCAAGGCATGTTCATAAAAATGGTTTCTTAACTGTATCTTGGAGGAAGACTGGAAATCAAACTTTTTTTTTTTTGTGAGAGAGTGAGAGAGCATGTGAGAGAGTGAGAAAGCATGAGAGTGGGAGGGGGTGGGGTGGGGGGAGGGGCAGAGGGAGAGAGAAAATCTTAAGTAGGCTCCACACCGAGCGCAGAGCCCAGCACAAGGCTTGATCTCGGTACCCTAAGATCATGACGTGAGCTGAAATCAAGAGTCTGATGCTTAACCTAGCACCCACCCAGGCGCCCCACACATTCTTTTTCTTAAATTCCTCCTTTCCACAGACCCCATCATGAGTAATAACTTTCATTTGGATAACTGCTACTTCGTTCAAATACCCTTCCTTTGATTTTCTGGTGACCCTCTAACTGATCCTTACAACTCTTGGGTTACTTTACTTGAAAATGACAAAGGATCATCTTTTATCAACTTGACTATTTTCATTCCATAAGAGAGATTCATTATCGCATATAATATGTCATGGGTTATCAAAGTTGATAAATATTTGGATTTTTTCCCTCAAATATGCATAAAATTACTTTTTATTTATTGAGTAACGGCACGCAATTCAGTAATAGTACATTTTTTACATTGCATATGATTTAGCTTCGGAATAATTTTTATTTCTTTATGATTACATTGAAGGTAGGTGACCAGTCTCTGTAGGATGTTATAGAATTGGTTGGCATAGACAGAAACCAGAGAATGGAAAGGTCAAGTTTTTCTGTAAGTGTTTCCTAGAAGAGTTGATATGTGAATTAGATTCTTTTCTTGGATAAGTATAGTATTTTAAAAATGTGATTTGGGGGCACCTGGGTGGCTCAGTTAAGCGTCGAACTCTTGATTTTGGCTCAGGTCATGATCTCAGGGTCGTGAGTTTGGGCTTAACATTGGGCGTGGAGCCTGCATAAGATTCTTCTTCCCCCTCTGCCCCTCTCCACTGCTGCACTCGAGCTCTTGATCTTTCAAAAAAAAAAATGTGATTTCATGGTATAAGCAAATGTGGGACAAGACACATACCAAAACTTCGGTTTAAAAGATTTTATATTGGAGAATACTAATAAATAAGAACAAATAGATAAAGACTCAAAATTTACATAGAAATAGTCTTCAGAAGATTCTTACTATTTGTAAATGGAATTAGTTTTTAACCACTATCACTCTGGTTTTGGTCTTTATTCATTTCTATATTTATTAAAAAATGAGAATAAGAAAAAGAAAGAGACAGTCATAAATTTCTGTGCTTTGAAGATTTCTCTCTCTTTTCAAGTCTGGTTGCCACATCTGGGCAGTTGCCTGGGAAATTTTTCTTGTTTCTCTTCATAGCTTTTCCTCTTGCTACACCTGGGAGATTATGTCTGCTTTTGAAGCTGATGCCTGGCTTGTGGGGAAGGTACAGGACTTTGGGGAGCTGGTCCAGAGAGACTGAGGACTTGTGCTTCTTCAGCTTATGTCTCCATCCACAGCTGTTCCATTGTCCTGGATGAGGTTCATAGTGATGTCTTTAAAGTTCACAACTTCTAAACAGGACATTGGTGGCCTGTGGCTTGTTCGTCCAGCTTCCCTGTGTCTCCTCCAAGATTCAGCAGGTCTTGAGAACTCCAGACTTGCTGCTTTGGTCACTGTCTTCATGCTGACTATGTCCATGCCTGGCAATTCCAGTCAATGCCCAAGCCCTTTCCCATCTCTATTAAAGTATGACTGCACATACCTCTCCTCCTGAGGTCACTTCGAATTTTAACCTTACTTATGGTGAAATATTCTTTGTTCTAAGCATTGAACAGTTATAAGCTGGGACAATGCACAGTATTTATTTTACCTTGGGACCAGTTGCTTGGTAAATAATCTTTACTCTCACATGAAAGTTATTGCATTGTTGTGTAAGATGTAATGTAAAACTTGTAGAGTGTATCTTTCCTTCACAAAAAAATTAATATGTATATATGGACTTGTTCTGTGATTTTTGTTTATAGACAGGAAAGACAATATGTTACCATATTTGACTTGAACTAAATTATATTCTTTCAGTGAGCAGATACGTTTTTATTGAAGATCTTGGTGTAGCTAAGCAATACCTTGGGTATTACTTGGAATAGGGAAAATGAAGGAAGAAGGGAGAAAAATGAAACACAACACTGTGAAAGACAGGAATGAGTATGATGAGATAAGTACAAGCCTAACACCAATATTGGAATATGTGCCATACATTTTATATGCCTCTTTGTGGGTTTTGTCACTTAACATTGTAAGGTAGTATGTAAAGTGATCACCTTTCCACCCCTGGTCAGTTTAAACACAATTTACCAATTGAATAGAAATTTTTGGTAATTGAAAAATTAGTATTTAGCATATGAAATGAGAAGGATTTGAAGATAATATATGCTGTAATTATTTCAACCTTGATTTTTAAATCCTGTTGTCTTACCTGATTTCATTCTCTCAAAACAGTCTTTGGAGGTAATGAGACCGAGTATTATTATTCCCATTTTACAGCTGAAACTGAGACTTAGAAGTGAAACTGTCTTCTCTATGCCTAGTGCATGTTGGAGTCTGCTAAATTTAACCATCTAATCTTAGTGACTTGGATACAAGAAATTTCCTTTTGTTGTATATCAGTGTGGACTCTTGCCATGAAGGAAACTATCTTAGAAGCTAAAACTGGTACAGTGAGAGAGAAGAACTTTCTTTATATTCTGGGCTGTGAAGTCAAGCTGAGCATTTTCATCAGTGACTCAGACCTGGTGGGGAGGAAGCAAGGTGTGAGTAATGCCCCAAACCTCTATATTTCTGCTATTGGAGCAAAGGAAATGAGTGGTATTGATAGAATTTTCAGCCTCACGGGAGGGATTCTGATTTCTGACAGTCTAGCAAATACTGAGATGACTAAGAACTAACTACCAACCAGAGTCCTCTCTCTGCAGTGAGGATGTAGGTCCTCATTTTTTTCTAAGCTCCACATTTTTTTTTTCAAGCAAATGGTTTTGTTTCATTTGGATATGTACTGTTTTCCATAGTGCTGAACCAGTTTACATTCCCACCAACAGAGAACAGAGTTTTCCTTTTCTTCACATACTTACCAGCATTTATCTCTTGGCTTTTTGGTAATAGTCCTCCTAACAGGTGTGATACGGTATCTCATGATTGTTTTGATTTGCAGTCCCTTGATGATTAGTGATATTTAGCACCTCTTCGTAACTGTTGGCCATTTGTATACTTTCTTTGCAAAAAAATTTTATTCAGGTTATTTGGTGGGGAGGGTTGTTTGTTTTATTTTGTTTTGGGTTTTTTTTTTTTTTTGGCCATTGACGAATGAGTTTTTTATATATTTTGGATATATGATTTTCAAATACTTTCATTCAGTAGGTTGCCTTTTCCTTTTATTGATTGTTTCTTTTGTTGTGCAGAAGCTTTTTAGTGAATATAGTCCACTATTGTGTTTTTACTTTTGTCCCCCACCCTTATGCTTTGGGTGTCATACCCCAAAATATCATTGCCAAGCCAGTGTCAACAAATTTTTCCCTATGTTTTCTTCTTGGAGTCTTCTGGTTTTAGGTCTTATGTTTAAATATTTAATCCACTTTGAGTTAATTTTTGTGAGTGCTATAAGATAGGGATTCAGTTTCATTCTTTTGCATGCGAATATCCAGTTTTCCCAGTGCCATTTATTAGACAGACTGTCCTTTCCTTATTGAGGAGTTTTGGCTTTCCTGTCAAATATTAATTGATTGTATACACGTGGTTTATTTGGATTTTAAAATTAATTAATTATTTATTTTTTAATTTGAGTGTAGTTGACACACTGTTACATTAGTTTCAGGTATACAACATAGTGATTCAACTTCTCTATGCATTCTGCTATGCTAACCACAAATGTAGCTACCATCTCTCACCATACAACACTATTACAATATCAGTAACTATATTTCCTATGATGTACCTTTATTCCCAAGACTTATTAAATCCATAACTGGAGGCCTGTATCTCCCACTCCCTTCACCCATTTTGCCCATCCCTCCCATCTCCTTCCCTCTGGCAACCATCAGTTTTTTGTTTGTATTTATAGGTCTGATTCTGCTTTTACAGGTGGTTTATTACTGAGCTCTTGATTTTGATTTTGTGCCCTCCTTAATGTCCATCACCCAGTTACCCCATTCCCCCACTTTCCTCCCCTCCACATTTATCCAGTGCTGGAACCCTCCCTTACCTAGCTAATGTCTAAATGTGGCACTGGGGAAAGGGCTTTCTGTGTACAAGATGAATAAGCTGGCCTCATTGATACCTACAAGACCTACATTGGAGTAAATCATTCATACTCCTGGAAGGGAGGCGCTTTCTTAACCTTCCTCTGCCCACCCAACAGATACTATGAGGTCTTACCTTAGTAATTCCAGAATACCAAAATAAATGGAAAGAGCCTCAACTATCAAACTGATAATGCAGTAAGTAGGCTCTACCTTCTTTTTCTTTTTTAATTTCATTTTGTTATATTAGTCATCACCTTCTAACTTCTGGATCTCCAGGATTGGAGACATGCTTTCCATGTTGCATGTTTGCACCAGACTTCTGGAATCCTTTTTCCAGCAGGGATACCAAGCAATGTCAGCAACATTAGAGGGAAAAACGGCTTTCATTGGACTGATCCAGTTTTTTGGCCTCTTCTCTGAAAAGCAGTATTAACTAGGCTTGATCTCACTTGGGCTGGGTAAGCACACTTGGAGTTCTTTTACTTACCATAACTGAAGAAGTGATGGACTTTGTCAGTGGGAAATAGATTTAGAATTATTTACTATGTATATGATATCAACTCTGATCTTATTTTGTACTCCAGCAAATGCAGAGAATATATGATATAATAAATACACGTTTACTTATCTAATGGGAACAGTTCTTTTACAAGTTTCATAAGAATTGATTATATCTGAATTTAAGAACATTTAAATCTTTGAGGAAGAGTATATCATTTCTCTTGTCAATTTTAACAATTTTTGACAAAATAACTGTAACTCACTTTTAATACGTATAATTTTATCTCCTTCCCCCAAAATGGAATAGTTTTGAGTTAATATTTCTTTATGATGCATTTATAAGTTATAAATTTTGACAAGTGTTATAAATCTATTTCTTCATTAAAAGTCTTTTACATTTCTGGTGTCTATTTTGGTGACCTTAAATTGTGTTTTATCTAAACTATCTCTTGGATAAATTGAATACTGAAAATAAGTATTTATTAATATCTACCAATTTTTGGAAGCCAGAAAAGAACTTTTTTTCTTGAATGAAACAAGTATATCAGATTGAATCATACTAGAAAGGAATAACTTAAGAAATTACTGCTGCTTATCTAAGTTATTTTTATCTGTAATTAATTTGGGATTGCTCCCTCAATTACATGAAGTATCAGTTATGCCATATGTGATCTATGATTTATGACATGTATGTTAAACTTTATGTGCATATGTTGGAGTAAATAGTGTAATTTTAGGTGTTTTTTTCTATCAAAATTGTCATCTTCGATTGGCAAAACATTCCTTGAATTATTAAGCCACATTCTGAAAGCATTACAAAATATTTAAAGGGATATTATTTACTAGGTTATGAACCCTCAAATGACTAAAAAGAATAAAGACTGAAGCAAAGAAAAAAATGTAAGTGGTAGGTTATGAACATAAGGTCAAGGGACTCAAATGAGTACGGGTATTGTTGATAGCTTTTTACTGTTCTTATTCGGCTGCAGGTGGTTTTCTGAAATGCCGAAAGAAAAGAGAGGCTTGGATCATGAAGAGCTCAAACATAGGACTCATTTTTTTTCTCCAAGTGGGTAGTTCCATTCTATGCAAACTTTTATTGTTTGCAGTCAAGAAAACCCTAGTACATCTTTTATGTCCTGTGTTTTTACTGCATTGGGGCTATATTTACTGCAATGGGGCTATATTACATTTAGGTATACTTTAAGGAACTAACAGACTGTAGGTTGTTGAAGGTGAACAGACTTGCTTGATCTCTGCAATTATAAAACCAGAACTGGGACAGGACTTTGTGTTTTCTACTGGGCAAGTTTTCGGGCTAATTTGGAGTTGGGATCCTAAAGTCATTTAATGAATGCCACAAAATGATTTAGAGAGAGTTCCCAGGGGAGTGTTCCTGCTTTTGTTGTTAGAGTTGTAGTGAAGTCTAGTGATTAACAGCTTGAGCTTTGAAGTAAGAAAGCTTGGGTTTGAATCCTGACTTTATCACTTACCAGCCATGTGACCTTGGATGATCTCCCAAGACCTCAGTCTCTCCATCTCTAAAAATGGGGAAAACAGAAATGATAATTACAAGGAAAAAGAGAAAGTTTAGACTGAAACTTGTGTAGTTGACTTAGAATTGCAGTTATCTGTATGAAATCAAGGTTTTATATACAGGTAAAATAGAGAAATGCATAAGCTTATACAAACATATGTATCTGGGTTTTCTTCATAGTTCTGAGAGGGCCAAGTAGTAATGAAATGCCAGTATCAGGAAGTAGTTAATGTACAGCTAAATTGAATTTAATAATATATGACACTTATCCCATCTTTAATAAGAGTGACAGTTTGGCCTGGTTATTATTGGGTTCAGAAACATTTGAGTTTTTTTCTAAAAAAATATGAAAGAAAATAAATGTAATAGAATTTTTAAAAGGAGAACCTTGTAGAACTTCAGTTTACATTTTTAAATAAATAGGAAAGTTGGATTCTCTTACAAGTTTTGAGATTAAACACAAATTAAAAATAAGAGGCTTGGGGTGCCTGGGTGGCTCAGTCGTTAAGCGTCTGCCTTCGGCTCAGGTCATGATCCCGGGGTCCTGGGATCCAGCCCCGCATCAGGCTCCCTGCTCAGTGGGAAGCCTGCTTCTCCCTCTCCCACTCCCCCTGCTTGTGTTCCCTCTCTCGCTGTGTCTCTCTCTGTCAAATAAAGAAATAAAAGATCTTAAAAAAAAAAAGATATAACAACAAATGTCCCACAAGAGGTATATATCAGTCTCCAAATGAGTTTTAAAATGGAGATTAGAAACACTTCAAGAAAGAAATAATAATTGTGTAAAATTTTGAGGCATAAAGTTGAGTTTAGTATGAACAAAGAGAGAAAAAGGCTGAATATACCTGCAGAGCATTGAGCTAACAATTTAATTTCACTTGTCAAAAAGTTACATGTAGGTGCCTAGGTGGCTCAGTTGGTTAAGTGTCTGCCTTCAGCTGAGGTCATGATCCTGGAGTCCTGGGATCAACTCCCGCATGGGGCTCCCTGCTCAGCAGGGAGTCTCCTTCTCCCTCTCCGTCTGCTCCTGCTCCTGCTCGCTCATGCTCTTTCTCTCTCTCTCTCTCTAAAATAAATAAATCTTTAAAAAATTCCAACACATAAAAAACACAAGATTTTTAGTCCAACATATATTGAATACTTAACTACGTTTAAAGTGGATACTCAGATTAACAGTAAATCCCAACGACATACCTTATTTACTTTACTTATTTACTTTACTGGTTAAGTTTGATGCTAACTATCTGATTTCATCACTGTCTATCATTTGCAAGACTAGGGAATATCAGAAATGTTATTGAAGTAGTCATTCAATAACTCAGCCTTCCTAAGTCTCAGGCCAAAACTGAGGTCAAATCTAAGATGTTGGTTGAAAACTGAGGCCAAAGATTGATGCCTCTTTAATATTTTATTTAGCATCAGTTCTAGTAATGTTTCAGTGCAAAAGACATTCATATTCTCTGCCCTGGAATGTACGGTGTGGTGGAGTAGGCATACTACAAGTCTATAAATAAACAATATTCACAGATCCCATTTTTGTGAATTCATCCACTTGCTAAAATATCTATAACACCAAAATCAGTACTAACAGCACTTTCACAGTCACTCAGACACATGAAGAGCAGTGAAACATTTGCGTTACGTAAGTCGAACATTCCCAGCTGAGGTAAACAAGGTGATACCCTTCCTTCTTGTTTGTTCTCATCCTATAAATAAGTGTCCTTTTCACATTCTCCTCAATGCCATTTTTTTTCATTTTTGTGCTTTTTATGTTGACTTCACTGTTTAAAATGGACCCTGCTCAAGTGCTATCCAGTGTTCCCAAACATAAGAAGGCTGTGATTTGCCTTAGGGAATACGTGTGACATAAGCTTTGTTCTGGTATGAGTTAGAGCACTGTTGTCCATGAGTTCAGTGTTAACACATATGAAATAAGATGTTTGTAAACAGAAACATACATAAAACAAAGTGATATGTTACTCAGTTGATGAAAATGTGTGACCAGAAGCAACTCACAGGAACCTAGGAACGATGGTTCAGTATTTGCTAATTTAGTGTTTGTGAGGACTTTATAGAACATAACTACCTCGAATAATGAGAACTGATTGTAAATAATCTGCATTGTGCTAGATTTATTATTGCTTGAAGTGAAAAAGAAGATGGTGATATTTTAGAATATAATCATAGGTGAAGAAACATATTTTGGAGTGAGTGGAGGTAAGAAAACCAAACTTCTCTAAAAAATTTCCCAAAGGAGCGGCTGAAATCTAAAGGATAGGAAAAAACATTAGCCATTATTTTGGATAACAGATGACAGGCTGATTTCTGAATAATATTCTGCTGTAACAAGATGCTAAATATAGGGGCGCCTGGGTGGCTCAGTCGGTTAAGCGGCTGCCCTCGGCTCAGGTCGTGATCCTGGGGTCCTGGGATCGAGCCCCACGTCTGGCTCCCTGCTCAGCGGAGAGCCTGCTTCTCCCTCTCCCTCTGCCTGCCACTCTGCCTACTTGTGCTCTCTATCTGTTGAATAAATAAATAAAATCTTAAAAAAAAAAGATGCTAAATATAGGAAGAACTGAGGGGAGCCTCCACCAGCCAGAAGCCAGATGACGATTTCATGTCTATTCTTCACGACTGATTTTTTTTAACTTTATTGAGGAATAACTGACAAATATAATTATATATATTTAAAGTGTACATGATGATTAGATGTACATCTATACTTTAGAATGATTACCAAGATTAAGATAATTAACATATCTATCACTTCACATAATTAACTTTTTTTGTCTATATGTGGTAAGAATGCTTAAGATCTACTCTCAGTAATTTTCAAGTACATGACACCGTATTATTAACTATAGTCACCATGCTGTACAGTAGATCCTCGGAACTTATTTTTCTTATAACCGAAAATTTGTACCCTTTGACCTACATCACCCCATTTCCCCTCCGCTGACTCCTGGCACCCACCATTGTATCCTCTGTTTCTATGAAATCAATTTTGTTGCAGTTGTTATTTTTAAGATTCACATACAAACAATATCATACAGTGTTTGTCTTTCTCTCTCTGGCTTATTTCTCTTCCAGATTCATCCATGTTCTACAAATGCCAGGATTTCCTTCTTTTTTGTGACTGACTCATTTTCTATTATATATGTATGCCACATATTCTTTATCCATTCATCCATTGATGAATGCTAAGTCGTTTCCATATCTTGGCTATTGTGAATAATGATGCAATGAACATGGGTATGCAGATATCTCTTTGAGATACTGATTTCAATTTTTTCAGATACATAGGCAGGACTGGGATTACTAGATTATATTGCAGTTTAATTTTTTTATTTTTTTGAGAAATTTCTACACTGTTTTCATATGGCTGTACAATTTTATATTCTCACCAAAAGTGTATTGAGAACTTCCTTTTCTCTACATCCTCTCCAGCATTTGTTATCTCGTCTTTTTGATTATAGGCATCCTGACAGGTATGAGCTAATATCTCATTGTAGCCTTGATTTGCATTTCCCTGATGTGTAGTGATGTTGAGCACCTTTCATATATGTGTTGGCCATTTGTATATCTTCTTTGGAAAAATATCTGTTCGGGTCATTTGCCCATTTTTTTTGGTATTATTTGTGGGTTTTTTTTTGCTATAAAGTTATATAAATTCTTTATATATATTTTGGACATTAACACCTCATCAGAGGTTAATATAAAATAGTTCCTCACATTCTGTAGGTTACATTCTGAGGTTTAGTTAACTGAGGCACCATAGATAGGTAACTCAGGACAAGGAGAATGCAGTTAGCTATAGCCCTACAGCAAACCTCCCATTTCAGGCAGTATAATGAATTGTCACTGTAGAGGTTAGTAGACTTATTAAAAATCACGTCATTAGAAATTCTTCCTTTTTCAATATATTGTTTCCTTTGCTGTGCAGAAGCTCTTTAATATATTCCCATGATGTCTTAACTCACTGACTTTAAATGTTCTCCTTCTACGTGAGTACAACCAACCACCTCCACTACCCATCCTTAAACCGCCACTAAATAAGATTTTACAAATCACTTCATTCACCCCAGGTCCCTTCACAACACACAACTCAGAAAGGTGGAAAATAAAACCTAGAAGAAGCAAATGCTGTTTTCCAACTTCCCACACTTAGGAACTTACCCCATTAGGGGTAGGGTGGGCTTGTTATTCATCCTAAATCAGAATTCTACTAGTGGGTCTGGGGTCTTATTAGCATATCCAAGAAAATCTGAGTCCAAGCCCTCTACGTAATGCTGCAAATCCTGGGGCCTGATTTTCCCATCTAAAGAGACAAGTTTCGGGAGCCTGGGTGGCTCAGTTGGTTAAGCAACTGCCTTCGGCTCAGGTCATGATCCTGGAGTCCCATGATCGAGTCCCGCATCGGGCTCCCTGCTCAGCAGGGAGTCTGCTCCTCCCTCTGACTCCCCTCTCTCGTGCTCTCTCTATCTATCTCATTCTGTCTCTCAAAATAAATAAATAAAATCTTTAAAAAAATAAAGAGACAAATTTCAAAATATTTTTCCAGAAAAATGCTGACTAAAAGGAAATGAAAATGGGCTATTGCATACATACTGAAAACAAAACAAAACAAAACAAAATCTAAAAAACTTTCAGGAGCCCAGCAGAGAATTAGATTAGAATTTACATTTAAATGAAGGTAATGGGTATTTTTTTTCAATGTCCTCATTTCCTCCCCAGTTTAACGGCTAATACTGATGCAAAGCACTACATAGTTAGGAGTTACCTGTACCCCAAATTGCTGGCCAAAAGTCAAAGTAATTCACACTTATACCGATTTTCTTTCAAAATTAGTAAGGCAAATGGAAATTCCAAGCATTACATTATGCCTAAATAACCTAATAAAGTAGTTCCTGTCTTGATAAGAATTCTGACTAAAATGTTGAACCAGAAACCCACCCGTGTTTTGTGTAGGGAAGCAGTACAGCTACTTGTGAAATGTATATGCAGCTAATTCATTATGTCTAGCTTCAAATCTTGGTTTCATAACTTACTAGGTTAGATGAACTTGCGAATACTGCCCATGAAAGGTCTAAAACCAAACAGTGCTAACTGCTAAATAAACATTAACCATTACCAATAGACACTTTAAAGGCTTTTATCCAAAACACTGTTGGAGAAATATAGTTTAAAAAACAAATCTCCAACTCTGGGAAACAAACCGAGATTGCTGAAGGGGAAGTGGGTGGAGGGGTGAGCACTGGGTGTGGATAGACAGCTGACAAATTATTGAACACTACATCTGAAACTAATTATGTATATATGTTGGCTAATTGAACTAAAAAACAAAACAAAACAAAACCTCCTCCCTGGGGCACCTGAGTGGCTCAGTGTGTTAAGCGTCTGACTTCAGCTCAAGTCATGATCTCAGGGTCCTGGCTTGAGCCCCGCGTCGGGTTCCCTGCTCAGCGGGGAGTCTGCTTCTCCCTCTGCCTCCCCCTGCACATGCTCTCTCTTTCTCTCAGTCCCTCTCTCTCAAATAAATAAATAAAAATCTTTATAAATAAATAAATAAATAAATAAATAACAAATCTCCTCCCAAACCAGAAAATCTCTACACAAAGGTAGAAGAGAATGAAGACAATTTTACTATTGAATAAGTATTAAAGCATAATATGACACACATCACAGGAAATCTGCTGAGATTGCAAAAGGCAGAAAGAAATATTTATATATTTTATATTTTATAAAATACTTATAATTTTTATATTGCCAATAGAAACACCCGTTACATACATGTTCTCAAAAACCAAAAAAAAAAAAAAACACAAAAGCTCATAACTAGTCCTCAAGAGGACTTGACAGCACCATTTGTCACACATAGTTCATCCTAAATTCACCTGGTAGTTGGGGTGATAATCTGTGTTTGCTAATTGTCTTTGTCCAAAGGAAAAATAGACCTCTTATATCTTAATGACAAGTAGTTCTACATGTTGGAGGTAGGCAGCCCCCAGTTAGGCTCCTATCTCCCACAGTAACTGGTGCTGTATCTTCCTTGATGGTTACATTTTAAGGGGTTGGCTCCCAGGTCCTTGACAAAGGCTTCTTGGGTTGTAAAGCTAGTAAGAGATTTATTTAGCTTTTTAAAAAATTAATATACATTTCAAAGAGATAGAGAATGATCTCGAAATCACAAGTTTTCTAAAGTAAATGCTCCAGGGCGCCTGGGTGGCTCAGTTGGTTAAGCGACTGCCTTCGGCTCAGGTCGTGATCCTGGAGTCCCGGGATCGGGTCCCGCATGGGGCTCCCTGCTCAGCAGGGAGTCTGCTTCTCCCTCTGACTCTCTTCCTTCTCGTGCTTTCTATCTCTCATTCTCTCTCTCAAATAAATAAATAAAATCTTTAAAAAAAAAAATTAAAGTAAATGCTCCAGGAAAAGCTAGGGGCTGGGAAGTCTTTTCCCTATTTTCAGTTGGAAAAATTAAGCCTCTTATTTTTTTTTAAGATTTTATTTATTTATTTGACAGAGAGAGACACAGCGAGAGAGGGAGCACAAGCTGGGGGACATACAAACACATACACACATGGAGCTATCTTTGCACTGACTCTTCTTTGTGTCTCCTCCAGTACATAAATGGTGCTCGTTTAGGTGAAAGTTGGAGTTAGCCTGAGAATGAGTGTAGAAACAGCAGCGCTAGTGCTGAGAACAGGAGGGGTGATCTTTGCCTTTCTGTCCCAACAAGTATCCCTGTGAATTGAATCTGTTATGAGGTTGATGATATTTTAACCCCCCAGACACTTGTACAAAAGTCGTAGTTCCTGGAATTTTCTTATATTCTTACATTTGATGAAGATCCTGTTAGCAATACCTGTGAAAAAGCACATGCTGGTCTGGAAGAAAAGTAGAAGTTCACACATCGTTATGGCTTTTTTTCTTGGAAGTGGAATAACCAGTCCTGACAAAGGCAGTATGCAGTCTCCACTCTGGGGTCACGTTGATACCCTGTACCCCTTAGATATAACTATGTTTTACTGGTTGTTTATTTCCCTTCTGCTAACTCTGACTCACATCTCTTATTGAAACTATGTGTCTTCCACTCTTGGTCCATATGGCTCTAGCATGGTTAATGCAACTCACTCACCCCCAACTTTAAAGTGGCCAAGACTTTGCTAACTGGAGCACCAATATTTTTTTTTTTTTCGGAGCACCAACATCTTATTGGCAAATGTATAACCCAGACAATCCAAGAATTTTTTTTCAAAAAATGAACTTTTATTTAAGCTAAATTTGCTAGGTCATGGAATATATTCAGTTGTTTTGTTATTTTTATCCTCTTTTGTGGGAAGATTCTGTCTTACAAAAAGGTTGTTGCGGAAAAAAATCAGATCAGACAGGAAGTTAGATGCTTAAGGACATCTGATCACCTGGATTGTGCTTTAACTGAATCTGAATGTGAGGCTGTGATTAACCCTTTTTGTTAATTTCTGTCACTTTCAACCCCAAGAATCCTAAGTAATAATTCTGATAATGCTACATCTATAAGAATAAAAGTCACGAATCAAGGAATTTTGGTTATGCCAATTCATCATAAAGCAGATTTAATTTAATGGTAGATGACAAAAAACTTTTGGAGTAATCTTTATGAAGTATCTTAAAAACAATAATTTCCTTTAAAATATGCAGTACAGCTTAGCTTAAAAGGGAGAGGGATGCCCTAAGAGATTTAATAATAATGGAGAAAAGTACAAGTCTTTCTATAATTTTTACCTCCACATGAAGACCTGTGTTGCCTGTGTTGTTTATAATAGTATCCATAGCTCTTATCAAAATGCGGGGCAACAGGGTAAACCTTCAATAAATATTCGATGAAAGAATACCTTGAATGAATGAGGCCTGGGCATATTGTCAAATACCTAGAAAATTCAGAGGGAAGGAAGGGATTATTGTAGAGAAACAGAACTCAATAATTAATATCATATTTTTTAAAGACAGAGTGAGACAGAGAGAAAGAGAGAGAATATGTGCCCCTACATTGTATAGTGTGATCCAAAAGTTCAGACAGGTCACAAACAAAATTAAACCACACATTTAGTGTGTTAGTATGTCCTGTGTAATGTTGTTAAACATTCTAGAGTAATTTTTATGGGGATCTTTTAGGATGGTGGGAAAGGATAGTTTAATATGGATTTTAGAGGGGAGAGTAGAGTTAATTTGGATAATTATTTTATTCTATAATAAAATCTAATGAAGGATACACTCAGAAAGATATAGTTAAGAGTCTATATCAGTATCAAATAAAAGCAAATCCAGACTCAGATAAGGAGAGATTTTTATTCACAAAAGATGTCACATAAAGGGCTAGTACTCCAAATCTGTAAACAAAAAAACCATTAAAGAAATGGGCAGAAGACATGAACAGACATTTCTCCAAAGAAGACATCCAGATGGCTAACAGACATATGAAAAGATGCTCAGCTTTACTCATCATCAGGGAAATATAAATCAAAACCATGATGACATACCACCTCACACCTCTCAGAATGGCTAAAATTAACAAGACAGGAAACAACAGATGTTGGTGAGTATGTAGAGAAGGGGAACCCTTGTGCACTGTTGGTGGGCATGCAAACTGGTGAAGCCACTGTGGAAAACAGTATGGAGTTTCCTCAAAAAGTTAAAAATAGAACTACCCTATGACCCAGCAATTGTACTACTAGGTGTTTATCCAAAGTATACAAAAATAGTGGTTCAAAGGGGCACATGCACACTAATGTTTGTAACAGCAATGTCCACAATAGCCAAACTGTGGAAAGAGCCCAGATGTCCATGGACAGATGAATGGATAAAGAAGTGGTATATATACAATGGAATATTACTCAGCTGCAAAAATGACTGAAATCTTGCCGTTTGCAATGATGTAGATGGAACTAGAGGGTATTATGCTAAGCAAAATAAGTCAGTCAGAGAAAGACAAATACTGTACGATTTCATTCATATCTGGAATTTAAGAAACAAAACAGATGAACTTAGGGGAAGAGAAGGAAAAATAAAACAAGATAAAAAACAGAGAGAGAGACAAGCCATAAGAGACTGTCAACTCTAGGAAACAAATCGAGGTTTGCTGGAGGGGAGGTAGGTGGGGGGTGGGGAAAATGGGTGATGGGCATTAAGGAGGGCACTTAATATAATGAGCATTGGGTGTTATATGCAACTGATGAAGCACTAAATTGTATCCCTGAAACTAATAATCCACTATATGTTAATTAACTTGAATTTAAATAAAAAATTAAAATCAATGTTCCCACCCCCCAAGCCCAAAAAGGATGTCACAGTATGGAGAACACTGTGATCTCAGAAATGTGCACGCACACCAGAATCAAATGGAAAAGTCTTTTCTTTTATAGAGAGAAGTAAGAAGGACTAGTGGAAACTCTGAAGTGGACATTGGCAAGTGAGGGAGAGTGAGCAGATAGCATGGTGGGTTTGGTTTGACAGTAAATGTATCTCCTTGTGGTCAGCAGATCTTCGTACTGTTAATAGGGAGAGGGGCATGTTTTGCATTTAAGCCCTTTCTTAGCCTCGGGGCGGGGGGCGGGTGAGCCAAAGTTCAGAGACCTGTTGGGAGGAGGGAAGCCTGACTAAACAGGTCAAGGCAAGGCAAGGAATAAGGGATGGATGATTGCGAACATGTGGTCATTGGCTGAAATGATAGAAAGTACAAGAAATGTCTTGAAATTTTCCAAAGCAAAATGGTATTTCCAAGGAATATATAGAAATCCTATAGAGTAGGTGAACATGAGCTGACGAGTCAAAACAATGGGAATTTATAAACTGGTCCAAGTGAAAGAGTCTGAAAGGAAGAGTTGATATCATTCACATGGGGAACTGTGATTGGAAAAATCAAGTGTTTCAGATTTATGTCCCAATCACTCAAGATTTATTGATACACTTGTCACTTAATAATTATATTAAGGTGTTGACAACATGAAAGGTGGGATTTGAGATACCCTACAAGTAGCCAGTTCTCTAGGCAGGTGAATTAGAAATTACTGTGGTGTAAGGTATTGTGAGTAGCTTTGAAAACCATAGGCGTGATGTTCGTGATTCATTAAGTCAGCAAAACATGTCAAATACAGGAAGTTCTGGCATGCAAGAATGAAAGAGCAGAACCAGCAAATTAGTCAAAATAAACTGATGCTCAAGTGAACGCCCTGTATATATTTTCATATATATCCTGCCAGAATAAATGGTACTCTGAGTTTGTGTGACTTGAACATGCATTATAATTGAATGATAATATTCTAATAATAATAGCAATAATATAAAATAATAATTAAAACACATATATTGCAAACAATATAATATGTGAGGCACATTCTAAGTCCTTTATATGTAATGTCTTTAATTTTTACAATCATCCAATGAGGTAGGAATTTTTAAAAATTTCACTTTTATAAAATAGGAAACCTAGAAACAGGCTTATATTTAAATATTTGTATTTGGGCAAAGGTCAAACTTCGCTCTTACCTATTATTAGATGTCAGTGGAAGGGGGAGCAGATGTCAATGGATATTCTGCCTTTTGTGTGTGTGTAAGAACACTTGAGTTCTACTATCTTAGCAAATTTTAATTATACATTATTATGAATTACAGTTGCCATGTTATGCATTAGATTCTCAGACTTTATCTTATAACTGAAAGTTTGTACTCTTTACCGATATCTCCTATTTTCCCATCCCTCAGCCTCTGGCAGCCATTCTCCTCTGTCTGTGGTTTTAACTTTTTTAAACATTTTATATTTGACATGTAAGTGATACCCTGCAATATTTGTTTTTCTCTGCTTGGTTTATTTTACTTACATAATTTCCTAGAGGTAAATCCATTTTGTTGCAAATGCCAGGATTTCCTTCTTTTTTGAAGGCTAAATAATATTTCATTATACATGTATATATGTATATACACACACACACACAGCATATCTTTATCCAGTTATCCATTGACAGACGCTTAGGTTGTTTCCATATCTTGGCTATTTGTGAATTATTCTGCAGTGAACATGGGATTACAGACATCTCTTTAAGTTAATGATTTAATTTCCAGGAGATATATATCCACAGATGGAATTGGTGGACCAAATGGTAGTTCTATTTTTAATTTCTTAAAAAAGCTCTACACCATTTTTCAAAGTGGCTATATAAGTTTACATCCCCATCATAGTGTATGAGGGTTCCCTTTACCTTCATGCCCTTGCCAGCCTGTGTTCTCTCTGGTCTCTTTGAGAGCAGCCACCCTCACAGGTATGAGGTGACATCTCATTATAGATTTGATCTGCATTTCCCTGACGATGAGTGGTGTTGAGCACTTTCCCATGTACTTGTTGGCCATTTTTTAATATCTTTGGAAAAACGTTCACTTCCTCTGTCCATTTTAAATTGGGTTGTTTTTTTCTAGTGAGGTCTGTGAGTTCCTTGTATATTTTGGTTATTAACCCCT
Source organism: Eumetopias jubatus (assembly GCF_037043125.1). Taxonomy (NCBI): domain Eukaryota; kingdom Metazoa; phylum Chordata; class Mammalia; order Carnivora; family Otariidae; genus Eumetopias; species Eumetopias jubatus. The sequence continues at coordinate 88,446,370 of NW_028274823.1, read as the reverse complement.
TATCAGATATATGATTTGCAAATACTTTTTCCCATTCTGTAGGCTGCCTTTTCATTTGTTGTTGTTTCTTTTGCTGTGCAGAAGCTTTTTAGTTTGATGCAGTCCCACCTGTTTAATTTTGCTTTTTTCCTTTGCTTTTGATGTCAAATCCAAATAATCGTCACCAAGACCAGTGTCAAGGAGTTTACCCCTATGCATGTGTTTTCTTTTAGGATTTTCATGTTTCCAGGTCTAAATTCAAGTCTTAAATTTATTTTGAGTTGATTTTTGTATGTGGTGTAAGATAGTGGTCCAGTTTCGTTCTTTTGCATGTGGCTGCACAGTTTTCCTAGCACCATTCCTTTCGCCATTGTATATTCTTGGTTCCTTTGTACTAAACTAAATGAACGTATTTCTACACTCTCTATTCTGTTCCATTGATATGTGTTTTTTTTATGCCAATAACATACTATTTTGATTACTGTAGCTTTGTAAGATAGTTTGAAATCAAGAAATGTGATGCCTCCAGTTTTGTTTTTCTCAAGATTGCTTTGGCTGTTCAGGGTCTTTTGTGATTCCACACAAATCTTAGGATTTGTTTCCTATTTTTGTGAAAAAGGCCATTGGGGTTTTATTAGGGATTGTATTGAGTCTGTAGATTGGCTTTGGTAATGTGAACCTTTTAACAATGTTAATTCTTTGAATCCCTGAACATGGGTTCTCTTTCCATTTGCTTGTGTCTTCTTTCATATGTTTCTTGAGTATCTTATAGTTTCCAGTGTATAGATCTTTCACCTTCTTGGTTAAATTTACTAAGTATTTTATTCTTTTTGATACTATTATAAAATTGAATTGTTTTCTTAATTTCTCTTTCCATATTTATTGTTAGTGTGTAGGAACTATACACAACTGATTTTTGCATATTGATTTTATATTCTGCGGCTCTACTGAGTTCATTTATTAGTTCTAACAGTTTTTTTGGTGAAATCTTAAAGGTTTTTGTATATCTGAGATCATATACAGAGACATTTTTATACCTTTGTGATTTGGTTGCCTTTATTTCCCCTTTTTTTTCCATTTAGTAAAAGAACCATTTTTTAGCTTAAGTCAGTGAATTTATTATGCATATTTTAAAGCTGATTTTTAAAAAGTTCTTATTTAAATTCCAGTTAGTTAATAGTCACTGTAGTATTAGTTTCAGGTGTACGTTTAGTGATTCAACTGACGTGCAATACCCGGTGCCCATCACAAATGTTCTCCTTAATCCCCACCACCTATTTAATCAACCCTCCCACCCACCTCCCCTCCAGCAGCCCTCAGTTTGTTCTCTAGAGTTAAGAGTCTGTTTCTTAGTTTGCCTCTCTTTTTCCCCCCAGGATCATTTGTTTTGTTTCTTTGTCTTTATCTGACTGACATATTTCGCTTAGCATAATAAATTCTAGCTCCATTCACATTGTTGCAAATGGCAAGATCGCATTCTTTTTTTTTTAAGATTTATTTATTTGAGAGAGAGAATGAGAGATAGAGAGCACAAGAGGGAAGAGGGTCAGAGGGAGAAGCAGACTCCCCGCTGAGCAGGGAGCCCGATGTGGGACTCGATCCTGGGACTCCAGGGTCATGACCTGAGCTGAAGGCAGTCGCTTAACCAACTGAGCCACCCAGGCATCCCAAGATTGCATTCGTTTTGACAGCTGAGTAATATTCCATGACATATACATATATGCCATTTCATATAATACTCTCTAGCTCCACCCATGTCATTGCAAATGGCAAGATTTCATTCTTTTTTATGGCTGAATAATATTCCTGTGTGTGTGTGTGTATCACATCTTCTTTATCCACTCATCAGTCCATCAACATTTGGGTTCTTTCATAATTTGGCTATTGTTGATCTTTTATTTATTTTTTAATTTTTAAAATTTTTTGCCCTCAAACATTTTATAATTTTCTTTTTTCTTTTTTTATTATTATGTTCAATTAGCCAACATAAAATACATCATTGGTTTTTGATGTAGTGTACAATGATTCACTATTTCCCTTTTTAAAAAACCTAATTGCTCTGGTTACAGCTTCCAGTACTATGTTGAATAAAAGTGGTAAAAGTGGACATCCTTCTCTTATTCCTGATCTTAGAGGAGAAAGTTTTCAGGTTTTCACTGTTGAGTATGATGTTAGCTGTGGGCTTGTCTTACATGGCCTTTACTATGTTGAGGTACATTATTTCCATACCCAATTTGTTGAGAGTTTTTATATATATCAGGAAAGGATGTTGGAGTTTGTCAAATGCTTCTGTATCTATTGAGATGATTACATGAATTTTGTCTTATATTTTATTAATGTGGTGTATCACGTTGATTGATTTATAGATGTTGAACTATTCTTGCATCCCAGGAATAAATCCCACTTGATCATGTGTATGATCCTTTTAATGTACTGTTGAATTCATCAGTTTGCTAATTTTTTTTTTTTTTTTGAGGATTTCCTAATCTGTGTTCATCGGAAATACTGGCCTGCAATTTTCTTTCCAAGTGTCCTTATTTAGCTTTGGTATTAGGGTAATGTTGGCCTCTTAAAATGAGTTTGGAAGTATCTCCTCCTCTTCAATTTTTTTGGAGGAGTTTCAGTTGGATTGACATTAATTCTTTAAATGATTGATAGAATTCACCAATGAAGCCATTTGGTCCTGGATTTTCGTTGTTGGGCAATTTTTGATTACTCATTCAATCTTCTTACTGGTAATTGTTCTGTTTAGATTTTCTAATTCTTCATTATTTGGTCTTGGAAGGTTTAATGTTTCTAGGAATTTATCCATTTCTTTTAGGTTACCTAATTTGTTTGTGTGTAATTGTTCATGGTAATTTCTTATTATCCATAGTATTTCTGTGGTATCAATTGTAATGTTTCCTCTTTCATTTCTGACTTTATTTATTTGAATCCATTCTTTTTTCTTTAGTTAATCTAGCTAAAAGTTTGCCAATTCTGTTTGTCTTTTCAAAAGACCAGCTCTTAGTTTTATTTGACTTTTTTTTCTTGTTTCTGTTTTGTTTATTTGTGCTTTGACCTTTGTTATTTCTATCCTTCTACTGACTTTGGGCTTACTTTGTCCTTTTTCTAGTTCCTTGTAGTGTCATGTTAGGTTGTATATTTGAGAATTTTGTTTTTGCTTATTGTAGGCATTTGTGTTTGTAGTCTTCATTCTTTTAATTACTTTTGCTGCATCCCCTAAGTTTTGGTATGTTGTGGTTTCATTTTCATTTATATATTTTAGGGTAAGATATATTTTTTTAAATTTTTCAAAATATATTTTTGAAAATTTCTTCTTGAGCTTTGGTTGTTTAGGAGCATTTTTTTTAAAGATTTTATTTATTTATTTGACAGACAGAGACATAGCAAGAGGGGGAACACAAGCAAGGGGAGTGAGAGAGGGAGAAGCAGGCTTCCTGCCGAGCAGGGAGCCTGATGCGGGGCTTGACCCCAGGACCCTGGGATCATGACCTGAGCCAAAGGCAGACGCTTAATGACTGAGCCACCCAGGCGCCCCTAGGAGCATGTTGTTTAATCTCCACATATTTGTGAATTTTCTAGTTTTCCTCTTGTAATTGATTTCTTTTGTCATACTCTTAGGATCAGAATTTTAAGCTGATACCAACTTAATTTCAAACACATACAAAAGTTCTGCAGTTTTACATGCCCCTCTTCCATATGTTATGTTTTTGATGTCACAATTTACATCTTTTTATTTGTGTATTCCTTAAGAAATTATGGTTACAATTATTTTTAATTCTTTGGTCTTTTAACCTTTATACTAGTGTGAAATCAACAAGTGATTTACCTACCATCCCACAATATTATAGTATTCTGAATTTAATTATATTTACCTTTATCTAGTGTGTTTTGTACTTGCATATGCTTTCCTGTTACTAATTAGTGTCCTTTTGTTTCAGCTTGAAGGAGTTCCTTTAATATTTCTTGTAAGGCTGGACTAGTGGTGATGAAATCCTTCAACTTTTGTTTGTCTGGGAAGCTTTTTATCTCTTCTTCAAATTTTAAAGAGAACATTGCTGGATAAAGTATTCTTTTTTTTTTTTTTTTTTTAAGGGTGGGTTTTTTTTTTTTAAATTTATTTGACAGAGAGAGAGACAGCGAGAGAGGGAACACAATCGGGGGAGTGGGAGAGGGAGAAGCAGGCTCTCTGCGGAGCAGGGAGCCCAATGCGGGGCTTGATCCCAGGACCCTGGGATCATGACCCGAGCAGAAGGCAGATGCTTAATGACTGAGCCACCCAGGTGCCCCTGACTAAAGTATTCTTGGTTGGCAGATATTTTCTTCCAGCACTTTGAATATATCATCTCACTCCCTTTTGGTCTGTAAGATTTCTTCTGAAAAATCTACTGATAATGTATGGGAATTCCCTTTTAAATAAATAGTTGCTTTTCTCTTGCTGTTTTTAAGATTTTCTATTTATCTTTAAATTTTGATGCCTTAGCGTGGGTATCTTTGTTTTCATCTTATTTTCTACTTCTTGGGCTTCTTAGATCTGGATGTCTGTTTCTTCGTTTAGGTTAGGGAAATTTTCAGCCATTTTTTTCTTGATTAGCTTCCTGCCCCTTTCTCTCTCTCTTCTCATTTTGGGATTCCTATAATAGATATATTGATGGTATCCCATAAGCCATCTTCACTCTTTTTCATTTCTTTGTTTTTGCTTCTCTAATTGAATGAATTCTACTATCCTGTCTTCAAGTTTGCTAAGCCTTTCTTCTAATTAATCAAATATGTTATGAAATCTCTCTATTGAAATTTTCAATTCAGTTAATATATTCTTCAGCTCTGTGATTTCTGATAGTACTTTTTAAATGATTTCTCTTTGTCAAAATTTTCACTCTTTCATGCACTGTTCTCCTGACCTTGTTGAGTGTCTTTATAGCCATTATTTTGAACTCTCTAATGGGTATATCACTTATCTTTATTTCATTAAGATTGATTTATAGAAATTTATCTTGTTCTTTGTTTGTAACATATTCTCCTACTTCTTTATTTTCCTTGACTCTTTATTTTGGTTTCTGCACATTAGCCACCTCTCCCAGTCTTTATAGAATGGTTATGTGTAGGACTCAGCCTTGTCAATCAGTGTGACCACAGCTCCTTTTTGCCTCTCAAACCCTTGTTATTTCAGCGCTGCTATATTTGTTCCTAGTGGCTCTAGTAGTTGAGTGTGTGACAAAAAAATGTCAGTGTCCAAAAGGGGAGAATTGAAGTCAGCACCTAGATGTAGGTTGAGTGGAAACTGGATTGTCAAGCAGAAACTGGGAAAGTATGTAGTCAAACTCGGAGATGGGCATTTTTGCCTGCTCTCTTGAGCTGAGCCCTGGTATGTAGCTGTGAGCCACATCCCACGTCCATTTAAAAACTGCTTCTTTGCTTGTCATGGTCTTGGGGGACTCCTGAATCTAAGCCCCATAGATTATCAGATATAAGATTGGGGGATTCATGAATCTAAGCCCCATTGATTATCAGATTTGGGGGCCTGTTCCTTGGGTAGGATACTTAAGGTTTGAGGTGCTAGATGTGTGTTCCAAACTCTTTGCTCCTCAGGGAGAAGCTGAGAATTGGGGTTCTTTCCTGACTTCATGGCTATGTGCCAGGGGTATAATTTATGGTGAGAGTTTGTCTCACCTTTTTCTATCCATTTTGATAGTGGTATTTTCTCAGTCACCTGATGGGTAGGAGTCACTCAACTTGTTTCCAAATTTCTCTCAGAGGGAATTGCTTTGTGTGTAGATGTATATTTGAGGTGTCCATGGAAGAAGGGAAATTCTAGAGCTTCTTACATTGCCATCTTTTTTGAGATGTCGTCTTGGCAGATAGTTTTTTTAACTTTATTGGAGCAAACTTGAAGCCAGTTAAATAATTGCCATAGGATGTTGTTTGGACTATAATTGCTATCATAATCAATATTAACCTGTTTTATATCTAACTTTGCAATCATACTTTAGCATTATTTTTTCCATTGAAAATAAATATCCATTGTCTTAAATTCTTTTTTGTACCAGGATCTATTTAGCTGTTTCCTTCATTAATAAACTTTATAAATCTTTGCTAACTTTTTATTTGTATGAGTCATGTTTTCAATTATTTTGAAAACTGTACTTTCAGTAAATCTTGACCATGTTTATTTCTTTTGACTTCTTTTTATGAGCAGGTCAACCTCTTCAAAGTGTACATTTTCTTTAGATAAAGTAATATCTGTGATCCAAATACAGCTGAGTTTATGGGCCCAGGAGACATTCTTTTACCTTATCTTAATATTAATTTAATTAGTTCAATTCACACAACTTTATTTCCATAATTATGCTTAAATCTGCTCTGTCCTGCCTAAAATGGGGATAAAAATATGAAACATTTGCAAATGAATTATGATAGTCTACTTAGAGACTATTTAGAGCTGAACATGGCTCAGTAACCTGAATTTGGATAAGTGTCAAGCAGGAGTCTTCTCATGCTTATGCTGGGGCACCTCAGAGGTACTGCTTGTCTACTAACTTGATTTGAATTGCTATTTCTTCCTTATTGAGTGATATTTGGTCATAGTGCAGTTAAATTAATAATTGTTTCATTGTATCTCAAGCTATATCTGGGTCACGTGTGTTGCCTCAAGTTTGGACAGGTCAAGATTTAAACCACATTGTTAAATATGGGCAAATTTGCAGTCTATTCTATAATCTGGGTTTGACTGTTATGGATCTACACTGGGGAAGGGGTGTGATTTCTATATACCAATAATGAAACAGCAAAAAGAAAAAGAAACTGATCCCATTTACAATCACACCAAAAACAAAAACATGCCTAGGTTTAAACCTAACCAAAGAGACATAGTTTTTATAACAGGTTGACTGTCAGTGTCTAGATGTTCAAGCCAAGTAGGAGGCTACAGCATCAATAAAGAGGTAAGACTCAGGTTTAGTCTGCTCAGATTATGAAGGACCAGGATTAGGCAATGATTTCACCCAGTGCTACAGTCAGCAGGTGGTTTCCTACCAGCCTTACCTCCTGTATTTAAGTAGCTCTTGAGATATAAGTGATTAGGAGGAAATAAATTCCTGTCGCTCTACAAAGCAAGGCAGTGTGTTCTGGATAAGGAAGATTGCCCTGGGAGTCTAGTTCTTCTGGAGGATCCTAATGATTAACATTCTCCCAATATCTCCAGCTTCTAGAGTTGCCCTATAATATTATCTTGAATAAGCTAATCCAGCTAATCCTTAACAGGAATGTGTGATCTTATTTTCAGGAGGTGGAAACAAGAATACTATGCCAGTCATTGTTTAATAAAATCTTCTGTCAACTCTTCTTTTTTGGCTTCTTTTAGAATTTTTTAAAAGACAACCTTGTCTCTGAAAATAGGGTCTTAATATTTGTGGAAAACATTGTATGGAAATTGTCACTAGCTTGGAATTAAACCAGTAAAATAAGTGTAGAAAATATATTGGAGTGGAAAACTCAGAGCTATAAGACCTGGAGGTGGGATCTAAATTTTCTTTGATTCTATTTTTTTTTAAGATTTCATTTATTTATTTGACAGAGGGAGACACAGCAAGAGAGGGAACACAAGCAGGCGGAGTGGGAGAGGGGGAAGCAGGCTTTCCACAGAGCAGGGAGCCCAATGTGGGGCTCGATCCCAGGACCCTGAGATCATGACCTGAGCCGAAGGCAGATGTTTAACGACTGAGCCACCCAGGCGCCCCTAAATTTTCTTTGATTCTAATTTTTAATTTATCTTTCCATTATCTTAAAATATTTCTCCTTCTTTATGTTTCTAGTATTTTATTAGTAAGCTAAGTTTTTCACTTTTATGCATACTTTTCTAAAACAGGTCCAGGTAAGATATAGTGTCTCCTTACTTTATTTTTATAATATCCCTATTGACCAAATAATCTAATTAGGGGAAACAACAGGCCTTAATTTTTAGCTAATTTTTTTTCCTTTTGATCAGTATTTGTCTTGCAGACCTAATCCACAATTTCCCTTGCTTTATATTATTTTTTTCTTTCCTTTTTATTTAGTCATTATAGTCTTGGTTTATTTAGTGTCTGGGCATATTCTGCCCTGACCCTTTATTTTTTAGAAATAGTGAAGTGGTTGAAAACTGGGGGAAAAAAAAAGGAGGATAGATAACTTATGACAATCACTGATGTCTGAGTTCACCCCGTAATGTTTGCCTTGCATCAAGTAGTCAAGTAATTATTCACTTGACTGGTTCTGCTAGATTTTATGGGTCCTCTGGTTTTGTTCCAGACTTCTGGCTTATGCTGGAAATTAAGTCATTACCCATTTTCATTGTTTATTATATCATATTGTTGGTGGCAACCTGAGTTTATACATGGTCTGCTTGTTGAGGCTGCAATAGAAATTCCAGTAGGGAAAATAAACATGGACCCGAGTCAGAACTATGGTCGTTTGGCCCATCCTCTATCTCTCCATGAAAGTGTTTTAGGGAGAAGACCTAATCTTTTCCTATGGTTTTATCTAAAATGGCCAGAAATAAACCCTAAATACCATCCCATTAGCAGGCATTTAATAAACGTTGAATGCTTATTCATTTCATTTATTCAGCAGCTGCTTATACACTGAGGGCTCAGGATGGCTTGGTGGCTAAGTGTGTACGTTCTGGTGTCAAGTTGCATGGTCCACATTCCTTCCTTGCCACTTATAATCCATATAACTTGGGTGATTCACTTGAACCATCTTCGTTCCTTAGAAACACTTCATGCCTCATAGGATCAAATTATATTTATAGCATCTGGTTCATGGAAGCACTAAAAAAAAAAGTTTCCTATTATGCAGTGAGGTCATGCTAGCAAATGTGAGGAATCTGAAGTTCCTTCAGAAACTACTGCTACCTCTAGTAGTTGACAGTATAATATGTATAATCTTAACATGGCTGGCAACCTCAATTTTTACTTCTTGTCCATCTTAAAGTTTGATTCTGCTTTTTGTTGCATCTATACATCTTGTCACACATACAGATAAAGATTCCTAAAGCACTGGTAATTAACATAAATTTTACTGATGTTTTCTTTAGGAGCTGGAGAAGTTGACATTGCACATTGTAAATTCACTAGTTAGCCATTTGTTCTGTTCCCCAAGTTTCTCTCTAATTAGCCATATAAGTACCCTGGCTTCCCTTTCAGTTATCTTTTCTTCTTCAGAGTTTCTCCATATTTCCTTCCTATTCCAGAACAGTCCACCCTGTATACGGTACTTGGCAAGGCAAAATCCTAGAAATTAGCAGATGTTACCTCATGTTCTACAAATACTGACCCACAGGGTATCAGTTTATTCAGTCCAGATACAACAAGGTCAAAAGTGCTATAGCAAAGAAATAAGTGCTTTGTGACTTCATAGATGGAAGAATTTATTTCTGACTAGGGATGCTGAGGGATTTCAGGGAGTGAGAGTTCAGTTGGACTTTGAAGAATGAGTACTGTTTAGCGTTATGGAAATGGATGAATGGAGAGTGGAAGATGAGAGAAGAAAGGGCATTTAAGATGGAAGGAACTGAGTATGTGGGAGCATAGTGAACCGCTGTGTTTGTATAAGGATCAGTTCAACTAGACAGCAAATTGCAAGTTTGCATCAAGGAGAGAAATAAGATTTACTCAGATAAAATAATTCAAGAATATTACAAAGCAAGGAGAAGATGCGCAGTGACATGGGATAATACGAGTTCAGAGGAGGGAGAGTATGAGTGGGCTAGGGTAAACCAGGAGGACATAATACATGTCTTGAAGGGCAGTGAAGGTGTGGAAGGGCTATAGTCTTAAAGACAATGGTTCCTAGCACTTTCCCATGGGATCTTACCTTTCTAGATTCTCCACAGAGCAAAGTGTTTCCATGGCTAAGTTAATTTTCTAGGGCTGCCGTAACAAAGTACCACAAACTTAGATGGATTAAAATAAAAGAAATGAACCACTCATGGTTCTGGAGGCTACAAGTCTGAAATCAAGGTGCCAAGAGGGCTGTGCTTCCAAAAACTATAGGAAAGCATCTACTTGCCTTGTTTAGCTTCTGGTGGTTGAAGCAAACCTTCACATACTTTGGCTTGTGTCAGCCTAATTTCATTCTCTACCCCTGTGTTCACGCGGTTGTGTTCCCCCTGTGTGTGTTCGTGTCTAAACCGCCCTCTTCTTAGGAGGACACCAGTCACCGGATTCGGCCCACCCTAATCTAGTGTGACCTCATTTTAACGTGGTTATAGCTGTTGTCTTAGCTCTAGCTGATAGAACAGAATACTCTTAGGCTAGGAGGCATAAACCATACAACTTCATTTTCTCACAGTTTTGGAGGGTGGGAAGTCCGAGATTAAGGCATTGGCAGATTCTGTTTCTAATGAGAGCGCACTTCCTGGCTTACAGAGGGCTGCCTTCTTGCTGTGCCCTCCTGTGGTGGAGAGAGAGGGGGAGGGGGAAAAGGGAGATAGAGTGAAGGGGAGGGGGGGAAGGGAAGGGAAGGCGAGGAAGACAGGGAGAGAGGGGAGTGGGGGGGAGGAAGCACTGTCTGGTGCCTCCTTATAAAGGTGCTAATCCTATTGGATCTCATTTAACCTTAATTACTTTCTTCAAATACAGTCACATTAGTGGTTAGGGCTTTAACATTTGAATTATCAGGAGGACACAATTCAGTGCAGAGTATCTACAAAGATTAAGATCAGATTCACAAATACTGGGGGTTTAGACTTCAATAAATCTTTTTGGGGAACATGATTCAACTCACAACAATGGCCGAATAAACTTTGGAAATACTCTTTATCTGTTTTTTTAGATATTCATAATGAAATTTTGCATGTTTTAGGTTCAGAGAAGTCCTAGAGAAAAAAACAACAAAACTTTGATGTTTCCCAAATGCACATGCCCAGGAAACTGCCCTTTTAAGCATTTATAATATCTATTAACTCATTCTCAGAAATGAACTCTGGAAAAGAGTATCCTAGAATATTTCAAAATTGGGAGATCCCTTGTTCCCCACACTTGAAAGGGCTGTTAGATAGCACCAGCTGTGCAGTAATTCAGAAAGACAGACCCCCAAGAACCAAATCTGGCATGAAGTAAATATGAAACTCTTTCCCCTGAAACGTCTTTGCCATCAATGTCAAGGTCAGGGGAAGGGAAGCCTACGTGACATGCCCCCTTCCCCCTGAATTATCACAAATATCCCTCAAATCACAAGTCACTGTTTTAAAATGTATTGTTCCTTTGTTTCTATTTCTGTATATGTATTTTGTTTGCATAGGTTTTTTTGAGAGTTGTGGAAATTGGGGACAGTGACTAAACTTAATGGCTGTTTGACGTGGTGCAGCTTCAGGATAACATCTGCAGAATCAGAAAGCCAGGAGTGACTGGGATAACGCAGTCTGTGGGTCTGTGAGTGACCCTGTGAGACCGCACCCATCTTCCGTGGGTGAGACATGTGGTTCTGTCCCATGGCTCCTGTGTCTCAAGGACAGGGAAATCTCAGCAAACACAGAATTTCAGAAGATGGGCTAGAGGAGGTTGTACTTCAAGAGCTAATATTTTATGACTTATTCATTTTTTGTCAGATTGGAACTTAATGCAGGATTACATTTAGAAAATTATTTGGAGTCAGATCACAATGGCTTTCTTAGTTTAACTTTCCCAAGTTCTTGTAACTGTGACCAGAGAATCGATTACCCTGGTACTTTGCTGTACCTGTTTGTAGTTTTCAAAGAGCCAGGCTCATTTATCCTTGATTTATAAGACTAACTGGTTAACTTTGGCTTCTGTCTTACTATCTATAAAGAGACACTGGTGATTAATTGAAAAGCACTAAGATTTTGAGAACATAAGTCATTGGTTAAAATCAGGAATAGGTGGATCCAAACATTCATCCTCCAAAGCACTTAACTATAAAGCCATATTTTTCACATAACCAGAGACTAATTCAGTTAAGATAGCTGTCTGCTATCATAAATAAAGTACTAAATGTCTTCCATAACAGCATATCCTAATGGAAAGACCAGGGACAAAGGAAATGTTATAGGTTGGTCTTGATCCTAAGCCTTCTCTGAAAAGAGGACGGTCAAATAGAAAACTGTATGGAACTGACTATTCAAAGTGCAAATAAATTTATCATTAGCCATTAGAACACAGAAATTTGTGAGAGGAGTGCACCTAGGGAGTCATTTGGCCCAGTTCTCTAAATTGCAGTGATGAGACAAACTAACACGAAGAGAGGAAACTAAAATCAGTGTGCATTTGTTGAATGCTGTCTGTGCCTTGTGCTAGTGCCCTTACATTTCATATTCACAGCCACTCTGTAAGGTTGCTACAGCTATCAAAGTTTTGTAGTGGAGAAAAAAAAAAAGATTTAACTTTTCCATAGATGGCACAGCTAGTAAAAGTGTGTACTTAAACCCAGTTTTTCTTTTGTCAAATGTTCTTGACCTATTTAAGATGAAATAATTTGCCCAACTCCTAAACAAGCACATCCATTTCCTGACTTCTGGTCTGATTTTTTTTTCTTGTCTTGCTGTATTATTTGAAGATCATTATGCTAAATTACTGATCCAAAGTCAATCTACTGAATCATCCACTCCATGGATCAAATAACACTGTATACAGAGAAGAACACATGTAAGTATTTAAATAGTAGCACGTAAGCAGCATTTTAAAAGAAAGGAAATCCTCACTGCATGATGGATTGCTATATGTTAGAAAGAAAAGCACAAATGAATTGTCCCATGTGATATTCCAATACTTACCAAATGTTTTATTTTTTATTTTATTTTTTTAAATTTTATTATGTTAGTCACCATACATTACATCATTAGTTTTTGATGTGGTGATCCACGATCCATTGTTTTTCTATAACACCCAGTGCTCCATGCAGTACATGCCCTCCTTAATACCCATCACCAGGCTAACCCATCCCCCCTCCCCCCTCCCCTCTAGAACCCTCAGTTTGTTTCTCAGAGTCCATCATCTTTCATGGTTCGTCTCTCCCTCCAATTTCCCCCCCCCTTCATTTTTCCCTTCCTTCTAATGTCCTCCATGCTGTGCCTTATGTTCCACAAACAAGTGAAACCATATGATAATTGACTTCTCTGCTTGACTTATTTCACTTAGCATAATCTCCTCCGGTCCCATCCATGTGGTTGTAAAAGTTGGGTATTCATCCTTTCTGATGGCTGAGTAATATTCCATTGTATATATGGACCACATCTCTATTCATTCATCTGTTGAAGGGCATCTCGGCTCTTTCCACAGTTTGGCTGTTGCGGATATTGCTGCTATGAACATTGGGGTGCATATGGCCCTTCTTTTCACTACATCTGTGTCTTTGGGGTGAATATCCAGTAGTGCAATTGCTGGGTCATAGGGTGGCTCTATTTTTAATTTTTTGAGGCACTTCCACACTGTTTTCCAAAGTGGCTGTACCAACTTGCATTTCCACAAACAGTGTAAGAGGGTTCCCCTTTCTCCACAACCTCTCCAACATTTGTGGTTTCTTTCCCTGTCCATTTTTGCCATTCTAACTGGTGTGAGGTGGTATCTCAATGTGGTTTTGATTTGAATTTCCCTGATGGCTAATGATGATGAACATTTTTTCATGTGTCTGTTAGCCATTTGTATGTCTTCTTCAGAGAAGTGTCTTTTCATATCTTCTGCCCACTTTTTGACTTGATTATTTGTTTTTTGGATGTTGAGTTTTAGAAATTCTTTATAGATCTTGGATCCAGCCCTTTATCTGTAGTGTCATTTGCAAATATCTTCTCCCATTCTTTGGGTTGCCTCTTCATTTTGTGGACTGCTTCGTTTGCTGTGCAGAAGCCTTTTTTCTTGATGAAGTCCCAAAAGTTCATTTTTGCTTTTGTTTCACTAGCTTTTGGAGATGTATCTTGAAAGAAGTTGCTGTGGGTGATGTCAAAGAGGTTACTGCCTATGTTCTTTTCTAGGATTTTGATGGATTCCTGTCTCACATTGAGGTCTTTCATCCACTTTGAGTTTATCTTTGTGTATGGTGTAAGAGAATGGTCGAGTTTCATTCTTCTGCATGTGGCTGTCCAATTTTCCCAGCACCATTTATTGAAGAGACTCTCTTTTTTCCATTGCATGTTTTTTCCTGCTTTGTCAAAGATTATTTGACCATAGAGTTGAGGGTCTATATATGGGTTTTCTATTCTGTTCCATTTGTCTGTATGTTTGTTTTTGTGCCAGTACCATGCTGTCTTGGTGATCACAGATTTGTAATATAGCTTGAAATCAGGCAACGTGATGCCTCCAGCTTTGTTTTTCTTTTTCAACATTTCCTTGCTGATTCGGGGTCTTTTCTGATTCCATACAAATTTTAGGATTGTTTGTTCCAGCACTTTGAAAAATGTCATTGGAATTTTGATCGGGATGGCATTGAAGGTATAGATTGCTCTGGATACCATAGACATTTTAACAATGTTTATTCTTCTGATCCATGAGCATGGAATGTTTTTCCATCTTTTTGTGTCTTCTTCAATTTCTTTCATGAGTGTTCTGTAGTTCCTAGAGTATAGATCCTTTACCTCTTGGGTTAGGTTTATTCCGAGGTATCTTATGGTTTCTGGTGCTATTGTAATTGGAATTGTTTTTCTAATTTCTCTTTCTACAGTTGCATTGTTAGTGTATAAGAAAGCAACTGATTTCTGTGCATTGATTTTGTATCCTGCTACATTACTGAATTGCTGTATGAGTTCTAGTAATTTGGGTGTGGAGTCTTTTGGGTTTTCCACATAAAGGATCATGTTGTCTGGGAAAAGAGAGAGTTTGACTTCTTCTTTGCTAATTTGAATACCTTTTATTTCTTTTTGTTGTCTGATTGCTGTTGTTAGGACTTCTAGTACTATGTTGAACAATAGTGGCGAGAGTGGGCATCCTTGATGTGTTCCTGATCTTAAGGGAAAGGCTCTCAGCTTTTCCCCATTGAGGATGATATTCGCTGTGGGTTTTTCACAGATGGATTTTATGAACTTGAGGAATGTTCCCTCTATCCCTATACTCTGAAGAGTTTTAATCAGGAAAGGATGTTGTATTTTGTCAAATGCTTTTTCTGTATCAATTGAGAGGACCATATGGTTCTTCTCCCTCCTCTTATTAATGTGTTCTATCACATTGATTGATTTGCGAATGTTGAAGCACCCTTACATCCCAGGGATAAATCCCACTTGGTCGTGGTGGATGATCCTTTTAATGTATTGTTGGATCCTATTAGCTAGGATTTTGTTGAGGATTTTCGAATCCATATTCATCAGGGATATCGGTCTGAAATTCTCCTTTTTGATGGGGTCTTTGCCTGGTTTGGGGATTAAGGTAATGCTGGCCTCATAGAATGAGTTTGGAAGTTTTCCTTCTGTTTCTGTTTTTGAAACAGCTTCAGTAGAATAGGTATTATTTCTTCTTTGAATGTTTGGTAGAATTCCCCAGGGACTCCATCAGGCCCTGGACTCTTGTTTTTTGGGAGGTTTTTGATCACTGCTTCAATCTTGTTACTGGTTATTGGCCTATTCACGTTGTCAGTTTCTTTGTTTCAGTCTTGGCAGCTTAGAGGTTTCCAGGAAGGCCTCCATTTCATCCAGATTGCTCACATTATTGGCATATAGTTGTTTATAATAGTTTCTAATAATTGTTTCTATTTCCTTGGTGTTAGTCATGATCTCTCCCCTTTCATTCATAATTTTATTAATTTGGGTCCTTTCTCTTTTCTTTTGGATAAGTCTGGCTAGTGGTTTATCGATCTTATTAATTCTTTCAAAGAATCAACTTCTAGTTTCATTGATCTGATCTACTGTGTTTCTGGTTTCTAATTCATTGATCTCTGCTTTAGTTTTAATTATTTATCTTCTAATGCGTGGCTTAGGTATCGATAGTTTGTTGCTTTTTCTCTAGTTCTTTAAGGTGTAGAGTTAGTTGGTGAATTCGGGATTTTTCTGTTTTTTTGAGTGAGGCTTGGACGGCTATGTGTTTCCCCCTTAGGACCGCCTTTGCAGTATCTCATAGGTTTTGGACTGATGTGTTTTCATTCTCATTGATTTCCATCAATTGTTTAAGTTCTTCTTTGATTTTCTGGTTGACCCAAACATACTTGAGCAGAGTGGTCTTTAGCTTCCAAGTGTTTGAATTTCTGCCAAATTTTTTCTTGTGACTGAGTTCCAGTTTTAAAGCACTGTGGTCTGAGAATATGCAGGGAATAATCTCAGTCTTTTGATATCAGTTGAGACCTGATTTGTGACCCAGTATGTGGTCTATTCTGGAGACAGTTCCATGTGCGCTCGAGAAGAATGAGTATTCTGTTGTTTTACGGTGGGATGTTCTGTAAATATCTATGAGGTCCAACTGGTCCAGTGTATCATTCAAAGCTCTTGTTTCCTTGTTGATTTTCTGCTTAGATGATCTGTCCATTGCTGAAAGTGGAGTATTGAGGTCTCCTACAATTAACGTATTGTTATCAGTATGACTCTTTATTTTGGTTAACAGTTGGCTTATGTAGATGGCTGCTCCCATGTTGGGGGTATAGATATTTACAATTGTTAGATCTTCTTGTTGGATAGGCCCTTTAAGTATGATAGAGTGTTCTTCTGTGTCTCTAATTACAGACTTTAGTTTAAAAATCTAATTTGTCTGATATAAGAATTGCTACCCCAGCTTTCTTTTGAGGTCCGCTGGTATGGAAGATGGATCTCCATCTTTTTGCTTTCAGTCTAGATGTATCTTTAGGTTCCAAATGAGTCTCTTGTAAGCAGCATATGGATGGGTCCTGTCTTTTTATCCAGTCCGCAGCCCTGTGCCGTTTTATGGGAGCATTTAGGCCATTCACGTTGAGAGTGATTATTGAAAGATATGAATTAATTGTCATCATGTTACCTGTGAAGATCTTGTTTTTATAGATTGTCCCTGTAAATTTCTGTTGTAATCACTCTTTGGGTCTTTCTCCTTTTATAGAACCCCCCTTAATATTTCTTGCAGGGCTGGCTTAGTGGTCACATATTCTTTCAGTTTCTGCCAGGTGTGGAAGCTCTGCATCTCTCCATCCATTCTAAATGAAAGCCTTGCCAGATAAAGTATTCTTGGCTGCGTGTTCTTCTCTTTTAGTACCCTGAATATGTCTTGCCAGGTCTTTCTGGCTTGCCAGGTTTCTGTGGATAGGTCTGACGTTATTCTGATGTTCCTCCCTCTGTACGTATGGAATCTCTTCCCCCTAACTGCACTTAAGATGGTTTCCTTGGTTCTAAGATTTGCAAGTTTTACTATTTCATGCCGGGGTGTTGGCCTGTTTTCCTTGATCTTGGGGGGGGGGTCCTCTCTGCCTCTAGGACGCGAATGTTTGTTTCATTCTCCAGATTAGGGAAGTTCTCAGCTAGGATTTGCTCAAATACATCTTCTAGTCCTCTCTCTCTCCACTCCCTCCGGGATTCCAATTATTCTGACATTGGAATGCTTCATGGCATCACTTATTTCTCTATTTTCATGGATTCTGAGTTGTGTTTCCCTGGCCTCCTCTTTTCCCTTTTTATCTATTATATTGTCTTCCAGGTCGCTTATTCGTTCTTCTGCCTCAGTTACCCTAGCTGTTAGAGTATCTAGATTGGATTGGATCTCATTGATAGCATTTTTAAGTTCTGCCAATTCAGCTTTCATTTCTGCCCTTAGAGACTCTATGTTGCCATTAATTGATTTCTCCGTTCTAGTCATTGTCTTCACGATTGCTAACCTGAATTCCATCTCCAACATCTTGGTTATATCTGCATCCAATTGTAAATCTGCAGCATAAGTCATAATCTCTGAGTCTTTTCTATTTTGGGGGCTCCTCCTCCTAGTCATTCTGTTGATGGGTGTTTGAGGGAATGTATAGAGTCCAAATTATTGACCAGAACCCAAGCAAGATGCACCTATTTTCTTGGAACCTTAGGGTTGCTGGCCTCTTGTTTTCCCAGCCTGTTTTCTGGGCGAGGGGCCTGCTGTGCTGTTACTCAGGCAACCCTGTACGGGCAGAGTTGCCCTGCCCCCCATGGTGGAGGATGGGCTCAGCGGGAATCAGTTTTGGGGGCTTTTGTTCTCTGGCAGCTTTCCCTGGTGGCTTTCCCTGTCTCTTCAGTGAGTCAGAGCAGAAGAGACCGTTTCCAACCCTCTGCCTCAGAGCAGAGAGACTGCAGTCTGTTCTTCACTGAGCTCTCCAGGCCACACCATCTCCGTTTCTGTCCGTGCTGCTATAAACTGCAGCGGCCTGGGTTGTGCGCCCCTCCACAGCGCCCCCAGTCCTGCCTCCAGGTCGGGCCTGGTATCTGCCCTTTGTGCTTCTAAAACCACCAGCCGCCCCCAGGTCGTACAGGCTACCCCACCGCTCCAGGTTTCCGCCTTGGGGGCTGCCCTAAAGTCCTTTCCCCGTGGCTACCAGTCTGTGAGTCTGTGCCCCGTCCCCAGCACGCGAGGCTGTCGCTCACCGGCGGTGTAGGATCCCCACGGCCAGGCACCCTCCCGCTGCTGTTTATCCTCTGATATCTGCTCACGGAATCACGGCTCCTCGCTTTGTACCTTGAAACCAACCACCTGCGATATTCTGTTTGTAGAGATCCAGGTCCTCTTACATCTCAGGCTGGTTTCGTGGGTGCTCAGAGTGGTCTGGTAGATATCCAGCTCAACTCCGGGGACCAGTTGAAATAGGGTCCACTACTCCTCCTCCATCTTTCCTCAAAAATCCTCAAATGTTGTTTTTAAGTAACCTTGTTTTCCAGTGTAGGCTAGGAAATGCAGCTAGATTAGGTAAATAAATATCTATTCTCTAAAACATTTTTTAGTGGATGCTGATTTAGCACCACGTTATTTCACAGGAATCTTCATGCTTTTACCTATAATGCTCAACAGCAAAACATTACATGCACAACTTTACACTAAAGCTTTTACCTGTTACTGTGTAAATATTTGATATTTATATTCAGAATAGTAATTGATGGTCTTGTTTTGCTTACAGGGATGTAATTCACTTCAAGTATTTTTGCTGACTTTATATATTGCAAGAGTATTATCTGAGTGCTTTATTACTAGCTTCAAAGTCAAAAGGCTCAATTTAAAGCTCTGGAGTATTAATTCGATGGACATTTTTTTTTTTTTTACCCAAATTAGGGAACAGAAATGGCTTAAGATATAGTTAAAAGTTGGGGCCCCTGGGTGGCGTGGTCGGTTAAGTGTCTGGTTCTTGGTTTTGGCTCAGGTTGCGATCTCGGGGATTAAGCCTCTTATCAGGCTCTGCACTCAGTGTGGAGTCTGCTTGAGATTCTTTCTCCCTCTGCCCCCGATCCCCCCCTTTCTCTCTGTCAAATAAATAAACTTAAAGAAAGATGCTTAAAAGTTGTCCAATTATTTAGATATTTGTAGAGTAAGGACAGTATGACAGTAAGTCTTATGTGTCACCTTGGCCAGGCTGTAGTACATGGTTGTTTAATCAGACACCAATTTCAGAGATGTGCTTAACATTTACAATCAGTGGACTTTAAGTAAGACAGGTTTCCCTCCATAATATGAATGAGCCTCATCCAGTTATTTGAAGACCTTAAGAGCAAAAACTGGGGTTTCCTAGAGAAGAAATTCTGCCTCAAAGCTGCAGCATCAAATTCTGCCTGACTTTCCAGCTTGCTGGACTGCCCTAAGGACTTGTGATTTTCTACCTCCATAATCATCTGAGCCAATTTCTTAAAATAAATCATATATATAGTATGTAATATATATAGTATCTAATAACATATAATATAGTAAAGATTACCTAATATAATAAAGGTGATGAGGTTGTTACTAACTTTCAAGTCTTGTTATAGTGAACATAATTATCCTTTAAATGTTTTGGTTATTATTCACAACTCTTATGGTTGTAAATAAAGAAAATCAAATTAACACATGGAAAAAAAAACAAATATGCAAAATTGTTGGTTCCTGCCACTGGGAAGGGTAGTGATCCAATTAGCCTTAGGGGCCCTTGAAACCAGGTGCGAGGTGAGTGAGGAGTCTCACTCCACTCACAGCCTTACTTTCCATGTATGTTCCACTTACTTTCTCACCTACAGGCCAACGTCATCCACATGGTAGGAGATGTTGCATCACGAATTCTTGAGCAGCACATCTCATAGCTCAATGAGTCCCTTTCCTTATTTCCAGTGAGTGAGCCCTTGGCAGAGGACTTGATTGGCTTAGCTTTAATCAGGTGCCATTCCCAGGACCCTTCAAATATCCAGAGGTGGGGCCATGTAAGTTTTTTGCGGCTACTGTAGAAATACAGATGGGAGAAGGGTAACATTTGGCTGACAAGACCAAACGATTCTTGAACCAGAATAAGAATTGGCTGATTTTGTTCAGGATTTGTGTGTAATAGTTCATAGATTGAACTTCATTTCTTCTGTGAGTTAGAGAAATGGTCCTAATCAGATAATAGCTGAATATGAATCACGTATGAACTATTCAATTGATTGAGCAGTTTTTAAATTAGGAACGAAATCATTAAAGGGACTTGGGTTTTATGTAGGTAGTTTGACAATAAACTTGTATACAAAATATCTCATCCAGCAGGGCAGGCATCTCAGCTTTGGCCTATGCAGGTTGATATGATAGAATAACTAGTATATTAAGAATCAAAAAACTTGAATCAGATTTCCTATTGTAGCTGAGTAATGCTATTCCAATAATGTAGCACTTTGTTTTCTTGAAGGTTGTAGAAAAATTGTCTAAAATTTTGATTTTTTTACTCAAATATAAAGTTTATTATCCAGAGTTGGAGAAACTATAGGTGAGATAAATACAGTTATTTTAACCAAAAGGAGATTCTCTAATGGCACAACTTCTTCTCAGTTAAAGAAATCATGAGTTGAAATATATTTTTAAATCTTATTTGTGCACATTTGGCTATGTGAAGAGAGAAAGCATCTTCTTGCCTTTCAGCTCTTTTGGCCATTTCCCGATCTGTCTCTTTTCTTTTCTTTTTTTTTTTTAAGATTTTATTTATTTATTTGTCAGAGAGAGGGAGCAAGAGCACAAACAGGGGGAGTGACAGGCAGAAAAAGCAGCAGACTCCCTGCTGAGCAGGGAGCACGATGCATGACATGATCCCAGGACCCCAGGATCATGACCTGAGCTGAAGGCAGTTGCTTAACCATCTGAGCCACCCAGGCGCCCCTGACCTGTCTCTTGTCTTTGGAAGACTTTGCTTTTGCAGAGTTACCCTTCCTTATGGCTCAATATTGCTCACTCTACTTTGCCTCTTAAGCCATTACTTCTCTTCTCCACTATACCAAAGGGTAGGTATTGTTTCAAGAATGAAGTCAAGTTGAATTCTTCAGAGAGATCAAGACACAAAGTAAGGGACATGTGTATTGAATTTGGATTTGCATGTGCTATTTTTTTGGCCTCAAATACCTCTTACCTTCTTATATGCCTAACAAATTTCTACTCATCTCTCAAGATGTGGGTCAGATATCAACTCCTTTTTATAATTTTATTACTTTGGGATGCACTTGTTTTCCTTTTCTGTGTGAGCTACTTGAGAACAGGATTTTCATCCTAGTGATTTTCTTATCCCCAGCCCTCTGTCCCAAACAGAGAACATTCAATGAATACTGAGGAGTGTTTAGTCTGTCTGCATCAGAGTCCCCTGCAAAGGCACAGAGATACGAGAGAATATGTAGTAGTCAGGTTCCTGCAAAGAGAATACAGTGGTTGGAGCCCACAGAGCTCAGACTGGTGTTGGAAAGATAAAACTGCTTGTAAGTCATATTCAAGAATTCAGACTTGAACCTGGAGGCTTTGGGGTAGGTTATACAGGGCAGTTACTTGGATAGCCAGTGTTGTGCCAGGATCATGCTGACACTAGTCAAATAAATCTGGCCCAGATTATTATGTTGGGATTGCAGATTCAAAATTAGTAGAAAAAGGCCTTTTGGCACACAAAATGTTTGTTGGACTCTCCCTTCTTCCTCTCATTGTATTGACTGAAAGTTGCTGGCTGTGGGAAATAGTCTGGGGGGTTATTATGTTTTAATATCTGATTTTATGTGAGTAAAATTACTTGCAGCAGCCAGGAATGGAAAGTATCAGAGGAAAGATATTTTAGAAAACACTGTACATCAATCTGGGAAAACTAAGATTGGTTGACAAGTCTGAAAAAGAGAAGGGAAAAACTTCGTCACCAAAACCAGTTGGAAATAAAATGCAGGAACATTAAGGAAGCTTGAACCCAGGAGAAGATAGATTACAAAATGAGGGGTGGTCGGGTATGTGTTGTCAGCTGCACGTTGTGGGAATATCCAGGCTGGCTTAAAGAAATCGGGTCAGGCCTGGGATATGTGAACGAGGGAATGGGTCACAAACATGGATGAGTTAAGTCATAATTACAATAGCTGACATAGGTTCTATGAAGCATAATTACCAGGTATTGTTATAGGCAAGGGTGACAAGCCTATAAGAGCTGAAAGAAAATAACGTGCTTATGCTCCCCCAAAACGTGATATCAACCAAGACCAAAATACTGACTGCCAATGTAATTCTCTCATTTATGAGGTAATCTTAAAATACTAGCACAATGCAAGATTGTAACTCTAGTCGGGTGCTTAGTCAAATATGTACATCCACTTGAGGTTGAAATATAACAGGCTACAAATGGACAATAATAGCAGCATGTTGCTTTTTCAGTTTTCATTCAGCAGCAAATGGGGAAAAACTGCTTTTGACGCTGTACATATCTGTGATGAGGCCTGTGGGCTACCTGTGATAACATACTGATACTCTACATCGGCACAGAGCCTTCACATCAACAGTACACATAAATTCTCAGTGCCAGCATCATTATTTACAATTTGCAGGGCAGAGGGGCCTGTACAACTGCCTGGGAGAAAGATAATTTTTATGACTTGGCCTGGATAGCACCTGCTTTAGTTCAGTTGGAGGATGAATTCCTTTCAACCCTATAGCTTGTCCTCATGACTCAGGTTCATTTTCTTGCTCCTGAAATTCTTCTCCTGATTAACATACTGAGGGGGGCATAGGAACTGCCTTTAGATCCCTCAGCACCTGCCTTTCAGTGAGTATGTTATAAATATAGAAGAGTGTGTATGCATAGACTTATGTACATGTGCATGTATATATGTATAGAATAGCTTTCTTGAAATAAAGTACACACACCGTAGATTCACCCACTTAAGTGAATTTTAGTAATTCACAGAGTTGTACAGCTATCAGAATATGGTTACTTTTGAAATTGCCTTCAACTTTTTTCAGGTTCTAGAGTAGGGAAGATACATATAAATCTGGAAAAGTGAAAACAACAACAGCAATACCAGTAATCATAGTTTGAATCTGCCTGGTACTTTCAAATATATCACCTCACTTAAACACCCAACAACTAAGTAATACCTATAAGATAGGTATTAATTCAATTTAAAATGAAAAACACTTGTGCAGAATGGTAAAATGCTTTGAGGTTAAAATAATTGGCATATGCTAAATGAAATATGTCAGACTGAGAGAGACAAATACCATTTGATTTCACTCATATGTGGAATCTAAAACAAGAATAAGTGAATAAACAGCAGAGTTAGGCCTATAAATAGAGATAATGAACTGATGGTTGCCAGAGGGGAGGGGGCACTAAATATGTGAGGATGTGAAATACTGACTTCTAGTCATGGAATGAGGAAGTCATGGGAATAAAAGTCACAGCATAGGGCACACAGTCAGAGATACTGTAATAGCGTTTAATGGTTACATGGGAGCCACACTTTTGGTGAACACAGCATAGAGTTGTTGAATCACTATGTTGTACACCTGAAACTAATGTCATATTGTATGTCAACTATACTCAAAGAGGAAAAAAATTGGCAAAGCCAAGATTTGATCTAATGTCAGTGCAGTGCTACAATTCCTTATCCTGCTATATCAATGAATGTATTCATTTTGTGTGATACAATTCACCCTAGAATTTATTGGTCTAATATTTCCATCAGCATAATGCCTTCTGACTTCATTACTTTGTGTATGTCTTGTTCAATTGATCATTTAGTTTTTGTTTTGAATGACAGCTACTCTGCTTTTACTTCTACACATTATCTAAATAGTCTCATTTTACTTAGACTTTATTTCTAAGAACAAACACATTTCTCAGAGGACAGAGTTTTACCAAGGAAAGGTAAGAATAGAAGGGCCCATCTGAGGTAAAGCCCTGAAGTGCTGGCAGTGGTCTGTGAACTTATCAGATCACAAGCTACACACACCTAGTGTGCCTGATGAGTTCTATGAAAGTGAGGAGAGCATATGCTCACAGCTTTTGCTGTTATCACAGTGTTACGCAAGACCACATCCCCTCTCACCTGAAGCCTGGAAAAAAATCTGCCTGAAAGTTCTTTAGCATCCATTCCTCTTTACCAGTTTGATATTTATGGTCAGTAATTTTCTTTGCCTCCTCTGGTCTCTACCTTGCTTCATCTACTGAAATGTCCTCTTCTGTAGTTTTCCCAATCCCACCCTATGAATAACTCTCTTTTTTGGATTGTTATGTGTAAATAGAATGTGCAACAACTTAGAAAAGGTCATGCTCTTCTAAGGAGACTTGGGTTGTGATGATGGACAGCATATTAGTTTGAAAACAAAATGATGACCTTTGATATTTGTATTTATTTATAACATTTGATTAATTTTAAATTTAAATTAATACATGAGAGCTCTTAAAGAATAATTTGAGTACTGTTTCAGTACCTTCCATTCCTTTCATTAGTACTCCTCTGCTCTTTCTTCCACTTTCTTTTCTTTAGATCTTTTCATTATGGCCATGGAAATAACATTAGGTACTTTGTGCCAGTGATTATTGCACTTTCTTTGTTCAGTCAGGTGTGTTACTATTCAACAATACTAAGACACCTAACAATTGGAGCATATAGTCTTGAAACTCATTATCATGAGTCTCCTGGACATTAGATGTGTTTAAGTGCCTACAGAGGAGGCCATGAGGTCTCTGTCCATGAAGATCAAGGATACTCTTGTGAAGACCTTTATCTTCAGGGAAAACAAAGTAGACTAGCTTGATGTAAGAAGAATGAGCCAATGCAATAGAGAATCAATAACTTTAAATACAACAGTGTATACCAAATAGTCCCGAAGGGGGCAAAAACTTTTGCCAGAGCCATGAAGAAAGGAAAATATACATATAGCAAGGTTTATTTCACCAGAATATCTTTTTGATTTTTGGAGCATCTGACAGTATTCTTCAATCAAAGTGCAGTGTGTAGGAGATATTCCTCATTTTTTTTGAGATATTCCTCATTTCAGGGAGAGGGCTCTTGGAGCTCATTGAAAGAAAGTAGGGTGGTGGGGGAAGAGCCCAGTGTTAAGAGCAGGGGACCAGCCACCAAGAGGTCAGTTGCTCAAGAGCCAAGGGACTCGAAAAGTGGACGTTAGGAGCAGAAGTGCATCCTGGCTGTACAGATGCCAGAGCACTACATACTGTATGCTGAGCATGGAGAGAGAAGAGGGTAGAATCTGTCTCACATTATGCACCCTTTGAGTTAAAGAGGCCAGGCAATAGTGTCAGCACGGGTGGGAAGACAAGAGGGATGGGCCCATCATCATCCTTAACCAGTAACAGATCACACAAAGAATTTTGTATATACAGAGAAATGGGGGCAGGAGCATTAAAGAGAGTGGATTGATTGATTAGCCATTCATTTAGATGAGAGGAAAATATAGTATGTTGTTACACTGACAGGAATAATCTGGTCAAGAGGGAAAACCCATTGATACAGGACAGCAAGGTTGGAGGGCACACAAGGGTAGAAGGTCAGAGGAGCATCAACAGTTCTTCCATTATAACAGGATGGAAAGCAGAGCAACATGGACACCTGTGTGAGAGGCCTCTGGGAACTTCAGAAACCTATTTGGAGGGGAGGCCCCCAAATCCTGTGAGTGGGGGTCCAAACGTAGAAAATATAATGTGGTTTTTGTGGTCGTATATTATGATCCATCATCCATCCATCCATCCACCCATCCATCTATCCATCCACCCACCCATCCATCCATCCATCCATCTATCCATCCATCCATCCATCCATCCATCCATCCATCCATCCGTCCATCCAAGAAAACTCTATGCTAGGCACTTTACCAGTTGGTGGTTGTATAAAAGTGAGCAAACTACAGACTGGCATAATTTGGCAAAACAGTTCTCATAGAACAGTCATGTTTAAAAAACTCTGGTAGATAAATTATTTTTACAACATATTGTTCAGTGTAAAATTAAACAGGTTTTATTAAGGATAGCATTGCTAAATGATAAACCAGGAATGAAAAGGGATTTGAAAAAGGGAATTATAGAAGATTCATAGAAAAAGCAAGTATCTTTATTACAGAGGGACATTGTCATTTTAAATTTTATAGCAATATTTTTTCACTAGGCATGTTTTAAGTATCTTCCTTTAAAAGATAAATATAATAAATACACTTTGAAAGTTGTGCTAATACAAGTTTAGGTGCTGTGTCAGTATCCTTTATCTGAATATGATGGGGAGGGAATGATGATCAAAGGTCTGAAGTAGAAGAAAGCATATTTGCAGATACTCTATGTCATCTATTTATCTATCTATCTATCTATATCTATCTATCTATCACACTGTTTCTCTTCTTTTCTAACCACCTTTCCCCTTACAGTTGCATGTAAAGCCAACAGGTCAGTTAGCAGACCTATTTCCTGTTTTGTGTTGGCGTCAGAACACATGTGTGCATGTGTGAGCAGGGATAGAGAGCTTGATTCAGGCTGGGCTTTCTCCATGTTTGGGCTCTCTCCATGTTTCCCCCCCATTGTTGGAACTCAAAGGATTAAAAGATACCTTAATTAAGTTCCCTCACCCTTGAAGTAAAGAATGCACAGTTATTTTTTGTGCAGGTCACTGAGCATATGACACATTTTCCTCTGAGCCAGTCTAAATCTGAGCTGAAGTCTAAAATCCCCAACTCTATGGGAAATTTTAGTTTCCTCCCTAAAAATCAATTTGGCTTCTATCATGGTGGTACTGGGAGTGGTTGTACCAATGACTTCTTGATTTTACATAGATTTTGGTTTTAATGGCATTTTATAAGATTTTCAGCTCTTGGGGCGCCTGCGTGGCTCAGTCATTAAGCGTCTGCCTTCAGCTCAGGTCATGATTCCAGGGTCCTGGGATCGAGCCCTGCATTGGGCTCCCTGCTCAGTGGGAAGCCTGCTTCTCCCTCTCCCACTGCCCCTGCTTGTGTTCCTTCTCTCGCTGTCTCTCTCTCCCCATCAAATAATAAATAAACAAAAATCTTAAAAAAAAAAAAAAAAGATTTGCAGCTCTTCGGCTCAATGCTATGGGTGCTTTTAGCATGAAGGAGTTAAGTCTACAGTGTTGCTTCAGATTGTGATTGAATATGGACCAAAGTAGGAGTTAAGGTTTTCATTGATAAATATGGCAGGTGCATCCAGGTAATTCTGGCCCCAACTCTGCTGTTAAAATTTATTTATTTATTTATTTATTTATTTATTTAATTTATTTATTTAAAGATTTTATTTATTTGCTTTTCCTTACTGATGCTGTGTGAAATGTAAAAAAAAAATTGCTGATAATTTTGAAGTACAGTATGGTTGTACTGTGAGATAAGAAAACTAATATATATTTCAAGAGCTGAATATCTCATTATAAAAACATATAACATTATATAATTTTATAATTATAACATAAAAAACGTTCAGGATAGTTACTCATATTCACATTTTATTGGCCAAGAATCTGAGCTTAAAGAGTTTGTGATTTGCTCAAGTCTCATTCTGAGTTGTCAGTAAAATTGAGATTTAAACATGGTCTTTCTGATCCCATGTCTGTGTCCTTTTTCAATTTATTATACTGTACTTATATATTTTAAAACATTATTTTAATTTTCTTGTTTTTCAGTGAATTGTCTGCCAAGAAATTTTCCTAGTATCTTTATTATGGGGCATAATTAGAGTTCAGAGATAGTATTATAAACTTAGGTCCCATGTACCAGCTTGGGGTAAACATGAAATCCCATTTATATTAATAATATTTTCAGCATCTGCATACTTTTAAACTCTCCCTGGGAAAATATTCTCTTGTAGCATGGCCAGCCCATCTGGGATAATAATCTTCTAGTTTCCTGAGCCCAATATTTCACTCTTAAATTTTCCCTCCTATATATTGGAGTAGGTGCTATAGCTGCCATCTTATGAATATTTGCTTGTAAAAGGACCCCTGGCCAAGTTTTTGGCCAGAGCCTTGCTACTGCCAAGTAGAAAATAAGCAGGGACCCCTTCCATCTACCCCAAACACCACCGTCAGGGCTTCTTAGAATGTAGCTGTGAGAGAGAACATTTATACAATATTAAGTGTCCTTCACAGAAGAAGACTTGGAGAAAGAGAACCAGGGGACTTTGTTGCTGCCGGGGAGAACTGCTGTTGAAAAGAATCACCGTTGTACAGATGGAGATAGTGTCTGACATCTGCTGAGATGGGGTCTCTGCTGGCATCAGTGGTTTGAGTCGTGTAGGAAGGGGAAGGAAGAAAAAGGGTCACCCCTCGCCTAGCCTCTTATTTTTAGTTACCTGAGAGGTATGGGTTTGAGGGTTTGAGGAACACTGTTGACTTCCTAGAAATTGTATAACTCTGTACTGTGTGAAATTGAATGGAAACATGTCTTTAGTAAAGTAAAATTAAGGTTTAAAACTAAAAGTAAAAATGGTTCAGACTCAGTTAAGTTTGATCTACAGTCCTATAGGCATGACATCCCAGAAGTCACAGTTCTGTACTTAGTAGTCCAGCATCAGGGAGAGCCCTGGGCTTGCCATCAGTGCCAAGGGTTGGAGAGGAGAGCTTTGCAACCTCAGCAGTATACTGAGTTTGTAATAGGCCCTGCGTGCTGGTGCTTCCCTTTCTTGGGAAGAGAGGGGAGGAGGCATCCCCGTCCTTTCCTGTGTGTAATGATTCCATTTTGGACTCTCTTAAGCTCTCAAAGAAGTTCTACAACATTGAACTCTGGGGGAAAAAAAGGTGGTTTGGATATTACGATTACTTCTTTTATAAGAAATTGTTCATTTTTTAAGCAGAGATTCCCACTGTTTCTCAAGCAGCAACCAGCAACAAATAACAAGCAACACAGGAAGAAGAAGTATATGTCAAGTTAAAAACTATGTCTGTTACACTTGTGTGTAATGCATTATCTGGCGGTAATACAGTCTTTCTGCAGATACTAGCATTTTGAAAATTATAAATAATTAAACTTCGTTGGGCACCTGGGTGACTCAGTTAACCATCTGACTCTTGATTTCAGCTCAGGTCATGATCTCAGGGTTGTGAGATCTAGCCCTGTTTTGGGCTCCACACTGGGCTGATTCAATAGCTATATTCAATAATAGCTAAGCCTTAAAGTATGCTGATATTTCATTTTAAAGAAACTGTATTTTTTTCCTGAGTGACGATTGGTAATTTAGAAGGACTGTGGGA
Organism: Eumetopias jubatus; assembly: GCF_037043125.1. Taxonomy (NCBI): domain Eukaryota; kingdom Metazoa; phylum Chordata; class Mammalia; order Carnivora; family Otariidae; genus Eumetopias; species Eumetopias jubatus. The sequence continues at coordinate 88,416,858 of NW_028274823.1, read as the reverse complement.
AATTAGAAAATTCAAAATTTTCAGTTGAGGAAAATAAATAATATATCTTTGATTCAACCTCAGGGAACCTAAAATATTTGTTTCTAATTAAATATATCACCATATTGAAGTTGAGCACCTTTGACAGTACAATATTGAGAATAGGTTATACTGTGATGGGCAATAAATTTTTTAAGATGCATTTTATCTTAACACATTAGGCCTTGATAATTAACAATTAATGCTTTTAAAAGCATACTTTAATTTTGTTGGTGCAATAAGTATAGATCCTAAAAGTCAGTTGTCTCATAAATTAAAATCCTTTTGCAACCCAGTGCTTGCTACTTAGTAGCAATATATAAGCTTTTCTATTAAGAAAGAAATGTTTATTTTCTTGGTCTTTGAGATATAAAGTGATTTTTCTTCTTCTGAAGCAAGTGAGTGGATGTGTGGTTTTATGTTCAGATCTGAGACTGCTGTGTTATCACCATCAGAGAGCTGGGAAAGCAGGTAAAACATCAGAGTCAGCCATATCCGTTGTATTATGTGGGAAGAAGTAGCAGCCAGAGCAGTTCAGTCATGGCCATGTAAAATATCGTGCAGGTGGGAATGAGGGATGAAAGTGATTCTTGCTAATTCATTGAATGTTGCTATTAATGTGGCTTTAATAAAATACAGAGGCAGAGAGAGTGCATTTGAGCTACTGCAGAGTGGGTAAGCATAGATTGACTTACAAGTCTTGTAGCTTAGTAAAGCTGTAGGAGAGGTGATTCAGAAAAGAGTTTTAGAACATTAGGAACTAAAAGGTAGACCACAGCTTGTTTATCCATTTACCTACTGAAAGACATTTGGATGATCCAGGCATTGACTCCCATTTTAAAGTGGCTTCTTCATACTTTTTTTTAAATTTTTTATTGTTATGTTAATCACCATATATTACATCATTTGTTTTGGTGTAGTGTTCCATGATTCATTGTTTGTTCATAACACCCAGTGCTCCATGCAGAACGTGCCCTCTTTAATACCCATCACCAGGCTAACCCATGCCCCTACCCTCCTCCCCTCTAGAAACCTCAGCTTGTTTTTCAGAGTCCCATCATCTCTCCTGGTTCGTCTCCCCCTCTGACTTACTCCCCTTCATTCTTCCTCTCCTGCTATCTTCTTCTTTTTCTTTTTTCTTAAAATATGTTGCGTTATTTGTTTCAGAAGTACAGATCTGTGATTCAACAGTCTTACACAATTCACAGCGCTCACCATAGCACATACCCTCCCCAATGTCTATCACCCAGCCACCCCATCCCTCCCACCCCCCACCACTCCAGCAACCCTCAGTTTGTTCCTGAGATTAAGAATTCCTCATATCAGTGAGGTCATATGATACATGTCTTTCTCTTCATACTAACCCTAGGCTTCTGAGGTTCATGGGCCTCCCATACCTCTGGGTTTCTTTACTGATGCAGTTAGTTAAGTTTAGGTCTTTTGATCTATATGGCCCTTGAGAATTTAGGAACACTGCTTCCATTTCACCTGTTCTACCATGGCTGGTGTGCCATTGCCTTAGGTCATTTGTGAAATAGCCACAGTTGTTTTTTCAAAAGCCTACAGGCTCCCCCTACCAAATCCAGTCAAGTCTGCCATTAGACCCAACCATTTGGACTGCCCCATACCAATCTGTATGTGATAGAATAAATCTCGCTATCTCCCAGCATGCCTGGAAGCTCAGCCCCAGGGTGATAGGGAACTTTGACCTCGCTGTTCCTCTTTCCCTCTTCTCTCCACAATAAAAATGAGGCACAAGAGGAGAGCTTTGTGTTTTCCATCTCTACATTTCATATTTTCCTCCTTTGAATTCTGTGGGTATAGTAGAACTCTATAATCCTCTAGTCTGTCTCTATAAAGAGGGAATTAAATGTCTTTCAAATCTATTACTTTGCTGAGGATTCAACAGTTTTATATTGGAAAACAGAAACTGAATAGTAATTCTCCCTCTTCGAATTCTTGTTTGAACAATTCTTTCACCCCCTAACCATATCCATCAGGAGATAAATACTTGATTTACTGGGGAAAAGATTAAGTACATGAAATACAAGAGTAAGGCATATTCATATGGCTTAAAATATTTTTGTAATATAAACATGTGTATGAAGATTTTTATTGTGTATAAGGAGTTTTAGTAAAGCAATACACTGAAAACAATTTGAAATTCTTTTAAATGGAGAAGGAGAAAGATTGAACAGTTTTATTGCCTTCACCCTAAGGATTATCATTCATCTATTAAAAAGAATGAGGTAGAACTACATGTATGGAAGATGGACCTGTTATAGAAATTATGTAAACTATGGTTCCATTAAAAATTAAATTTTCTGCATAAGTGTATACATAATTCTTTGTTAGTGAAAATATAGAAAAACCATGGAACAAAAAACAGTCCAGCCTGTTAACTTAATTACAGTGGGATTGAAGGGGCTAAGGAATACCATTGACTTTCTAAAAATTTTATGCCTCTGTATTATGTAAAATTGAATTTAAATATTTGTTTATAATGAAGTAAAATTAAGTTTTAAAACAAAACAAAACAAAAAAAGAAAACAAAAGAGAGACCTGTTAGACATTGCTATGGACTGAATTTTGTCTCCCACATCTTTATGTTGAAGGTGTAACCATAGTGTGAAGTTATTTGGAGATGAGGCCTTTGGGAGGTAATTGGATTTAAGTGAGATCATGAGCATGTGGACTTCAGGATGGGATTGATTACTGCACTTGTAAGGAGGGACACCAAAGAGCTTTCTTCCTCTCTCTTTCTCTCTCTGCTATGAGAGAACACAAGAAGGTTGCTTTCTGCAATTCTACAAGAGCATCCTCACTGGGGAACTGAATTGGCCAGCATCTTGGTCTTAAGCCATCCCAACATCCAGAAATGAATTCCTGTTGTTTAAGCCACTCAGTCTGTGGTATTTTGTTATAGCATCCTGAGCGGATTTGAATATTAGTACTGAGAAATGGGGCAATGCTGTAACAAATACCTAAATGTGTGGAAGTGACTTTGGAAATAGGTAATGAAGAGTTTTGAAATGCATGCTATAAATATGGATGTTAAAGGTAATTCTGGCGAGATCTCAGACAGAAGTGAGGAACATGTTATTGGAAACTGGAGGAAAAATGGTCTTTGGTATAAAGTGGCAAAGAACTTGGTAGGCTAAATCATGTTCATGTTCTAATGTTTTGCTGGAGGTAGAATTTGTAGGCAATAAAATTGGATATTTAGCTGAGGACATTTCTAAACAAAATGTTAAAGGAATCATTTGGTTCCTCCTAACTGCTTTTAGTAAAATACAAGAAGAAAAAAATGAACTGAAGAAGGAATCACTAAACAAAAAGGAACCAGAACTTAAAAAATAATTGGAATATATTCAATATATTTACATTGTGAAAAATGAGAAAGCGTCTTTTGGAAGACAGCACCAAGGATGTGGTTGGATTGTCACTTGATAAACAGATTATGGAATCATACCATCAGAAACACTGTGCGTTTGAACTAAATGGGACAGAGATAGGATGAAATGAAGGAAGGCTGTCAGACTTCTTAGATACAACAGGGCTGGACCATAGAGCTATTTGGCTGTGATTGTGTGCTCTTCTTCAAGACAAGGGAAAAATGACCCAAGAAATTCAGAGATAATTGGAGCTGCTGCCTCCTTGGTTTCAAAAATGTGTGTGTGTGTGTGTGTGTGTGTGTGTGTGTGTGTGTGTGTGTGTGTGTGTGTGTGTGGTATGAGAGAGAGAGAGAGAAAGAAAGAGGGAGAGGGAAGCTGTTTCAATTTCAATAGCTATGTAAGATGGTCACCACTTGGAACATTGGGTGGTGGGTTCCTTGGAATCTTAGGAGCTTGACCATAGTCTAGCAGAGCCTTCAGCAAACAACCCCTGCTCCAGTGGGTCTGGGAGTATAGCACAGAACCAAAGAGGATTATTTTCAAGCTTTAAGATCTAATAGAATTTACCTTGTTAAGTTTTGGACTTGCTTGAGACTTAATCAACCCTCCTTTCCTATTTTTCCATTTTGAAATAGAATTTCTGTCCCACCATTATATTTTAGAAGCACAAAACTTGTATTGTTTCACAAGTTCACCACTGGAGAGGAATTTTGCCTCATGGTGAATCATACCTGGACTCTCACTCATTTTACATGATTTAGGTTTTATTTAGATGAGACTTTGCGCTTTAGACTTCAGAGTTGATGCTGGAATGAGTTAAGACTTTTGTGGATATTGGGATGGAATGAATGTATTTTGCATGTGAGAAGGACATGAACTTGGGTCATCAGAGGCAGAATACTGTGGACTGAATTGTGTTCCTCAAAATTCATATGTTGACGCCTTAACCCCCAATGTAATGGCATTTGGAGATGCATTGGAAGATAATTAGGTTTAGATGAGGTCACGAGGGGGGGCGCTGTCATGATAGGATAAGTGCCTTTATAAGAAGACATACCAGCAAGGTCTCTTCCTCTTTCTTTCTGCCATGTGAGGACATGGTGAGAAGGTGGCCATCAGCAAGCCTGGAAGAGTGCCCTGACCAGGGAACCCTATCAGCTCTCATGTTGTCCTTGGTCTTCCCAGCCTCCAGAACTGTGATAAGAAATTCCTTTTGTTTTAGACATCTGCTCTATGGTATTTTGTTTTGGCAACTGAGTTAAGATAGATACATAAAAATATTATTGTACTGTATTTTTCTATTGATCATCTGGGGCTTTTGTTTTATTAAAAATGGTTTAGCTTATACTCTTATATATTCTCCAAATGTCCTTCATTACTTTAGTAATCAACACAGTATATTTTATTATGTTTTATAAGCAAGTTCCTTTTTAATAAAATGAAATCATACTGTTATCTGAATTGCTCAGAGAAGGATCACATAGTCAGTGCCAGTATTAAGGATAAAATGTGAGAACCCAATCTTACTTCAATGTACTTTCCATCATAACATGCTTTTTCTTAAAAATTTATGTGCTGTCATTCTGCAATAGCAGGAAGTTTGCAATGATGGTATTTTGAAGGCAGTATGTTCTAAAATTTAGACATTAATTTCATGATAAAAAATTGTTAAACAGTCTGTTTCCTTTCATAAAATACTGATAACCTCTTAAACAAGACCTAGAAATCCAAATGTGTAAAGAGTCTAAATACATGAGTATTACATTTCAAATCAATGAGAGCTATTGTGTGGCAAAGTGTATACGTATTTTTTTATGTTTTTTTGTATGTGGATTTGTGTGTATGCTTATTAGGATTATGAATAGAAAGAAATGGAATGGCATAGAAGTTTCTTGATAACATAAAGGTAGGAACAGTGTTGTATGCCTGTGCTGTTGCATGAGCATCCAATTTTTCCTCATGATTTTTAGAACATGCAAAACTAACCCTCTTATTCTCCCACTTTAGTTATGGGATTGCTTTGTATCACTGTATTTCTTCTTTACTTTCCAAATTATAACTGACATGTCTGTACTTTCATACATACATAAATTTGGGAAAATCAAGCCTAGATAATCTCATAAGTTTGGTACTAAAATTCAATAGACAACAGAACCAGACTTGAATGTACAGTTATGCCTCTTTCTTTGCTACACCAGCTTTCTTTTGATGTCCGTTAGCATGATAAATGGTTCTTCACCCTTCACTTTCTTTTTTTTTTTTTAAAGATTTTATTTATTTATTTGACAGACAGAGAGATAGCTAGAGAGGGAACACGAGCAGGGGGAGTGGGAGAGGGAGAAGCAGGCTCCCAGCCAAGCAGGGAGACTGATGTAGGGCTCGATCCCAGGACCCTGGGATCATGACCTGAGCCAAAGGCAGACGCTTAACGACTGAGCCACCCAGGCGCCCCTCCACCCCCTCACTTTCAATCTGGAGGTATTTTGGGGTCTAAAATGAATCTCTTGTAGGCAGCCTATCAAAGGGTCTTGTTTTTTTATCCAATCTGATCCCTTGTGTCATTTGGAGCCTTTAGTCCATTTGCATTCAGAGTAATTATTGAAATATATGAATTTAGTGCCATTGTTTTACCTGTAAACTCATTGTTTCTGAATATTATCTCTGTTCCTTTCTGGTCTGTGTTAGTTTTGGGCTCTCTCTTCCCTTAAAAGTTCTCTTTTAATATTTCTTGCAGGGCTGGTTTAGTGATCACAAATTTTTTTAGTTTCTGTTTGTCCTGGCACCTCTTTATCTCTCCTCCTATTTTGAATGACAGCCTTGCTGGATAAAGTATTCTTGTCTGCATATTTAGCACCTTGAATGTATCATGCCCATCCTTTCTGGCCTGCCAGGTCTCTGTGGACATGTCTGCTGCCAGCCTTATGTAAACCTTGTAGGTTAAGGACCTCTTCTCCAGAGCTGCTTTCAGGATTTTTTCTTTGTCTCTGAGATTTGTAAGCTTCACTAGTATATGTTGAGGTGTTGACCTATTTTTATTGATTTGAAGGTGGTTCTCTGTGCCTCCTGGACTTGAATGTCTTTTTCAGTCCCCAGATTAGGGAAGCTCTCAGCTATAAATTGTTCAAATAATCTTTCTGCCCCCCTTCCTTTTTCTCTGGGACCCCAATAATTTTAATATTGTTTTGCTTTAGGGTATCACTGATCTCTCGAATTCTCCCCTCACAATCCAGTAGTTGTTTATCTCTTCTTTTCTCAGCTTCCTTATTCTCCATCATTTTGTCTTCTATTTCATGGACTTTCTCTTCTGCCTCATTTATCCTAGCAGTTAGAGCTTCCATTTTGTATTGCATCTCAGTAATAGCCTTTTTTATTTCATCCTGATTAGATTTTAGTTCTTTTATTTCTCTAGTAAGGGATTCTCTAGTGTCTTCTGTGCTTTTTTTCAAGCCCAGCTAGTATCTTTATAATTGTTGTTTTGAATTCTATTTCCAACATCTTACTTATATCCATATTTATTAAATCCCTGGTAGTGAGTACTGCTTCTTGTCCTCTTTTGTGGGGTGAGTTCTTCCATCTTGTCATTATGTCCAGAATAGATGAAATAGAGGGAAAATACAAAAATAGCAACAAGGACACCAGAAAAATATATACTACACAAATCAGGAGAGAACAGAAAGCAAAAAGAAAAGAAAAGGAAAAAAAGAAAAAATGAGAATAAAATCAAACAAGTTGAACAAAACAATAAACTAGATCCTGGGTATATTTTGGTCTGTTTGTTGGAAGAAACTAGATTCCAAAATATGAAAGAAAGCAACACACACACACACAAATGAAGTTGGATACAATGAAAGGAAACCAAAAATTAAAAAATATATATAAAATGTAAGTACAAAAATGAAAATTAAAAAATACTTAAAAAAGAATTGAGAAACAAGGCAGAGGATCATAGGGGAAGGGAGGGACAAATGAAACAAGACAAAACCAGAGAGGGAGACAAACCATAAGAGACTCTTTATCTCAGGAAACAAATTGAGGGTTGCTGGAGTGGAGGGGGGTGGGAGGGTTTGGGTGGCTGGGTGATGGACATTGGGGAGGGTATGTGCTATGGTGAGCGCTGTGAACTGTGTAAGACTGATGAATCACAGAATTGTACCCCTGAAACAAATAATACATTATATGTTAATTAAAAAAATAAAGGGATTATGGGTTAAAGTGCAAAAAATTGGTAATAACTAAAAAAGGAAAATGAAATATGAAACTGAAGGACTAAAGAATAATAAGAAAAAGCCATGAATGCTATTTATTTCTTTCCCTAAGAGCTGGAGTTTTGCAGTTCTTTATGATCAGTAAACTTGGTATTTGCTGGAAGTTCCTGCTGGTCTTCTGGGGGCGGAGCCTGTTGTGCTGTTTCTCAGTTGTCTTTGCCTGGTGGAATTGCATCACCCTTGCCAGGCAGACAGGCACAGTATAAGCTGCTCCAGAGCTGGTGTGGGTGATGAAAATGGCAACACCCCAATCTCTAGCCCCAGAGCTGAAAGTTTGCACCCCCACTCTTTACTGAGCCCTCACAGAAAAGCAATGAATCACTCTTTTATCCCTGGTTTTCATCCAAACTTTGTGTTCACCCAGCCTGTGATGGAGAGATTTTATCTCAGGCAGGTGATCCTGTTTTGAGTCTCCAAACTTTAAGGATTTCTGTGGTGCAAACCCAGGCCATTCCTCCTTGGGAAATTCCTCCCCACTTCTGCCTTTTGCTGGGCCTCTGGTGGGAGAGCAGTCGCCTGACTGTGCTGCCCATAGTGCCTTATGGCAACACCAAGCAGAAAGTGGGCGCCTGGGCTTGCTGTTTTCAGATGGCTTTTGCACCAATGCTTGGGAATTCTGCACTCAGGCACCGCCATTCTTTTTGTTACCTCCGAGATCCTGAGACCATGCTTTCCCAGCTGGGATTCCACCCTGCTTCACCTCCTGGGCTCCTTTCAGGCAAACCTCTAAAAGTTCTGATTTTGTGCTCTGCTGCTTATAACACTTTGTGGTACCGACTTACAGAGGCTACCTCCCCCTGTGGTTTATCTTCCTATACCTCTCCTTGGATTCACGTCTCCCTACCTCCTACCTTGCAAAAAGGTATTGCAAATTCTGTTTGTAGAATTGTAGCAGTTCTTTTCTCAGATTTCCAGTTGATTTTGCAGGTGTTCAGAATGATTTTATAAATATCTAGCCAAATTCCAGGGACCAGATGAAATTAGGGTCCCCTCCTGCTCCTCCACCATCTTAATGGTCTCCTATATCTCCAAATCCTTACAAGTCTCATTTCATAGAAATAAGTGTTTGTGCGTGTCTTCCTTACAAACTAAGATATCCTCATTTTACAAAAGTAAATGTCAGCGTACCATTCATTTGGGAGAAAATAGCAAACTTTTATATTTAATTTATTTGGGGATTATGTATTACACTTGATTTGCTATAATTGGCTTATATTATTGCTTGTTTCTAAATGTTGTTTTCTATTATGATCACATTTATGTAATAGATGTATGACAAAGAAAACTTACCTGGGTCCATGTCTTTGATCCCACTGATTATATTTCCAGGCAAGACTATAGAAAAATTATTAGTTTCAACTCGTATATTTATGTAAGGCATTAGAATCAGACTAATTAAGTATACAGCAAGGCACTTAATTGTTTTCAAATGTTGTAGCTAAAGATAAAATTAGAATTAAGATAGGTAAATTTGCAGAAGTAATGGCCAAATATCTATTGTTTTCTATAGACTGCATAATTCAGTATCTTCTTTGCCTTCTGTGAAATATAACCTTTTCTGACAAACTGTATGATACTATTATTTTTCTTATTATTGGCACTGAGTCCTTCTCAAAGACTAGTCTGGCATAGTATGCTAAATCATGAGTTAGAGGTAATCACTTGATTAGTTTGGTTAGCATTATGCAGAAATATATTGCATTTAATATAAATGCAATTTTATATATTTGACATAATCTTGTAACTCTACATTTGAAGCTAGGCTAAACCACCCTTTTAAGGGATTGTCCTTTTCTCTGCAAAATGAGTTGTATTTAAATGTAAATTTAGTTTTATGAAACTTAGAAAATATAATTTTTAGACACGCAGAAATTTGAAAAAGATAATGAAATGAACTGCTAAAAAGAGCAGGAATAATCCTTCAAGTCTTAATTAACAAAAGGATATGTTAGTTCCAAAAATGTTATAGTTATGACAAATTCAGAAATAAGTTAATTATAATAAAGAAAAAGAGAAAAGGCATATCATTGTCAAATTCATGTGAAAGGAAGAAATTAACTGATTCAAAGTGGGGGAAACCTGCTGGTGGAAGTTTAAAAAGGTCTCTTTTGTAATATTATTCATTATTTCACAAATTTCTTTCTGAAGTCTGGAAATCCTGTAAGATAAGATAATGATAACTTTTATTTATTAGGTTAAAAATGACATTTTGTTAATGGTATGTTATACATATGAACTTTCTAAGGGAAGGGCTATATATGCTTGTTTATTACTTATGTGAGAAATACTACTGGTAGTCCTCAAAGAAAGTTCATAGTGCCAGTAATTGGAGCTAGCAAGAGTGTGAGATGTGAGGAAATATTTTTTGATGTTTCTGTAGACTTGGAGCTTTTTGAATAAATTTGCTGAAATCTTGGGAGGCTGGGCTAAGAACAAGATGTGGGAAGTTAATTCACAACTGTATAGTGAGAGAACTCCAGATAGATTTTCTTAACTCCAGAAGTATATACTTACCTGTCAAGGGAAGATAAGGCTCAGAATTTTGGAGACATCTGTAGGTCAGAAAAGCCAGAGACACTGGCTTTATCTGGTCCTTGAAGATATGTATTTATATCTCAAAAGTTTAGAGTGAGATTTTAAGATCCTTTTCATCCTGTCTCCAAAGAGCAAAGGTTTCTCTCCCTCCTTTCAAGGGGTCAAGGGAGGTAATTGCCTCTTTCTCCTTTAGATAAGCTGATAAAAATCAATTTTCTCCAATCCTGCCCTGTAATATAGACTATAAAATTTGTGCACGTAGGATATCTGACCTGGCTTTCATTGTATCACCTTCGGGGTAAGAATTTGGTTGTGAGGAATCATGTGGTCATTATTTTTAAGTGTACAGTGATCATCTGCTTTTGATCTAGAACACTTTGTATGGCATTCAGGATAAAATTAATAAATAAAGGTGAGTGTTAAAACCCCAACAAAGACAAGCAAAGAGCATATTTAAAAAAAAAATGTGATAATTAATATCTAGATGGAGGATAGAGTCAGCAATATTGTTAATGTTAAATTTTGGAAAAGCCTTACTTTTAAACTTGTTATATATTATACAACCTTATCAAAACACCAGACTATTTATGGATGATACAGATTGCTAATATTTGGTTTATTTACCTGTAACTTAAATTGAATCACATAATCTGTTGTAATCATCAAAGACAATAAAGTAGATTCCTGCTGAAGTGATTTCTTTAGTTCCTATAGTTGTATTATGTATGTATATTTTTATTATAATTCCACCTTTATAAGGATTAATTATAGTATCTTTAATCTGATGTTATTTTCAGTTTGGAAAGACTTTGCCCTATAGCAACTGTATTTAATTTCTGAAAACAGTGGGAAACTTGTGTTTAGCCACTTTTTATTTATCTTTTATTATTTATTTTCATAAATAGTGGATCCAGTGTAGATCCTACTAGAAAGCAATACTCAAAAAAGCAACATCTCTAGTATTTCATCTTTATTACCTGGCTTCTTGCTGACTTAATACTTATTGGCAGCTAGAAACAAGTATAATTTGAAGGTCTGACCCCTGTGGACTGAGGATTGGAAAAGTATGGTTTGCACTTTTCATGAAATCAGAAAAATCAATTTAAAATTACATTTTAAAAAGTTCAAACAGACGTTCCTTTAAATGCTGAAAAAAAAGGGACTTGAGTTTTTTTCTGTTGAAATAACTGCTGTTTGATGGAATTGTACAGGATTTAAAGATCATACAGCTAGAATGCAGTTTTACTTTTCAGTCCTGTGGTAAGAAATCCCACTAACAAAATATTTAAAGTTCATCTAAAATGTATAACTTCAAAGCATTCATATTGACCACAACATAGTTACCTAAGAAATATGTTATATGTACTTAATTAACAAGAAGTGTCTGTTGGCACTGAATGAAATGCCATGCATATATATTCACTGCCTGTGCTGTCCTACATCTTATATCATTTTATATGGCAGAGATATGAATGTATACTTTTGCATTTATGAGAAATAAGTTAGAGCCAACAGCTGGTACCTCATAATTTCAATTTTCAAGACACTAGTATTGTATGGCACAGGATTTAATCACAATTCCTATAACTGAAGCTTTTCCCCTCTGAGTTAACTCTTCTGGTATGAAAAAAATCTGTGGACTCTGCATTTACTAGGGCTTCTGGGAAATATTACAGATGAACAAATCCAATAAATAGATTTTTTGTGGAAGGATTTCAGGAGCATCTTTGAAATGATTATATTTCCTGCTGTCCCACTTGACAGCCTGGGAAATGCATGACTACAATCACAGCATTTCTCTGAGCTTAAGACACTGAATATGTCTGCCAATGAGGTGGGACTTTTTTCTAAGATAAGTTGGGTTGAGACTTGGTTTAAAATAGTGGTTTGAACAAACACATTTATGCCTTTTCTCTCATGAAAGCCCACTAAAGTGAGAGAAAAGGATTTTTAAGATGCTTATCTTGACAATGACAGAGTACAAGAAGAGAGAATAGCAATACAAATTTGGAAGTTCAGAAGGAGGATGTTGACTATGATGATTTAGCATGTCTAAGAAAGTTGGATTCTAACCTGGCAGTCGGTAAAGTCGGATTGTGTACCCCACAGAATCCCCAAAGGGCCAGGAATTGCTAGAATTCAAGACCTATGTGAAGGCTGGATAAAGGTAGGACTAATGACAGGCGTATTGTTTTAAGGTCTGTTTACAAGACCCATATGCTCTCCCTACTCTGAAACCTAAATGACTGCAATGCTGTAGCCTGGCAAAGTTATAAAGATTTGTTATTGAGATTTATCTGAAGAGCATAAACAGGTCTCTAGGCTGAGAGCAAAAGGCAAAATGGAAGGTACAGGTTACATACTAGACATGGGGATAAAGTGAAAGTTTACATAGTGAATATGGAGACTCTATGTCCTTGCTCATTTGATTTCTAGAAAACTGGAAGTAAAGGTTATATCATCCAAATAGGATAATAAAATGATTTGGAATGGAGTATCTTATCACTTTAAGAAGAAAAGACTTAACAATGTTGAGATTGGAGTTCCCCAATGAATCAGAATATTTCAGCAAAGCTCATAATCAGGGGAGTCTGGGAAGATGGCAGAGTAAGAGGACCCTAAGCTCTCCTTCTCCTGTGGATAAAACTAGATAACACTCACATCAGTGTAAATAATTCAGGAAACAACCAAAGACTGGCAGAACAAACTCCACAACTAAAGGCAGAGAAGACACCACAATGAAGAAATTCTGGTGGCAGCAGGTCTCATTTTGCAAACAGACCAGTGCATACCTTGTTGAAATGCACCTCACCCAGCGGGGGACCAAACACTGTCCACAGCAGGCGGAGAGTCTCTTCAGGCTACTGGACCAAAGGAAAAATGGCCAGGATTCCTCAGCAAGACACATGCAACACACATAGTAGACACTCCCTGAACTGCCAGGTCCTGAGGAACAGGGAACACTGCACCGAAAGGCACTACAGGATCTCTTCTTCATAAAGCCATTACCTTCAAGAATAGGAGATGTAGTTGACTTTCCATACACACAGAAACAGACAGAGAGAGTTAGACAAAATGAGAAGAGAGAGGAGTTTGTCCCAAATGAAAGAACAGGACAAAACCACAGCAAGGGGCCTAAGCAAAATGGCTATAAGTAATGTGCTAGATAGAGAATTTAAAGTAATGATCATAAAGATACGCACCGGAATTGAGAAAAGAGTGGAGGACATCAGTGAGATCTGTAACAAAGAGATAAAAAAGAACCAATCAGAGATGAAAAACACAATAAATGAAATTAAAAATATACTTGATGGGATAAATAGCAGGCTAAAGGAAGCAGAAGAATGATTTAATGACCTGAAAGACAGAATAATGGAAATGAATCAAACTGAGCATGTGAGAGAAAAAAATATGTAAAATACGAATAGACTTAGGCAACTCAGTGTCTCCATCAAGCATAGTAACACGTGCATTATAGGGATCCCAGAAGAAGAAGAAGAATGAAAAGGGGGTAGAAAACTTATTTAAAAAAATAAAACCTGGAAACTTCCCTAATCAGGGGAAGGAAACAGACATCCATATCTAGGAGGCACAGATCCCCCAACAAAATCAATGCAAGGAGGTCCACACCAAGACACAGAGTAATTAAAATGGCAAAAAGTAGCGATAAAGAAAATATCTTACAAGCAGAAAGAGCAAAGAAGACAGTTACAAGGAAAATCTTATAAGGGTATCAGCTGACTTTTCAGCAGAAACTTTGCTGGTCAGAAAGAAGTGGCATGATAACATTCAAAGTGCTGAAAGGAATAAATCTGCAGTCAAGAATACTATATCCAGCAAGGCTATCATTCAGAATAGAAGGAGAGATAAAGAGTTTCTCAGGCGAACAAAAACTAAAGGAGTTCATGACCACTAAACCAGCCCTGCAAGAAATATCAAAGAAACTCTTTGAGTGGAAAGGTAAGACCATAAGTAAGAGTATAAAAAGTTGGAAGTAAAAAAGCAGTAAAAATAAGTATATCTGTAAAAATCTGTCAAGGGTTTCACAAAATAAAAGATATAAAACATGACACTGTGTATCTAAAACTTGGGATGGGGTAAGAGGAGGAAAGAATGAGTTCAAGCTTAAGTGAATATCAATTTCATATAGACTGCTATCTGCACAAACCATGAAGGAGAGCAAGAAAAGGGTCAGAGAGAAAGTAAAAAGAAACAAAACAAAACAAAACAAAAGGGGCGCCTGTGTGGCTCCGTTGGTTAAGCGACTGCCTTCGGCTCAGGTCATGATCCTGGAGTCCCGGGATCGGGTCCCGCATCGGGCTCCCTGCTCAGTGGGGAGTCTGCTTCTCCCTCTGACCCTCTTCCCTCTCATGTGCTCTCTCTCTCTCTTTCTCTCTCTCAAATAAATAAAATCTTTAAAAAAAAAAACCCACAAAACAAACAACAAAATGGCAATAAGTAGATACCTGTCAATAATTACTTTGAATATAAATGGACTAAACACTCCAGTCGAAACACATAGGGTGATAGAGTGGTTAAAAACAACAACAACAACAACAACAACAACAACAAAACAAGACCCATCTATCTGCTGCCTACAAGAGACTTCTTGAGACCTGCAGACACCTGCAGATTGTAAGTGAGGGGATAGAGAAACACTAATCATGCAAATGGATGTCAAAAGAAAACCAGAGTAGCAATGCTTAAATCAAACAAAATAGATTTTATTTTCTTCAGATAGACCTAGAAGTGGAATTGCTGGATCATATGGAAGTTCTGTTTTTAGGTTTTTGAGAAACATCAATATTATTCACCAGTTTGCATTTCCACCAACCGTGTGAGGGTGTTCCCTTTTCTCTATCCTTGCCAATACTTATTTCTTATCTTTTTGATACCAGCCATTCTGACAGGTGTAAGGTGATATCCCAATGTGGCTTTCTTTTCTTCTTTTTGTTTTTTTTAAACTTCTTTTATTTAAATTCAATTAGTTAACATATAGCATATCATTAGTTTCAGATGTAGAGTTCAGTTATTTATCCATTCAAAGTAGACTTTGAAACAAAGACTGTAACAAGAGAAAAGGACACTATATAATAAAAAAATAGTAAAAAGGGAGATAATCCAATAAGAAGATATAACAATTGTAAATATTTATGTACCCAACATTGGGAGCACCCAAATACACAAAACAGTTAATAACAAACATGAAAGAATGAATCATTAGTTATACAACAATAGTGAGGCTTTATCACCCCACTTACATCACCCCACTTACATCATCCAAACATAAAATCAATAAGGAAATAGTGGCTGTGAATGACCAGATGACTTTAACTTATATTCAGAACATTCAGCCCTAAAACAGCAACATACACATTCTTTTCAAGTGCACACGGCACATTCTCCAGAATAGACCACATATTAGGTCACAAGTCAAGTCTTAACAAATTCAAAAAGATTGAAGTCATACCTTGCATCTTTTCTTACCAGATCACTATGAAAATAGAAATCATGGATAAGAAAAAATCTGGAAAGATCACAAATTTATGGAAGTTAAATAACATGTTACTGAACAATGAATGGGTCAACCAAGAAATCAAAAGAGGAAATCAAAATTACGTGGAAACAAATTAAGATGGAAACACAATTATCCCAAATTGTTGTGATGCAGCAAAAGTTGTACTAACAGGGAAGTTTATAGCAATACAGGCCTACCTGAAGAAGCAAGAAAAATCTCAAATAACCTAACTTTACACCTGAATAAGCTAGTAAAAGAAGAAAAACAAAACCCAAAACCAGCAGAAGGAAAGAAATAACAATGATGGGAGCATAAATAAATGAAATAGAAACTAAAAAAACAATAGAACAGATAAATGACACCAGGAGATGCTTCTTTGAAAAGATCAACAAAATTGATAACCTTCTAGCCAGACTCACCAAAAGGAAAAAAGAGAGAGAGAGAGAAAGGACTCAAACAAAATCACAAAATGAGTGAGGAGAAATAACAACTAACAACACAGAAATACAAACAATTATGAAATATTGTATGCCATCAAATTGGACAACCTAGAAGAAATGGATAAATGCCTAGAAAAAAATTATCAAAACTGATATAGAAAGAAATAGAAAATTAGAACAGATTGATTACCAGCAAGGTTACTGAATCAGTAATAAAAATAACTCCCAACCAAACTAAAGTCGAGGAACAGATGGCTTTACAGGTTCTTTTCTTTTTTAAGTTTTTATTTGAATTACAGTTAGTTAAATATATATATATATATATATATATATATTACATATATATTTAACTAATATATATCTATATTACATATATATTTAACTAATATATATTATATATTATATATATTAACTAACATATATGCATATTTATATATATATTACATATAACATATATAATATATACTGTGTTATATTAGTTTCAGTTGTACAATTTGGTGATTCAACACTTACATACAACACCTGGTGCTCATCACAATAAGTGCACTCCTTAATCCCCATCATCTATTTACTCATCCCCCCACCCATGTCCCCTCTGCTGACCATCAGTTTGTTCTCTGTAGTTAAGAGTCTGTTTCTTGGCTTGCCCCCCTCTCTCTTTTTTTCCCCTCTGCTAGCTTGTTTTTTTCTTAAATTTCACATATGAGTGAAATCATATGGTATTTGTCTTTCTCTGTCTTATTTCACTTAGCAGAATACTTCCTCTGTCCATGTCCTTGCAAATGGCAAGATTTCATTCACTTTTATGACTGAGTAATATTCTATTCTATATATCTACCACATCTTTTTTATCCATTCATTCATCAGATGATGGGCATTTGGGTGCTTTCCATAATTTGGCTGTTGTTGATAATGTTGCTATAAACATTGGGGTGTATCGTATCCCTCTGAATTAGTATTTTTATATACTTTGGGTAAATACCTACTAGTACAGTTGCTGTATTATAGGGTAGTTTTATTTTAACTTTTTGAGGAACCTCCATACTGTTTTCCAGAGTGGTTGCACCACTTTGCATTCCCACCAGCAGTGTAAGAGGATTCCCCTGCTCCACATCCTTGCCAACATCTGTTGATCCTGTATTGTTAATTTTAGTGATTCTGACAGGTGTGAGGTGATACCTCATTATGGTTTTGTTTTGATGGATTAATATTTGGATTTGTATTTCTCTGATGATAAGTGATGTTGAGCATCTTTTCATGTGTCTGGTGGCCATCTGTATGTCTTCTTTAGAAAAATGTTTATTCATGTTTTCTTCCCATTTATTATTTTATGGGTGTTGAGTTTCATAAGTTCTTCATAAATTTTGGATGCTAACCCTTTCAGTTAGTTGCCTTTTAGTTTGTTGATTGTTTCCTTCACTGTGCAGAAGCTTTTTATTTTGATGAAGTCCCAATAGTTTATTTTTGCTTTCGTATCCCTTACCTCGGGAGACATATCTAGTAAGAAGTTGCTATGGCCAATGTCAGAGGTTACTGCCTGTGTTCTCCTCTAGGATTTTAATGCTTTCCTGTCTCACATTTAGGTCTGTAATTAATCAAGGTTATTTTTGTGCATGGTTTAAGAAAGTGGTCCAGTTTCATTCTTTTGCATGTTTTGTCCAGTTTTCCCAACACATTTGTTGAAGAGATTGTCTTTTTTCCATTGGATATTCTTTTCTGCTTTGAAGAAGATTGATTGACCATATAGTTGTGGGTCCAATTCTGGGTTTTCTATTCTGTTCTATTGATCTATGTGTCTGTTTTGGGGCAAGTGCTATACTGTCTTGATCACTACAGCTTTGCAGTATAACTTGAAGTCCAGAATTGTGATGCTTCCAGTTTTGCTTTTCTTTTTCAAGGTTGTTTTGGCTATTCAGTGTCTTTTGTAGTTACATACAAATTTTAGGATTGTTTGTTCTAGCTCTGTGAAAAATGCTGTTGGTATTTTGATAGGGATCGCATTAAATTTGTAGATTGCCCTGGGTAGTGTAGACATTTTAAGAATATTGGTTCTTCTGATCCATGACTATGGAATGTTTTTCCATTTCTTTGCCATTTTCAATTTCTTTCATCAGTGTTTAATAGTTTTCAGAGTACAGATCTTTTATTACCTCTTTGGTTAGGTTTATTCCTAGGTATCTTATGTTTTTTATGGCAAGTGTAAATGGAGTTTATTCTTTGATTTCTTTTTCTGCTGCTTCATTATTGGTGCATAGAAATGCAGCAGATTTCTGTATGTTGGTTTTGTATCCTGTGACTTTACTGAATTCATGTATCAGTTCTAGCAGTTTTTTGGTGGAGTTTTTTTGGATTTTATAAAGTATCATGTCATCTGGAAAGAGTGAAAGTTTGGCTTCTTTGCTGATTTGGATGTCTTTTATTTCTTTTTGTTGTCTGATTGCTGTAGCTAGGACTTCCAGTACTATGTTAAACAACAGTGGTGAGAATGTACATCCCTGTCTTGTTCCTGATTGTAGAGGAAAAGCTCTCAGTTTTCCCCATTGAGGATGTTATTAGCTGCGGGTTTTCCATAGATGGCCTTTATTATGTTGAGGTATGTTCTCTCTAATCCTAGTTTGTTGAGGATTTATTTTATTTTTTTTAATCATGAATGGTGGTTATACTTTGTCAGATGCTTTTTCTGATCTATTGAAATGATTGTATTGTTCTTATCCTTTCTTTTATTAATGTAGTATAGCACATTGATTTGCAAATATTGAACCACCCTTGCAGACTAGTAATAAATCCCACATGATTGTGGTGAATGATTCTTTTAATGTACTGTTGGATTCAGTTTGCTTAGTATTTTACTGAGAATATTCGTATCCATGTTTATCAGGAATATTGGCCTCTAGTTCACTTTTTTAGTGGAGTCTTTATCTGGTTTTGGTATCAGGACAATGCTGCCACATAGAGTGAATTTGGAAGTTTTTCTTCCTTTTCTATTTCTTGAGAAGAATAGGTATTAACTCTTCTTTAAATGTTTGGTAGAATTCACCTGTGAAGCCATCTGGTCCTGGCTTTTGTTTGTTGGGAAAGCTTTGATTATTGATTCAACTTCTTTGGTGGTTATAAGTCTGTTCAAGTTTTCTATTTCTTCCTGTTTCAGTTTTGGTAGTTTTTGTTTCTAGGAATTTATCCATTTCTTTTAGGTTGTCTAATTTGTTGGCATATAGTTTTTCATAATATTCTCTTAAAATCATTTGTATTTCTGTGGTGTTGGTTGTTATTTCTCTTCTCTCATTGATTTTATTTATTTGGGTCCTTTCTCTTTTCTTTTTGATTAGTCTGGCTAGAGGTCTATCAGTTTTATTAATTCTTTCAGAGAACCAGCTCCTGGTTTGATTGAGCAGTTCTATTGTTTTTTTAGTTTCTATATAATTTTTTTCTGCTCTAATCTTTTCATTTGTTGTTCTTTTTCTAGCTCCTTTGGGTTTAAGGTTAGTTTGAGATTTTTCTTGTTTCTTATAGTAGGCCTGTATATTGCTATATACTGCCTTTTTAGATGTGCTTTTGTTGTATCCCAAAGGTTTTGGATCATTGTGTTTTCATTTTCATTTGTTTCCATGTGCTGTTTTATTTCTTCTTTGATTTCCTGGTTGATAACCTTCATATATTTGTGGTCTTTTCCAAATATTTTTCTTGTAGTTAACTTCAAATTTCATAGCATTGTGGTCAGAAAACACGCATAGTATGTTTCAGTCTTTTTGTATTTTGAGGCCTGATTTGTAACCTAATATATGATCTATTCTGGAGAATGTTCCATGTGCACTTAAAAAGAATGTGTATACTGCTGTTTTAGGATGGAATATTTGAATAAATTTGTAAAGTCCAGCTGGCCCAGTATGCCATTGAAAGCTATTGTTTCCTTGTTGATTTTCTGCTTAGATGATCTGTCCCTTGATGTAAGTGGGGTGTGAGGCCCCTCATACTGTTGTATTATTATCACTTAGTTTTTTTATGTTTGTAATTAATTGCTTTGTATATTTGTTTGAGTGCTCCCATGCTGTAGGCATAAATATTTAGAGTTGTTAGATCTTTTTGTTGGATTGTCCCCTTTATTATGATAGAATGCCCTTCTTCATCTATTGTTACAATCTTTGTTTTAAAATTTAGCTTGTCCTATATTATTGTTGCTAGTCTGGCTTTCTTTTGATGTCCGTTTGCATGATTAAGTGTTTCTCCATCCCCTCACTTCCAATTTGCAGGTGTCTTTACATCTAAAATAAGTCTCTTATAAGCAGCATATAGATGGGTCTTTTTAATTTTTTAAAAATCCATTCTGACACCATGTATCTTTTGATTGGAACATTTAGTCCATTTGCATTCAGAGTAATTATTGATAGGTATGTATTTAGTGCCATTTTATTACTTGTTTTGTCATTGTTTCTGTAGATTTTCTCTGATCCTTTCTTGTCTTTGTCATTTTTGGTCTTTTCTTTCCACTCCAAGATTCCCCTTTAATATATCTTGCAGCGTTGGTTTAGTGGTCATGAACTTTTAGTTTTTGTTTGTCTGGGAAACTCTTTATCACTCCTTGTATTCTGGATCATAGCCTTGTTGGATATTTTATTCTTGGCTGCAGATTTGTTCTCTTCAGCACTTTGAATATATCACACCACTTTCTTCTGGCCTGCCCAGTTTCTGTTGAGAAAACTCCAGTGAGCCTTATGGGTCTCCCCTTGTTCATCAAGGACTTCTTTTGTCTTGCTGTTTTTAAGATTTTTTTCTTTATCCCTATATTTTGCATATTTAATTACAATATGTCTTGGTGTGGGCCTGCTGTTGTTGATTTTGATGGGAGTTCTCTGTGCTTCCTGATCTGGATGTTTATTTCCTTCCCCAGATTAGGGAAGTTTTCAGCTATTATTTCTTCAAATAACCCCCCCACCCCCTCTTCTTCTTCTGGTACTCCTATAATATGAATGTTACTACATATGATGGAGTCACTGAGTTCCCTAAGTCTATTCTCATGTTCCATGATTCTTCTTTCTCTCTTTTGTTCAGCTTCATTATTTTCCATTATTTTGTCCTCTAGGTCACTAATTTATTCCCCTGCTTCTTCCAGCCTACTCTTCATTGCATCAAGCCTGTTATTGCATTCCTCATCTCTGATTTTTTAAAATTATTATCTCTGTGGTAAGAGAGTTTCCCTGATGTCTTCCATTCTTTTGTTAAGCCCACTGAGTATCCTTATGTTTCTTGCTTTAAATTCTCCATTAAGTATGTTACTTATATCTGTTCTGCTTAGATTTCTGGCCATGGCCTTATCTTGTTCTTTCATTTGGGTTGAATTTGTCCATTTGGCATTTTTGTCTAAGTCTCTGCTTTCTTCTCTGTGTTAGAAAAACCAGTTATGTTTCCTGTTCTTGAAAGTAATGGCTTTATGAAGAAGAGGTAGTGTAGTATCCAGGGCCTGGTACTTCAGGGAGTATGTCCAGTGTGTGTTGCCTGTCCTCTGCTCTTGTGCCATGGCTGCTCTGTCCTTCAGGCCTGTCATGTGCGGAAGTTCTCCTTGCCTGCAGTGGGCACTGTTTTGTCTTTGAACAGAATGTGACTGGTTTCAACTAGGTGTGCTCCGGTGTGCTTGTTAAATGAGACTTGACTACTTCCCCTAGAATTGAAGCCCTGAAGAACTCTTTGGTTGGGAGATGCGGTGTGTGGGCAGGGGTTTCTATTCGTCTTCTGGGGAAGAAGCCCATCACACTGGGGCTGAGGCAAGTTTGATTGAGAAAGGAAGTTCCCCTAGAGCTCAAGGGTGTGGGACTTGGTGTAAACAAGTTTGGCAGTGGCACCGTGCTGCTTCCTGTAGGTGGCTTTGTGTTTATGCTGAGGGGGTGAGGAAGTGAAATGATGTAAGCCAGCTCCTTTGTCCCTGGAGAGGCATCTCCCTGAATGCTGCCTTTCAGGGAAACACTCTGAGAAGAGCGAATGATCTTCCCACTGTGTTTTCCTAAGTATTTCAGATTGCTGTTTCATACTGTCTGCCTATGGGTTGTTTGCCTGCCTTCTCTCCAGGAGCAGAGCAGTGATCTCTCGGCTCTATCCCAGCCAAGCCTGCTAACCTTTAAAACTGCAGACTTTAGAGACATGGTGTGGGTAGGGGCTTGTTCTGATCTTCTGGAGGAGGAGCCTGCTGCAGTACTACTGAAGCAAGCTTGACTGAGAAGGGCAGTCCTGCCAGAGTCCAAGGGGATAGGGCTTGACATAGGCAAATTCTATCGAACATTTAAAGAAGAGTACCTATTTTTTCTCAGATTAGTCCAAAAAATGAAATTGGAAAGAAAACCTCCAAATTCATGCTATGTGGCCAGTACTACCCTCACACCAGAGCCAGATAAAGACACCACAAAAAGGGAACTAGAGGCTGATATCTCTGATGAACATAGATGCAAAAAATCCTGAACCAAATACCAACAACGGAATCCAACAATACATTAAAAAAATCATTCACGACTTGATAAAAATCATTCACCATTTGATAAAACCCAAATCAAGGGCACCTGGGTGGCTCAGTCAGTTAAGCATTCAACTCTTGGTTTCGGCTTAGCTCATTATCTCAGCATCATTAGATCGAGCCCTGCATTGGGCTTCGCACTCAGTGTAGAGTCTGCTTGAGATTCCCTCCCTCTCCCTCTGCCCATCCCCCTGTTCATGCTCTCTCTCTCTAAAATAAAATAAATAAAATCTTAAAAAAAAACTCCAAATCAAATGGGTTTAATCCTGGGATGTAAGGGTGGTTCAATATTCTCAAATCAATCAATGTGATAAATCATATCAAAAAAGATAAAAACTATATGATTATTTAAATAGATGCAGAAAAAGTATTTGGCAGAGTATAATATCCATTCATGATAATAACCCTCAATAAAGTAGGTCTTTAGGGAACGCACCTCAACATAATAGAGGCCTTATGTGAAAAACCCGCAACTAACATCATACTCAATGGAGAAAATCTTCTCCTAAGATCAGGAACAAGATAAAGATGTCCACTCTCACCACTTTTATTCATTATAGTCCTGGAAGTCCTAGCCACACAATCAGACAACAAAAAGAAATGCAAGGCATTCAGATTGGTAAGGAAGAAGTCAAACTTTCACTGTTTGCAGATGACATGATAACTCTCTATAGGAAACCCTAAGGACTCCACCAAAATAACTACTAGAACTTATTAATGAATTTAGTAAAGTTACAGGATATAAAATTAATGTATAGGAATCAGTTCCAGTTCCATACACTAATAATGAAGCAGAAGAAAGAGAACTTAGCAAAGTCCCATTTGGAGTTGCACCAAAAATAATAAAATACCTAGAAATAAACTTAACTAAGGAGGTGAAAGACCTATACCCTGAAAGGTATAAAACATTGCTGAAAGAGATTGAAGATGATACAAAGAAATGGAAAGATATTCCATGCTCATGGATTGGAAGAACAAATATTGTTAAAATGTCTGTATTACCCAAAGTAATCTACAGATTTAATACAATCTCTATCAAAATACCAATAGCATTCTTCACAGAACTAGAACAAACAACCCTAAAATTTGTATGGAACCACAAAAAACCCTGAATAGTCAAAGCAATCTTGAAAAAGAAGAACAAAACTGGAGGCATTGTAATTCCAGACTTCAAGTTATATAAGGTTGTATTAATCAAAACAGTATGGTACTGGTACAAAAATAGACATATAGATCAATGGAATAGAAAACCCAGAAATAAACCCACAATTTTTTGGTTAATTAATCTTCAAAAAAGAGAAAAGAATATCCAATAAGGAAAAGGCAATCTCTTCAACAAATGGTGTTGAGAAAACTGGAGAGCAAGATGGAAAAGAATGTAAGGGGACCAGCTTCTTACCCCATATACAAAAATAAATTCAAAATGGATTGAAGACTTGAATGTGAGACCAGAAACCATAAAAATCTTAGAAGACAGCACAGGCAGTAATTTCTCTGACATTGGCCATAGCAACATTTTTGTAGATAGGTTTTTGGCGGCAAGGAAAATAAAATAAAAAATAAACTTTTGGAACTATATCAAAATAAAAAGCCTCTGCACAGTGAAGGAAACAGTCAACAAAACTAAAATACAAGCTACTGAATGGGCAAAGATATTTGCAAAAGTCATATCCGATGAAGGGTTAGTATCTAAAATATATAAAAAACTAATACAACTCAACACCAAAGAAACACAAATAATTGATTAAAATGGGTAGAAGATGTTAACAGATACTTCTCCAAAGAAGACACACAAATGGCCAACGGACACATGAAAAGATGGTCACCATCACTCATCATCAGGGAAATACAAATCAAAACTACAATGAGATACCACCATCTACTGGTCAGAATGGCTAAAGTAAAAAACACAAGAAACAACACATGTTGGTGAGGATGTGGAGAAAAAGGAACTTTGTGCACTGTTTGTGGGAATGCAAATTGGTACAGCCACTGTGGAAGACAGTGCAGAGGTTCCTCAAAAAGTTAAAAATAGAACTACCCTATGGTTCAGTAATGACTGGGTATTTACCCAAAAAATACAACACTAATTCAACTGGGTATTTACCCAAAAAATACAACAACACTAATTCAAAGGGATACATGCACCCCTATGTTTACTGCAACATTATTTACAATAGCCAAATTATGGAAGCAGTCCAAGTGCCCATGGACTGATGAATGGATAAGGAAGATGTGATATCTACATATCTATAATGGATATATATACCTATAATGGAACATTGCTCAGCCATAAAGAAGAATGAAATCTTGCCATTTGCAATGACATGGCTGGAGCTTGAGAGTATTATGCCAAGTGAAATAAGTCAGTCAGAGAAAGACAAATACCATATGATTTCACTCATATGAGGAACTTAAGAAATAAATGAGCAAAGGAAAAAGAGAGAGACAGACAAAGAAACAAGTCTCTTAACTGTAGAGATCAAACTGATTTCCAGTGGTGAGGTGGGTTGGGGAATGGGTGAAATAGGCGATGGGGATTAAAGAGTACAGTTATCATGATGAGCACTGAGTAATGTATAGAATTGTTGGATTACTATTTGTATACCTGAAACTAAGACAACACTATATTAACTATACTGGAATTAAAATTTTAAAAATGTAGTTTAAAAAAAGCTCATAACAGGGGTACCTGGGTGGCATAGTTGGTTAAGTGTCCGACTCTTGGCTTTGGCTCAGGTTGTGATCTCAGGGTTGTGAGATTGAGCCCCATGTTGGGCTCCCTGCTCAGTGGGAAGTCTGCTTGAAATTCTCTCTCCTCTCCCTCTGCCCCTCCCTCTCATGCTCTCTCTCTCTGTCTCTTTATTTATTTATTTGAGTAAATAAATCTTTAAAAAAAACCCCAAAGCTCATAATCAAGACACCCCCACCATGGACATAGAAATTCTAATCTACTTCTCATTGACCCACTTATATAGAAGTAGGTAAGCAAAGATTACCAGACATTTGAAGAAACCTCACATAAGGAATGCAAAGAAAACAAGCAAAAAATCATTGAAAGCATAGAGTATTCAGGGAGAACATGATTGAAGGTGGGGTGGAGGGAAAAGAGAAAGAGAAAGGAAGGAGGGAGGGAGGGAAGGAAACACCTAGCTTAGATTGGTCTTCTATATGCTTATTACTCATGTGGTAAGGGGCAAGGAAACACTCTTAATCCCATAAAGACCTACTTAATGTTGGGTTTCTTGGGCACTGAAGGGCCTTTCACTGGTTGATTGAATGATACATGGTATGAATTACCCTTCCTGTATTCATGTGCAGCAGAGCATGTCATTGGAGAGCATTGACTTTCCTTTAGCATTTGGATTATGGAATAACTTTAGGTATGCAGAGGTGATGGGGTAGTGAAACCATAGAGACCATACTTTCAGACTCATCACGGTATTATCCTAGTCTCGTAGAGTAATTGTGCAATTTTAAGATCTCTTCAGGAGCCTCACTTCCAGATAGTCTGTTAGGTACAAAGCAGTCAATCTGAGTGTACCTACCCTTTAGTCACCACTGCCTGAACACCCTCTTTACTGGTGTACACACAGAAACATTTGCATGCACACAAAAGTTTTTCAGCAGGACTTCCCTTAGCAGTTGATCACAGCTTAAAGGAGTTTTGTTTCAGGTGACCCTAGTGGTCTCAGTCTCCTATTTTTAGAAATTAAGTGGGGTTGGTTCTTACGAGCATCCATTGACCACATGTCCCAAAGGCTGGATGATTTGGACTCTGATTTGGCTGAAATGGGACTTTTCCCTCCTTTAATGGTGGTGGTTGTCCTCTGGACTCTCAGCCCACTTCTAGAAAGCCGTGATGAATGCTTGCCCAGATATACATCTCACCATGTTGAATTTCATACAAATGAGGGGAAATGGCAAGAGCACAAACATACTAAATGTGCTGTAACAGTGTTTATCAGGGAAAATTTATGGAGACAGCATAACAGAAATGTGTGTGCCTCCTGTTGATCATTGAATGCTAGGCCAGTGCCAAGAATTCAGGCTGGGGTGGAAATCAGACTTCACAAGAGGCAGTCTAAACATTTGGCAGCGGAATTTTAAGTTATGATTAGGGAAACACCAGCCCCTCTGGTGTAATTAGTGACTAAGAAACAATGGCAATATGTTTCGTCAGAGCTTTGTCTCTGGAGACCTTTATTATGTGACAGAAGTCTGGCTGCACCCTGGGCCATCAAGTAGATAGACAGAGACTAAAGGTACTTCTATAATCAGAAACGCTTCTGACGATTCCCTGGATGGAATATACTCATTAAGGATGTGCCCATACCTCTGTCCTGTTTTATATGATAATTTGTTTCTAGGTCCAAACATTATGCCATATAAGCATGATACGGGTTTGTCTCACTCCAGTATGAGTACAAATTAGTGTATTTCAAGTACATCAGGAACATAGGAGTAGGTTAGCTGATCTGGGCTGAGATTAACTGGTCTTGGCACTGTTCTGTCACATGTTTTGGTGTCTGCTGGCTGTTGGCTTGTCTAGAATAACCTCAGCTCTTTTCCAGGTGCCTCATACATGATTCTGGAAGGCTTGCTTGTTCCTATGATGATGGCAGAGGTCAAAAAGAGAGCAAGAAGAATAATAAGGAAACCGCTGGTCCCCATGTAGGTGACTGCTCTTGGCATGGGAATGAGGCTGTGGATACATTCTAAAGAAGAAGAAGATCCTTGCCTAGTAAGATGGGATCACTGAATTCATTGGAGACCAGAATGGGCACACACTATCTTGCCCTTGGATTTCTCCGAATTCCCATGAGGCCATCTCAAATTCTTGAAATTTTCATGGGTGGTGACTTTTTTTGTTCATCTGTTTCTGATCTTTTCAACAAGGGGAGGAGAGAGAACACTTCCAGCACCTACTAACACACTTACTCTGCGCCTAAAACTTCCTAGCAAACTTATCTATATGTCATATAATAGTATTGACAAGTGAAAGTGATTGTCAGCAGTGGATGTTAGATCCCAAGGTTTAAGGGAAAGTCATTTGGAATGGCTCCCTCTTTCTCCAAAATGATAGAGATCATTGCAGGATGCTTGGGAAAAAATGTTAGAAGTCTTCAGAAGACTGTTCTCAACCTTCATGCTATATATGTAAATCATGCCTTGTTAATACTTTCCATACTAGGTAGTGTATGCCTTTTGGACTGTCCATACAATGGTCTTATTCCATCTTTCTTTTCTTTTTTTAAATTTTATTTTATTATGTTTTGTTAGTCACCATACATTACATCATTAGTTCTTGATGTAGTGTTCCATGATTCATTGTTTGTGCATAACACCCAGTGCTCCACGCAGAACGTGCCCTCTTTAATACCCATCACCAGGCTAACCCATCACCCTAACCCCCGCCCCTCTAGAACCCTCAGTTTGTTTCTCAGAGTCCATCGTCTCTCATGGTTCGTCTCCCCCTCCGATTCCCCCCCCTTCATTTTCCCTTCCTTCTCCTAATGTCCTCCATGTTATTATCCCATCTTTCTTAGGGGAAATAATCTGCATCCTCAGGGTGGTTGTCAGGCATTGCTAACAATCCTCTAGTATCTTTTTTGGAAAATTTAGTTTTTACTCTCACAACTCTTAGGGGATTGATAATGGAATGGGTTATTTTGCTTAGAGGACACATTTTGTGATCAGCGTAGTGTACTGAGAGGTCAGGATTGATATGCCCAAAAATAATTCCCCCTAAAGTCTATCTCCCCAGACAAGGAATTGATCAACAAAGCTCCATGGAAACTGGCTATAGTCTAATAATTAATCCTGGTCAGCCCTAGGACTTCGAACTTTAGTCCCAGATCATGGCAGTGAAGATACATGAGTTACTTATGATTGCTTAACAAACTATGCCAAAGCTTAGTGGCCTAAAACAACCATTTTTATTATTCCTCACAAATCTATGTATTGGCTTGGCATAATGTACTGGGCTGATCTGGGCTGAGATTAACTGGTCTTCGCTGTGCTGTGTCACATGTTTTGGAGTCTGCTGACTGTTGGCTTGTCTAGAATGACCTCAACTTTTTTCCAAGTGCTTCTCATACACCTCTGGCAGGCTTGTTTGTTCCTATGATGATGGCGGAGGTCAAGAGAGAGAGCAAGCATCACTGTGTAAAATAGCAAATGGAAATGGACATGTGCATTTTAATTTTCTGATTACAGTTCATTTGCTAACATCTAATTGGCCAGAGCAACTCACAGGCTGATCTCAGAGTCAGAAAAGGAAGGGATTATGAATTTATAGGTCAAAGCATATGGATATAGGGACAACATTAATTGATGGCTTTAAGCAATCAATCTTCCATAGTCCGTCTTTTGTTCAGAATTACTGCTTCCCAAATGCAGAATATATTCCTTCCCTTCAAGTCCTCATCCAATTACAGCATCAGGCTAAGAGTCCAGTTTTTTATGGTATATTTTAGTCAGGATGTGTTCTTCTCAATCCAGACACCTATGAACAAGTTTGTTAATACCACATACACCCAGCACTGTGAATTGTACAAGACTGTTGAATCACGGATCCGTACTTCTGAAACAAATAATGCAATATATGTTAAGAAAAAAAAAAAAAGAAGATAGCAGGAGGGGAAGAATGAGGGGGAGTAAGTCGGAGGGGGAGACGGACCATTAGAGATGATGGACTCTGAAAAACAAACTGAGGGTTCTAGAGGGGAGGGGGGTGGGGGGATGGGTTAGCCTGGTGATGGGTATTAAGGAGGGCACGTTCTGCATGGAGCACTGGGTGTTATGCACAAACAATGAATCATGGAACACTACATCAAGAACTAATGAGGTAATGTATGGTGACTAACATAACAATAAAAAATTATTAAAAAACATACCACATACATCCAACATATGGGTTAAACCAGGGCAGTATAATCACAAAAGACATATCCATTCAAAAAAGGGAAGAAAGAAAACCACATAGGAGACATTTGTTCATAGCAGTTCTGAAATCTAGCTGGACAAATGCTGCTAAGTCTTCCTACTCTGGGATTAGAGACTGTTCCTTGAGAGACCCAGTTCTGCTGTTTGGGAGTAGCTAACCAGCCCATTGTTTCCTATAGCTCTTCGCTTCACCCTCTGGGATGTACTGTTTTCCCTGCTCTTTGACCACTTTTGAATAGGGCATCACTGCTCTCTGAGCAGTTTTCTCAGCTTTTCCTGCCTGTAAAAAGTTGGTGCCCAGGGCGCCTGGGTGGCTCAGTCGTTCAGCGTCTGCCTTCGGCTCAGGTCATGATCCCAGGGTCCTGGGGTCGAGTCCCACGTCACTTCTCCCTCTCCCACTCCTCCTGCTTGTGTTCCTGCTCTCGCTATCTCTCTGTCAAATAAATAAAATCTTTAAAAAAAAATTTGGTGCCCATTTAGAAATGGAGCAGAGTTGTTAAAATTTCATGCCATTTATCTAAGGTCACACAGGTTGTCAAGGTGATATTTTTACACAGTTTTTAAAATATAAAGAAAAATATGCTGTTGTTACCTGTTATACATAACTATGATTCCAGGAAATAATCTCTCATCTTGTTGATTTGTTAATTTTAACATCATATTTTATCTTAAGAATTTTCATAGAAGAGCAAAACCGCATTGCCTGAGGTGGTTGCATTATCATGGGCACAGGCTTCTGTCAGTGAAATATATTATTCAGCAACGTTATTGTCTCACGTATTGGTGTCCTCTTACTCTGGGCATTGTCCTTTCAGTTTTTTTATTTTTTATTTTTTTATTAACATATATTATTTGTTTGAGGGTACAGGTCTGTGATTCATCAGTCTTGTACAATTCTCAGCGCTCACCATAGCACATACCCTCCCCAATGTCTATCACCCAGCCACCCCATCCCTCCCACCCCCAACCACTCCAGCAACCCTCAGTTTGTTCCTGAGATTAAGAGTCTCCTATGGTTTGTCTCCCTCTCTGGTTTCATCCTGTTTCATTTTTCCTTCCCTTCCCCTATGATCCTCTGCCTTGTTTCTCAAAATCCTCATATCAGTGAGATCATATGATACTTATCTTTCTCTGATTGACTTATTTCATTTAGCATAATACCCTCTAGTTCCATCCACATCATGTCCTTTCAGTGTTGAAAGAGGGAACTTGAGAATAGTATAGAACAGAAATAGTGTGCCATTTCTGATATAATGACAGTTATATCTATTTTATTACATTGTATGTTCCTTAACTATAATTTATCGTCAAGGAACTTTTAAGCCAACTATTTTAAATATTTTTTAAAAGGATTTCAATAGTTCTAAGGCCTTCCATATTTCTGTAAGGGTTAATTTTGTGCATAATATGTAGTAAAGAAAGGGCTTACTATGTATATATATAATAAATGTGATTTCAAGAGAACTTGAAAAATTATTTTCCTTTGTTAATCATTCTCATATTTCACACTAAAATCAATAAAATTTATGGCATTTTAATGCAATTTAATATAGTTATTACAAAAGCCATAGATTTTTAAATTATTTTTCTCATTTTGACTGTGCTATGCTAACTGATTTCCTCCAAGTCCATCCTATTATTTTTATATCCTCTTTCCTCTATAGTTTGGAGATTTTGGAAACCAATGACTTATTTCTCTGGGATGATTAGTTGGATGATAAATAGTACTTACGTTTCTTAGGGAAGGGTTGTCATCAATATATTCTGTAATTATTCTTTTAATAATATTTCTTGATTTAAAGTAATGTAACCTAATTACTCCCCAAATCTCAGGCAAGAAAATAATTTGAGGAAATATGCATATAAATGAGCTCCTGCAACACAGCAATAAACATCAATAAGAGAAAGTAATTATATTTATTCTAAAGCTCCAAATGGGGGGGAAGTATACAAATTTTGATAGTATGGGTAGCACTATAATCACCTGTGATTCCCAAAAGAAAAATTAATTAAGAGGTAGGGGAATAGGGAAAGAACCTAATAAAAAAAAGAACCAAACAGATTAAAACAAACTAAGTTTCTATGCCAGTTTGTTTTTTTTTAAGATTGCAGTTATTTATTTGAGAGAGAGAGTGTGTGAGCACAAGCACAGGGAAGGGCAGTGGGAGAGGGAGAAGCAGGCTCCCCGCTAGTGGGGAGTCAGACGTAGGGCTCGATCCCAGGACCCCGGGATCATGACCTGAGCCGAAGGCAGACGCTTAACCATCTGAGCCACCCAGGTGCCCCTTCAAAAAATCATTTTTAATGAGAAAGTAATTCTAAAAAAATGACAAAGGGATTTTAATTTCCCTAGCATTTTAATGATTTTCCAAATCTAATGACAAATGGGAAGAAAGTGTGATATAGGAGTTAATGGAGATCGGTCCAAACCGTGGGTATTCCGTTAGCAAACATGTACATTTTCTTGGCCTCAAATTTCTTATGTGTAACACAAAGGGATAGAACTAGAGGTCCTTGACAATGTTTATAATTTATGAGTTTTGAAAAATATTTTTAAAAAGCTCATAATTGGTTTGCTTATTATTATGGTTTCATTGAATTTTTTGGTATAATTTATTCTACAGTCATGGAATACCAGCTCTATCTCAGGTATTGTGTAAAACTCCAGGAGAGAAAAATGAGTAAGATAAACTTTTCCTCAAAAGTTTATAATCTAGTTGGAGAGATAACAATAAATTTATTACTGTAATAAAATAATACAAATGCTATGATTGAAGATGCACAAATGAGTAGTTCTGTTCTCACTGACGGTCCCAGTCTGTTCAGGTTGCTATAACAAAATACCATAGATTAGGTGGTTTACAAACAAGAAATTTAGTTTTCACGGTTCTGGAGGCTAGACCAAAAATCAAGGTGCCTGGAGATTTCCTGTGTGGTGAGGCCCTCTTCCTGATTCATAGACAGCTACCTTTCTGCTGGGTCTTCCAGGGCAGAAGTGGTGAGGGAGCTCTCTGGGGCCCCTTTTATAAGGGTACTGATTCTATTCATGAGACCTCTGCCCTCATAACCTAATCACCTTAAAAGCCCCACATCCAAATGCCATCATGTTGGGTATGGGGATTTAACATATGAATTTTGTGGGGACATGGTCAGGTTATTGCACTAGAAAAAAATGATGGAGTGTTGAGAACTAATTTCTAGAAGAGATATCGAATGTTCTGAGTCCTGAAAGATGATGGTCTTTGCTCATGGACATGGTAGTAGAGGAATTTAGGTATTTAAGGAACAGAGCATGAAAGGGCAATTATGTGCAATTATGTGCAATGTCATGTTATTGTGATAGAGGAACTGGAAAATTTTGTTCACTCATTTTTTCTTTCACTAAAGTAAAAAAATGTAGTGTTTCTTCAGAAAACATGACTCTGGGAAGATAGGAGATTTCCTGGAATATTTTGTTTATTATATTAATAAGGTTGTCTTTAAGTAATGAGGAACTTTTTTTTTTTTCCTTTTTGACCTTGGAGTAGGAATATATAGAATGAAGGAAAGAATTAAACCAGTTGGGGAAGGGGAACTAACACTCTATCCTCCTTATTCTTCAACCTGTTTTTCATACTTTAGTTTTCCTTATTCAATAACTTTTTTCTTTCAGGGCCTTTAAAAAATATTTCTGAGAAAAACTGACCTGCTTAAAAGACAGTTTTTTTTTTTTTTGTAAGATTTTATTTGTTTATTTGATAGGGAGAGAGAGAGAGCATGCAAGCATAGGAGCAGGGGGAGTGGCAAAGGGAGAAGCAGACTTCCCACTGAGCGGGGAGCCCAATGCAGACTCGATCCTAGGACCCTGATCTCATGACCTGAGCCCAAGGCAGACGCTTAATGACTGAGCCACCCAAGCGCCCATGAAAGACAGTTTTTTTTATCGAAATGGGATAAGTCACCTTCTCAGTTGTATTGCCGCTAATGGTTATTTCTTTATCAGGGACACTGACATGCAGTGTGCTGGCTCCAATGAGCCAGGAGGGTAACTGCTGAGCAATGAAGCAATGGGAAGGGTGTGCTCAAACCAACTTTACTGATTTTTTTTTTTACTTGAGGTGTAATTGACATATAACAGTAGATTAGTTTCAGATGTATAATAAAATGATCTGATATTTGTAAATATTGCAAAGTGATTATCATAATGTCTCATTAATATCCCTCACCATACAGAGTTGCATACATTTTGTTCTTTTGGTGAGACACTTTTAAGATTTATTCTCCTGGCACCTTTCAAATATGAAGTATATAGCCACATTCACATACTCTCCTTTTCTTAGTGATGGCATAACTAAGTCCTAGATGACATATGAGAAAAGTAAGGTATATTTTAAAGCTTCAACAGATAATAGTTAAAACCTGGAAATTATATGTTGAGAACAATGTCATAGAAAATCTAATTTAAATCAGAAGAGCGGGAATTTTGTGTTTTATATCAGCCAGTTGTTTAGAAATGATTTTGCAGGATTTTTCTTCTTTAGATACAGTCACTGGGCAGCTATTTGGAGGCATAATTGAATTTGACCCTCATCCAAATAGTCAAAAAGGCTCTTATGGGAAACAGCAGGGGTGTCATGAGATATAGAAGCTTAAAAATGACAACAATGTTACAGTGGACACTAGAATTCTTCTGAGCACTAAGTTGTATCTGCTCATATGTTTTATAAGTATAGGTCAGTTTTCTTATGACAGATTACCTAAAAATTATTCTAAAAATCTGGGGAAATCTCTTTGGGAGTGCCCACTGTTTTCATAAAATGTTCATATCCATGACTTGTGTATTCATTTTCCATCCTAATCAATACATGTGATTTGCTAGACTGAACAGTACTAGAGAACCACCACGGGATCCACTGTCGAATGGCACATTTACTCTTATTTACATCATCTAGAGAGGTTATAAATGGACTTGGAATACCCCTGCTTTTTCTCTTTGAATTGGGTATATTTGTTATTAGTGATTTTAGTAGCAGAATTTTGCTAACATGCTGAACACTCTTCGAATATTTTTATAGGGTTGATGGTAGTTAGTGTCAAGACTGAAATAGATCATAAGAATTATTTAATAAAAAAAGAGTTCTTAGACCTTAGGGAGTTACATATTTCTCTAGACCCTGCTCCTTCACCAGACTGCATGGACACAAAGCCCCTCTGTTCTTTGAGTTAAAATTCGAAGAAAACTACCTTGTCTGATGTATGTGGTGTCTGAGGTCAAACAAAGTTAAACAACTTGTTTAGAATACACTTCTAATTAATCTGAGCCTTAGGAGTGTAACCCTAACTTGATTTCAGAATCAATGCCTTTTGTAATACCAAGTGTTCTCCAAATGGTCAAATGACAGTTGTCTTCATATGTGATTATAGGGCTCAGTAGACTCTTGTCTGTATTGCTATGCCTTCATAGACTTCACATCAAGCTTGCATCACCATTGTTTCTGTCCTTTAAGGTCTCTAACTAGATGCTAGTTCCACCAATTTCTTGATCAGTTTGGGTTTTTACTTTGGCCACCATAGTTTCATCCTTTTTAGGTCACTGTGAGGTTTGGGGTGGATGTACAATAATACATAATCAGATGGACATATATGAAAATATTTTCACGCACTGCACGATACATTTAAACAGTGTATATGGTTTTAAACCTATCTGAGAAAAAAATAATTAACCTAGGAATAAAATGCATCCTTAGCCTGAGTTAGTTTTCAAAATTTCAGATCTTGTCCGTTTTTTTGTATGCTTTCTGAAATTGGGATTAACTGGGTAGTATTGCATATTTGCAGGACTTTTCTTTCTCTCTCTCTCTCTCTCTTTTTTCCTAAGATTTTATTTATTTGACAGAGAGAGACACAGTGAGAGAGGGGACACATGCAGGGTGAGTGGAGGGGAGTGGAGGGGAGAAGCAGGCTTCCCGCGGAGCAGGGAGCCCGATGCGGAACTCGATCCCAGGACCCTGAGATCATGACCTGAGCCGAAGGCAGACGTTTAATGACTGAGCCACCCAGGTGCCCCAGGACTTCTCTCTCTTAAGAGACAAACTGTTTTCTGATCTTTCTCTTTTTTAGTTTATTTTAAAAGACTAGCATTTGTCTCTACACTTTTAAAAACACTACAGAAATTCTTTCATTTTTTGAGTAAATTGTGATCACTGTGTTTGCTCTGTATAGTAAATGGAACAGAAAAGACAGAAATAGTGCTGAAATTTCTTACTTGTTTTCTCCTTCCCACTTTTTAAAAGAAACCCTATATGCTTGTGAGGAATCATGCAGGCCTAGCTCTATAAGACTGAACACATTACTGCTCAATCAGTGTTGAGTTGATGAAGTAGCGTGGGCTAGATCAAAAAGGACTGAATTTTTAAATAACTTGAATTTTGTCCTCACATTTTTTGACTCAGTATTTTAATCTATTTTAAGCTATTTAATTTGTATTGGACTTCAAATAATTTTCAATAGTGAGAACTGAGATAAAATAGCACAAATGGACAACTTTTATGCTGGGAAAGATATTTTTAAGAAGCTCCTAATGAAAATGTTTCATCATATAGTTAAAATTTCTTCTCTCCCAGCAACTGAAAGCAACAGCTACATTGTTTGAACTCTTTTATTAAACGACTGTTGTTTAAAATACTGTATATGCTAAATCTAAAGAAATATGCCCACTTGGATATTCTGAACTAAAAATACACATGGCACTGATCTCATTTCCATTGTAAATTCCAATCTGCATGAAATTAAGAGGCAGAGATTATTTGGAGGCAGATGGGCTTCTCCTTGGATGTTTTATTTGAGGTTAGTTGTTTCATTAGGTTTGCTCCAGTGCTAAATAGTTATCCTGAAGGGTGCAGATCATGAGTCTCTGCATCAGCAATTGACAAGCTAGCACATCTACAGGTCAGCCAAGGACGGAATAAAAAGAGTACCCTGTGTTTAGGAAGCTGGGCTTGTTAAGCCAATGACCACATACATTTTTTTTAAGAAGATTTTATTTATTTATTTGACAGAGAGAGACACAGCGAGAGAAGGAACACAAGCAGAGGGAATGCGAGAGAGAAGCAGGCTTCCTGCTGAGCAAGGAGCCCAGTCCTGAGCTCGATCCCAGGACCCTGGGATCGTGCCCTGATCCAAAGGTAGATAGATACCTAATGACTGAGCCACCCAGGTGCCCTGACCACATTTTAAACGCTAGATAAATTCCACTGTATTAGCTTAGATTAAAGTATTTTAACTGTAGAAGGTTTTGGCTGGGAGGAACCTAGGAAAGAATAATCAGCTATCAAGCATGGATTCCATTAGCCAGGTGGTGTGGTGCATGCATTATACATAGGATCTCATTTAATCCTCATAACAATTTATGAGATAGGTACTATTGTTATTTTCATCTTACAGCTGAGGAAACAAAGATTTTAAAGGCGAATAATTTTCTCAGGCTAATTAGGGAGCCAGATGTTGAATTAAAGTTGGAATGCACAGTATATTCTGTTAACAGTTTTGATATGCCCTTATTTTAGGAAACCATGTTTTACAGCTCACCGACTGGAGAGCTGGGGCTTGCATCTCAGTTAAGTGGATGGAAGTGCAATCAGAGATTTGCTAAGAAGTGCTTTCTTAAGATGATCACATCATATTTAAATGGATCAGAATAGTGCCAGAGTTCACTCCAGTTTGTGCACCTGAGCACACTGCCAGTGTTTCAAGGATCAATTCCTTTGATAGGATTGCTACAAAATGCCCCATTATGGGGACACGGTGGCTGTGCCAAAGCAGCTTAATGTACCTGTGAGGCCTCTAGGTGGCGCCCTCTGCCCTCAAGAGAGTTCACGACTGACTACAGGCAAGAAATGTAAACTCTGAACAGGTGTTTAGAGCTGCCCTTGATCGCCTTTCATCTTTTGTCTTTTGTTGTCTCATTTCATCTCTGAAGTACCCCTTTTCCTTCCCTTCTAACAAAATCAGATTCTAATAAATAAGGAGAAAGCTGATCAGCATAGGGCTTTGTGGTTGGTTAAGCACTTGAGTATTCTTTAGAGCTTTTGATCCTCACACCAACCATTTGAGGTAGTTTTATCTCAACTTCTTTAAAATAAGTGAACAAAAACCCCAGGTTCTAAAGTGCCCAGAACCCTGTAGTGACAGAGGCAGCGTTTGGACTCAAGCCTCTGACAAAAAAAAACAATTTGCATGCCATACTCCTTCTGGGTAGGATGACCAGACAGCTTGTCTTGACTGGGACAATCATCACCTGTGCCTACTGTCTTGCCATAATTATTACTAGTGCCCTTTTCATTTTCAGAGTGTCCA
This sequence comes from Eumetopias jubatus, assembly GCF_037043125.1. Lineage (NCBI taxonomy): Eukaryota > Metazoa > Chordata > Mammalia > Carnivora > Otariidae > Eumetopias > Eumetopias jubatus. The sequence goes on along the minus strand of NW_028274823.1, from coordinate 88,378,909 downwards.
AGTCTGAATGATAGTCATGTTTGTGACACTAATGAAATCAGCCATAAACCTCTCCCCTTTCATGGTATTAAATTATAAGCCTTTATCTCTAGTTTAGTGAAATTTTTCTTTCTGTAAAGAAATCTCAGGCATCAGTGAATAGGTGAGGGATGCTTATTCATTTGCTGAAGGTGTGTGAGTATTTCCATGAACTCTGAAGCCAAAGATGGAGAAACTGGCATCTTTTGCACTTCCTGAGATCCAGCTGGGCCCTGAACCTGCCTAATGTTGCTGTGATCTGAGTGCACTTGTAATACTTGTTTTAGTCAGGATTCCAGCTATGCAAATTACAAAACCTACATTCAGAGCTTGTTTAAGCCAATAAAGGAATTGAATTTTGAGGTTCATAACTTGAAGTTCAAAGACTTGGTCTTGTTTGGACACAGCTGGCACCAGAGCTTCAGTCTCTCTCTGTTTCTCTGTCTCCTGCTCTCCAGCTCTTTCCCATGCTTTTCCCTGCATGACCTTCATTTCTCAGAAAGGAACCTTCATTGCAGAGACAAAGAAAGTCACGAGGAACTCAAGCACTGCATTCAACCTTTGGCACCACCTAAAAGTCTAAGGCTGATTCCCCCTGGACTAACTTGGGTTATATGCTTATTCCTGAACCAATCGTAGTCAAAGGTACAGAATGTTCTAATTATATAGATGTGGTATCATGTGCCCATCCCTGGAGCTTTATAACAGGATTTGCCACATCTTGAGAACATAGATAGAAGTTGAAGAGGAGTGCTTCCCTTAAAGAAGATAAAAATAAAGAATGGGCAATGAATGGTGGGCAAAACAACACCACAAAAGAGACCAAACATAAGCTGTTCACTGTTCTGCTGCTTTGCCTAACAGAAAAAAATAGGGAATGAAAGAGGTAGAAGTGGTGTATCTGGAAGGGTGTTATTTTCCTACAAGTGATATGAATGAGTGCCAGTCATGGCCCATTCTACTCTGGCAGGATGACAGAGATCCTAGGGCTTCCTCAAATTATGGAATACTACTTCACGCCTTTTGTTCTAAAGACCGAAATTGTGCATGCAGTTTAAATAGCTTTTGAAACAGATTATCACAAACTAAGAGCTTCAAAGGGCACAAGCTTATTATCTTATAGTTGTGAAAGTCAGAAATCCAAAACAAATTTTATGGGACTAAAAACAAGTGTCATCAGAGCTGTGCTCCTGAAGGCTCTAGGAGAGAAGCTGTTTCTTTGCCTTTTCCACCTTCTAGAGGTTGCCTGCATTTCTTGGGTCATTTACCCTCCTTCATCTTCAGAGTTCATCAGTCCAGGTTCTGCGTTCATGCTCACATTTTTGGACTCTTACCCACCTGCTTTCCTCTTGTAAGAACCCTTGTGTTTATTTTGGGCCTCTCTGGATTACCTGGATTATTCAGGATAATCTTCTCAATTCAAGATCCTTAACTCAATCACATTTTCAGAGTCCCTTTTGCCTTGTAAATGAACATATTGACAGGTTCTGGGAATTAGGACATGGGCATCTTTGGGAGAGCCATTATTCTGTCTACTACAGTGCACTTCTGTGAATTTGAGCAGCTCTGGTCTTTTCACTTAGAAATGGTTCAGCCATCACTCCCTGGATCTAAGCCCTGAAGTTTTGGGAAATAAACACTTTGCCTTCTATCCAGGCCAGGCTAGATCTACCAAGTTTGGACAATAAGCAGTGGAAGGTAGATGATAACTGAAAGCTCCTTGGAGATCATGACTCTGCCCTATAGTTTTAAGCCTTCTGTCTCACCCTGTATCCTGCCTCACTAGGTCCTTTTACCTTGCATCACCCACGGTGAACAAGTAGTAAATATAGGTTGAACCAAAAGGTGTCTTAGAGTCTTGAATGTTCTGTTGATGCAAAGGAGTTTGGGAGGAGAATCCTTATCCTAGAGCCAATGTTAGATTTGATGGAAACACCTGATAGCACCAAGAATTCTGTTGTTTGCTTGTGTGTTAAGGAAATTCATAATACAGTTTGTGGTAGATAAATGGCATATAACTCTATAATGGCATATAACTTATTTATCTGTTCATTTATAAGAAACATTTATTGAGGGCTTATAACATGCTAACCACTAGGTTATTTACTGCTTTTTAAAGTGCACCTGGTTCCACAGTGGAGTTTTCGTTATGTTTGCTGAGATGCCTGTATAGAGAAAACCAGTTAATATATGGCAGGTGTTCTTGAGGTGGGGACAGCTTTACCAACATACGTCCATATGTCCATAGACTCATAGACTCATAAAGTCTGGAGTGGGACCTAAAGAATATATACTTTAAAAAATCTTCTCAGGTGATTGACACACACAACCCTGGTTAAAAGTGGACTTTTTATTCTAAGGCACTCTAGTTGGAAAGGTTTTAAGGTCCTTTGCTCCTTTTTCAATCCCACATTTCATCATTGTGATGACGATAAGAGTAAAAATAAAGAGCTACCTGGCTAATGATGCAACCAGAGGCTAGGATTCTTTCAGTTGTTCAGTTCTTGAGAGCATGAAAGGACTCTATAACATTCACGGGAAATCTTGACTTTTTTTGTGTATGTAATGAGAGGGAATCTATGGAGTTTATTTCTGTTTCAGTTTTTAACTTGTATGAAACATATTTCTTTTTTTTTAAGATTTTATTTATTTATTTGAGAGAGAGAATGAGATAGAGAGAGAGAGCGCACGAGAGGGAAGAGGGTCAGAGGGAGAAGCAGACTCCCCACCGAGCAGGGAGCCCGATGCGGGACTCGATCCCGGGACTCCAGGATCATGACCTGAGCCGAAGGCAGTCGCTTAACCGACTGAGCCACCCAGGCGCCCTAACTTGTATGAAACATATTTCTTAACTGCTTTTATGGTTATGGCTATTTGTATGTCAGACAACCATACAATAACTTTGTGAAATGTTATTAAAATACCATTATTGGCCAGGGATGCACAGTAACCTTTTATTAAAATTGAAATATCCTCCTCCTCTACTTCTTCCTTTCCCTTTCTTTTTGTTTAAAAATAAAAGAAACCCAACTGAGATTTGTTTAGGGAATTTACTGACATGTAACTTGGGGAGATAGAAGTAGTACAGTCTTTAAGCACTATGCGATACAGAACTCAAAAAATGCCCTCTTTCTCTCTTTTTCTTCACTGTATGTGGGCCTCTACGTAATAAAGAACTTAGCCTTGCCCAAAGTGAAGTCTGGCCTTTGTCCTCAGTTTCCAGGAAGTAATATCTGGGCTCTTGGATGTATTCCCAATAGGAATATCTTTGTTTGTCTGGGGGCCTTGGGTCATATGTGTGGTCTTAAAAATGTGATTTAGGGTGGAGGTGGACCACACCTGTATAGTTTTAGGGTGGGGGTGGCCATGCCAAGATGACCAACGTGTGAGTTGGGGTGTGTGTTGGTGCCAAGCTTTAGGTAATAAGGTATTAGTCTACTTAGAGACTGAGATCAGCCACATGGACAATCAGTCATGCCTACATAATGGAGCTCCAATAAAAACTGAATACTGGGAGCTTCCAGGATGGAGAACATGTAGAGGTGTGGGGAAAGTGGCTGGCCTGGAGAGCCATGGGGACTACACACCCTTCCCCTAGGTACACCTTGCCCTAAGCAGTTCTTCTCTTTGGCGGTTTCTGACTTATATCCAGTGATCTAGAGATCGAAGAAGAGAGTAGCAACAACTCTCTGAACAGAGAAGCGACCACTTACTGGAAGGTAGGACGTGCGGAGAAGTGAATCTGAGGCGATATTCGGGAGGATAGACGGCGGGGGAGGGGGCCTCCGTCGGCCACTTCTGGCAAGTGCTAGAGCCGCGGAGCACAAAATCGGAACTTTTAGAAGTCGGCTCCGCGGAGGGACATCGCTCCAGTGGCTAAGCGGGGGGTGGAACCCTCGCAGGACAGTGTGGTCTCAGGACCCTCGGGGTCACAGAAAGACCGGGGGTGCCTGAGTGCGGCAGAGCTCCCAGGGATCGGAGCGGGAAGCCGGCTGCAGAGACAGAGCGAGGCGCGGGCTCGCAACTCGAGTTTGCCATAAACTGTGATCCGCGGCCCAGTCGGGCCACTGCTCCTCCAGCAGGGACCCAACAAGCGGCAGATCTGGGGAGACTCCCCTTCCTCCCCCGGGAGGAGCGGCGCGGGAGCGCACCGCAGGGATCTGCTGGGTTTGGAGACTACACACGGGGTCAGGTGCCAGAGATAGAAACGCTCGGTCACAGGCCGGGTGAGCGCGGAGTGCGGCCGGAGACCGGGGACACGGGAGTGACTGCTTTTCTCTGGGGGCGCACTGAGGAGTGGGGCCCCGAGTTCTCAGCTCCTCCGGGTGGAGATTGGGAGGCCACCATTTTCACCCTGGTCCTCCAAAGCTGTACCGAGAGCTTGCAGGGAACAAAAGCTCCTGAGAGCAAACCCGATCAGCTCACTTAGACTGGACGGACAAGGGCGGGGCAATTCCGCCTCTGGCAAAGACATTTGGGAACCACGGCAACAGGCCCCTCCCCCAGAAGATCAGCACGAACAGCCAGCAAGCCAAGACCAAGTTTACTGATCAAGGAGAACAGGAGAACTCCAGCGCTAGGGGAATACTGCATATAGAATTCATGGCTTTTTTTTTTTTTTTTTTACCATGATTCATTATTTTTACAAAGTTAATTTTTTTAACTTTTTTTAAAAATTTTCCATTTTCCCTTTTTCAACCAACATCTTATCAATCCCTTTTTTAAAAAAAACATTTTTTATTTTTCATTTTTAGAGTCATATTTTATCCCTCCATAGTAGATACCCTTGTTTTTGGCATATATATATATATATATATATATAAGTTGTTCTCTCTTTAAAATTTTGAGATACAGTGTCTTCTAACAGATCAAAATATACCCTAAATCACTAGTGTATGGCTTTGTTCTAGTCTCCTGCCTGATCACATTCTCTCCCTTTTTTTTTCTTTCTTTTTTCAAACAATTTATCGTATCAATTCCTTTTATAAAATCTTTTATAATTTTCATCTTTACAGTCATCTTCCATCCCTTGATTTTATCAACCCTTATTTTGTACATATATAAGTCTTCCTTTAAAATTTTAGGAGGCACTTTCTTCTAACACACCAAAATATGCCCAAAATCTAGTGTGTGGCACTGATCTATTCACTAGCCTGATCATATTTGATCATATTGGTTTTTTTTGTATTGCTCTGTTTTTGTTTTTATCTTATTTTTTTCTTCCTCTTTCTTTTTTCTTTCGTTCCCTTTCTTTTCCCCTGGTTTCAGGTCTTTTCTGATTTGTATAGAGTATATTTCCTGGAGACGTTGTTAACCTGTTAGCATTTTGTTCTCTCATTCATCTATTCTCCTCTGGACACAATGACAAGACGAAAAAAATCACCTCAGCAAAAAGAACAAGAGGTAGTACCGTCAGCCAGGGACCTACTCAATACGGACATTAGTACAATGTCAGACCTACAGTTCAGAATCATGACTTTAAAGATACTAGCTGGGCTTGAAAAAAGCGTGGAAGTTATTAGAGAAACGCTTTCTGGAGAAATAAAAGAACTAAAATCTAACCAAGTCGAAATCAAAAAGGCTATTCATGAGGTGCAATCAAAAATGGGGGCACTAACTGCTAGGATAAATGAGGCAGAAGAGAGAATCAGCGATATAGAAGACCAAATGATGGAAAATAAAGAGGCTGAGAAAAAGAGAGAGAAACAACTACAGGATCACGAGGGCAGAATTCGAGAGATAAGCTATATGATAAGACGAAACAACGTTAGAATAATTAGGATCCCAGAAGAAGAAGAAAGAGAGAGAGGGGCAGAAGGTATATTGAAGCAAATTATAGCAGAGAACTTCCCTAATGTGGGGAAGGAAACAAGCATCAAAATCCAGGAGGCACAGAGAACCCATCTCAAAACCAATAAAAATAGGTCAACATCCCGACACCTAATAGTAAAACATACGAGTCTCAGAGACAAAGAGAAAATCCTAAAAGCAGCTTGGGAGAAGAGATGTGTAACCTACAATGGTAGAAACATTAGATTGTCAACGGACCTATCCACAGAGACCTGGCAGGGAAGAAAGGACTGGCATGATATCTTCAGAGCACTAAACGACAAAAATATGCAGCCAAGAATACTATATCCAGCTAGGCTGTCATTGAAAATAGAAGGAGAGATAAAAAGTTTCCAGGACAAATAAAAACCAAAGGAAATTGCAAACACGAAACCAGCCCTCCAAGAAATATTGAAAGGGGTCCTCTAAGCAAAGAGAGAGACAAAAAGCAGACCAGGTCAGAAAGGAACACAGACAATATACAGTAACGGTCACCTTACAGGCAATACAATGACACTAAATTCATACCTTTCAATAGTTACCCTGAATGTAAATGGGCTCAATGGCCCAATCAAAAGACACAGGCTATCAGATTGGATTACAAAACAAGACCCATCATATGCTGTCTGCAAGACACTCATTTTAGACCCAAAGACACCCCCAGATTGAAAGTGAGGAGGTGGAAAACCATTTACCATGCTAATGGACACCAAAAGGAAGCTGGGGTGGCAATCCTTATATCAGGCAAATTAGATTTTAAAACAAGGCCTATAATAAGAGATGAGGAAGGACACTATATCCTACTTAAAGGGTCTATCCAACAAGAGGATCTAACAATTGTAAATATCTATGCCCCGAACATGGGAGCAGCCAATTATACAAGGCAATTAATAACAAAAGCAAAGAAACACATTGACAGCAATACAATAATAGTGGGGGCTTTAACACCCCCCTCACTGAAATGGACAGATCATCTAAGCAAAAGATCAACAAGGAAATAAAGACTTTAAATGACACACTGGACCAAATGGACTTCACAGACATATTCAGAACATTCCATCCCAAAGCAACAGAATACACATTCTTCTCTAGTGCCCATGGAACATTCTCCAGAATGGATCACATTCTAGGTCACAAATCAGGTCTCAACCGGTACCAAAAGATTGGAATCATTCCCTGCATATTTTCAGACCACAATGCTTTGAAACTAGAACTCAATCACAAGAGGAAAGTCGGAAAGAACTCAAATCCATGGAGGCTAAAGAGCATCCTACTAAAGAATGAATGGGTCAACCAGGAAATTAAAGAAGAATTTAAAAAATCCATGGAAACCAATGAAAATGAAACCCAACTGTTCAAAATCTTTGGGATATAGCAAAGGCAGGCCTGAGAGAAAGGTATATAGCAATACAAGCCTTTCTCAAGAAACAAGAAAGGTCTCAAATACACAACCTAACTGTACACCTAAAGGAGCTGGGGAAAGAACAGCAAATAAAGCCTAAACCCAGCAGGAGAAGAAAAATAATAAAGATCAGAGCAGAAATCAATGAACTAGAAACCAAAAGAATAGTAGAACAGATCAACGAAACTAGGAGCTGGTTCTTTGAAAGAATTAACCAGATGGATAAACCCCTGGCCAGACTTACCAAAAAGAAAAGAAAAATGACCCAAATCAACAAAATCATGAATGAAAGAGGAGAGATCACAAAAAAACACCAAAGAAATACAAACAATTATAAGAACATATTATGAGCAACTCTATGCCAACAAATTAGGTAACCTGCAAGAAATGGGTGCATTCCTAGAGATGTATCAACTACCAAAATTGAACCAGGAAGAAATAGAAAACCTGAACAGACCTATAACCACTAAGGAAATTGAAGCAGTCATCAAAAATCTCCTAACAAACAAAAGCCCAGGGCCAGATGGCTTCCCAGGGGAATTCTATCAGACATTTCAAGAAGAATTAATACCTATTCTTGTGAAACTATTCCAAAAAATAGAAATGGAAGGAAAACTTCCAAACTCATTTTATGAGGCCACCATTACCTTGATCCCCAAGCCAGACAAAGACCCCATCAAAAAGGAGAATTACAGACCAATATCCTTGATGAAAATGGATGCAAAATTCTCACCAAAATACTAGCCAATAGGATCCAACAGTCCATTAAAAGGATTATTCACCATGACCTAGTGGGATTTATCATTGGGCTACAAGGTTGATTCAACATTCGCAAATTAATCGTGATACAATACATTAACAAAAGAAAGAACAAGAATCCTATGATCTTCTCAATAGATGCAGAAAAAGCATTTGATAAAGTACAGCATCCTTTCTTTATCAAAACTCTTCAGAGTATAGGGATAGAGGGTACATACCTCAATATCATAAAAGCCATCTATGAAAAACCTACAGCCAATATCATTCTCAATGGCGAAAGCTGAGAGCTTTTCCCCTAAGGTCAGGAACGCAGCAGGGATGTCCACTCTCACCACTGCTATTCAACATAGTATTAGAAGTCTTAGCCACAGCAATCAGACAACAAAAAGAAATCAAAGGCATCCAAATCAGCAAGGAGGAAGTCAAACTCTCATTCTTTGCAGATGATATGATACTGTATGTGGAAAACCCAAAAGACTCCACCCCAAAACTCCTAGAACTCATACAGGAATTCAGTCAAGTGGCAGGATATAAAATCAATGCACAGAAATCAGTGGCATTCCTATACACCAACAACAAGACAGAAGAGAGACAAATCAAGGAGTCGATCCCATTTACAACTGCACCCAAAACCATAAGATACCTAGGAATAAATTTAACCAAAGAGGCAAAGATCTGTACTCAGAAAATTATAAAATACTCAGGAAAGAAATTGAAGAAGACACAAAGAAATCGAAAAACGTTCCATGCTCATGGATTGGGAGAATCAACATTGTGAAGATGTCAATGCTACCTAGAGCAATCTACACATTCAATGCAATCCCCATCAAAATACCATCCACTTTTTTCAAAGAAATGGAACAAATAATCCTAAAATTTGTATGGAACCAGAAGAGACCCCGAATAGCCAGAGGAATCTTGAAAAAGAAAAGCAAAGCTGGCAGCATCACAATTCCGGACTTCCAGCTCTATTACAAAGCTGTCATCATCCCGACAGTATGGTAGTGGCACAAAAACAGACACATCGATCAATGGAACAGAATGGGGAACCCAGAAATGGACCCTCAACTCTATGGTCAACTCATCTTTGACAAAGCAGGAAAGAATGTCCAATGGCAAAAAGACAGTCTCTTCAACAAATGGTGTTGGGAAAATTGGACAGCCACATGCAGAAGAATGAAACTGGACCATTTCCTTACACCACACACAAAAATAGACTCCAAATGGTTGAAAGACCTAAACGTGAGACAGGAGTCCATCAAAATCCTAAAGGAGAACACAGGTAGCAACCTCTTCGACCTCAGCCGCAGCAACTTCTTCCTAGAAACATCGCCAAAAGCAAGGGAAGCCAGGGCAAAAATGAACTATTGGGATTTCATCAAGCTAAAAAGCTTTTGCACAGCAAAAGAAACAGTCCACAAAACCAAAAGACAACCGAGAGAATGGGAGAAAATATTTGCAAATGACAGATCAGATAAAGGGCTAGTATCCAAAATCTATAGAGAACTTATCAAACTCAACACCCAAAGAACAAATGATCCAATCAAGAAATGGGCAGAAGACATGAACAGACATTTTTCCAAAGAAGACATCCAAATGGCCAACAGGCACATGAAAAAGTGCTCAACATCGCTCGGCATCAGGGAAATCCAAATCAAAACCTCCATGAGATACCACCTCACACCAGTCAGAATGGCTAAAATTAACAAGTCAGGAAACGACGGATGTTGGCAGGGATGTGGAGAAAGGGGAACCCTCCTACACGGTTGGTGGGAATGCACGCTGGTGCAGCCACTCTGGAAAACAGTATGGAGGTTCCTCAAACAGTTGAAAATAGAGCTACCATACGATCCAGCAATTGCACTACTGGGTATTTACCCCAAAGATACAAATGTAGGGACCCGAAGGGGTACATGCACCCCAATTTATAGCAGCAATGTCCACAGTACCCAATCTGTGGAAAGAGCCAAGATGTCCATCGACAGATGAATGGATAAAGAAGCAGTGGTATATATACACAATGGAATATTATGCAGCCATCAAAAGGAATGAGATCTTGCCATTTGCAATGACGTGGATGGACCTGGAGGGTGTTATGCTGAGTGAAATAAGTAAATCAGAGAAAGACATGTATCGTATGACCTCACTGATATGAGGAATTCTTAATCTCAGGAAACAAACTGAGGGTTGCTGGAGTGGTGGGGGGTGGGAGGGATGGGGTGGCTGGGTGATAGACATTGGGGAGGGTATGTGCTATGGTGAGCGCTGTGAATTGTGCAAGACTGTTGAATCACAGATCTGTACTTCTGAAACAAATAATGCAAATATGTTAAGAAAATGAAAAAGAAGAAGATAGCAGGAGGGTAAGAATGAAGGGGAGTAAGTCGGAGGGGGAGACGAAGCATGAGAGGCGATGGACTCTGAAAAACAAACTGAGGGTTCTGGAGGGGAGCAGGGTGGGGCATGGGTTAGTTTGGTGATGGGTATTAAAGAGGGCACATTCTGCATGGAGCACTGTGTTTTATGCACAAACAATGAATCATGGAACACTACATCAAAAACTAATGATGTAATGTATGGTTATTAACATAACAATAAAAAATAAAAAAAAAACCTGAATACTGAAGCTCATGGCAGCTTCCCTGGCTGGCAGTACTCTGTGCATATGTCAAACATCAATGCCAGGAGAGTAATGCATCCTGATTCCAAGGGGTTAGCACAACAGAAATCCTTCATTTGTAATCTTTCTGGACACTGTCCTATGCACTTCTTCCTTAGCTGATATTAATCAGCCTCCTTTTCCTATAGTAAACTATAACTGTGAGAATAATAGCTATCAGTGAGTTCTGTGCATCCTCAAAAATGTGGGTGGTTTTAGAAACTACTAGAATTTGCAGTTGGCATCAAGAATGAAGGTAGTTTTGTGGAAGGCTGTGTGCCCTCTAACTTCAGGCATTTGATTAACTCTTTTGCCCCTCAACTCTTTGCAGCCTTTAACTTCTCTATTGAAGACAGATCATTCCTGTATGAAGCATGTGGAAGGGAGAAATTGGATGCAGACAGCTCCGGGCTTGCATTATTACAGTTAAGTAATCTCAGAGGTATAGACAGAAAACATCTTTCTGAAAATCAGTATAAAAAATGTGGGGTTAGGGGTGTAAATGGTTTTGCTTGAGACATCAACCCAAACTCTGGAATAATTATCATGGCTAATGAATATGATAAAATGATTAGAAACCCTGCCAGAATTACATGAGTATAGATGGTGTGGGAGAAGTTCCCCAAAAGAAATCATTGAGTATGTGTGTGTATGTTAGGGGAGGTAGGGGTTGAGTTTGAGAATGGTTTTGAAGTTGCCTGGTTGGGAAAAGAAGTTGGGTAGAATAAGATAACCTTTTATCATTAACAGTTTTCCTGAACACTGAAGCTCAGATAAAGTATGAATTCTCCAAGTAGCTTCCCCAACCAGAGTTGGTTTCAGCAAAGTTTAGTAAAATTAGGTGTTACTGATCTGTGTGATCATGTCTCTGTGAGGATCTGGAGAATTCATAGGAAAATATTGGCTTAATTATGAAAACACATACTCACACCCCCAGTGATAACAGAATACGGTAACCCAATGCTTGATTTCATCATGAGGATATCTTTTTTTTAAGATTTTATTTATTTATTTGACAGAGAAAGCGAGAGAGCACAAGCGGGGGGAGCAGTAGAGGGAGAGGGAGAAGAAGCAGGCTCCTTGCTGAGCAGGGAGCCCACCTCAGGGCTCAGTCCCAGGACCCTGAGATCATGACCTGAGCCCAAGGCAAATGCTTAACCATCTGAGCCACCCTGGCGCCCCAAGTATATCCATCTTAAGGGTTATTTTTGTTACAGTTTTGAGTCCATCACCAAAATAGCTCCCAGATATTGTTACTGTTGTCACTGTTTCTTTATGATGCTGAAAATTATAGTGTAATTTGATTGTTTTTAACAGAAATGGGAAGTTCCTGAGAATTTGAAGTGTTTTTTTCTTCTTCCCACCCTCTTCTTTTTCTTCCTCCTTTCCTCTTCTCTGCCATTTTATCCTGCCCTTTTTAATAAGTACTAAGAAATTGGAAATTTCATGATTAATCAAAATGGCAGTTTAATTCAAATAACTAGTAGAGCAACAATTTCCCATATTTTCCTCACTAACAAATCTGGAAATACAAAATGTGACTTGCACCATTTTTTTTTAATTTTTTTTATTGTTATTTTAATCACCATATATTAAATCATTTGTTTTTGATGACTTGCACCATTTTTTGCACACTGTTTCACATTTAAAATTTTCTTAAACCAAGATTGTTTTAAAATTGATGTCAAAGAAAACTTGCTAGCCATTTCTCTTGTTTCCTAAAAAACTCATTACCTGTATGATTCACTCTACAATTAATGACCTTTTAATAACAAGGGGATTTGAAGTTTCCATTACCCTAAGTGAAGTGAGTTTGCCCAAGAGCAGATCCTGTCAGAAGAGGCGGAAGAGAGGATATCTCAGGGCACTGGTAGAGTAGAGAGGATTTCTGGTTCTATTCTTACTGTGAACCTAGGTAAGCTGTTAAGACTTTGTTTCCCTCTGTTTCCTCATTTCTAAAAGGAGAATACTGAAGTTACTCGTATCATAGGGCTGTTGAGAGGAATGAATGGGTTAATATTTATAAATGCTTAGAATAATATTCAGCATGCAATAAATACAAAATATGTGTGTCACTGTTCTCCCATCCTCCTCCACCGCCGCCTCCTCCTTTGGCTGTTGGTAAAATTTTGTTACTCATTTCCCCTTAAATTTGCACAGAACTACATTCATAAGATGTTGGGCAGGGAAATTCTCAGCTTCAAGGTTGAGATAGTTGAAATGTTTAACAAATTCAGGCTGGCTGTAAAGTATCTATGCCCAAATGCTTGCTCAAGCTTTGTCTAAAATGTCATTGTGTCTCATTCAAATGTATAAAAAAACAAAATCAACTAAGAGTACTCTAGAAATGTTTCAATCTTATTTTGAAGGTTAATTCAAGTTATTATTCTCTCTGCATTTGTAAGAAACTTAAAAAGAAACCACAAATTGGATTTTTTAAGAGGCCTAACAATGACATGATTGTGATTAAACACAAATATATTGGGAGAAAATGTGGGATTTTCGTATGCAGTTAGAAGTGAGTTGAAAGTGCATCTGGGAACAAGATGAAATGATCACAATGCGAGAACTTGGTTGCTGCACTGAAACTTGATCAGATTTTCCACTGTAGAGACCTGCTGCTGTGAAAAGTTGAAAAAAGGTTCAACAACACAACATGTTAAGTGAAGCCAGAATATGCAATGATGCACATTAAGGTGGATTATTTTCTGAGACACGAGAGTAAACTGTGCTTCTCAAAGCTATTTGTTAACTTTAAGGAAAATAAATTTATTATTTAAAATCACCTCTATAATATACAGGGCCATTTCTCTATGAAATTGACAGTGGTTATTTCCACAGAGGAATATATTCAGGCATTTAGTGATTTTCCCCCTGCTTTTTCTAATTGTAAGTTCTATTGGCAAGCATGGGCCCTAAACTCTTTGCAGAGTTATTGGGTTCTCTTGTATTCAGTGTAGGATCTTATTCTTCAGAAATTGGTTAGATCAAATGTGTTTGCCATGATTAAAGTAGTAATATATGTATAATTGGCAGAAGAATGTAGCAGCCAATATTCCTCAGTCAAGGTTTTGAAACACATCATATTCCTATGTATGTGTGTGTTTCTGTAAATGCATTTCTACACAATCATAAATATGTAAGAAAAGTGAAAATTATGCACCGAACATGTCATCTAAATACCTGATTATTGCCCTGTTTTACAAGGAATCAGCTACTTTGTATGGCACCCAGTAGATGACACAGTGTTTAACTCCCTGTCAAACTCAGAGAGAAATAAACTTTGTCAAGATATGAACCCATGAAGAAGTCTACTTATCTGATTTTGCCATATATAGGCACAAACCTTCATGGTCAATACAGAATGTTGACATCTTCTTACGATAGTTGAAAGGTGTCTTGGGATTTTAAGAATATGTGAGAAGAGTTTCTGAAAATAATTTTGCCATCCTCTTTAATGATAATTATATATTATTTAAAACTCAGTTATATATGTAATAGCACATCAAGGATATATAATGGATTTTGTCATAAGTCTGTTATTCCTCACTTAAAATTAGATGATACCCCTTAACCAGTGTTATTAAGGAAATATGTCCAAACTGAACTAGATTTATCTTAAGTCTCTTGTGAATTAGAGACATCATCATGTTCAGTACTACTTAGGTGTCCGTGTTTATCTGCTAGTCCTTTATGAGAGGGGAAAACTTTGTTTATACTTATATACCTTACCTAAAGTCAATTACTATGGCAAATTTTTCTTCTAGCACAACTTTTGCCATGAGTTTGTAAGAAAGGTTTTTGCTACATTCCAGTATAATTTTCAAAATTCTGGATGCCTGCTCTTTGGCTGATGTCAAGAATGTCTGCATGAAGTCTTAATTTGTTTCTCTCTGTGCTCTTGGCCAGCTGGGTTTTCTGTGCCCTCACCAGCATCCTCTGCCCACAGGTTGATGATAGTCCTCTTTAAAAATCTTTTCTGGGAAAAATTTGCTTCCGATTTGAAATTAGCACTGAAAAATGCCCTTCCATGATACTTTCTCTGTAGTAGTATTAAGCATTTCAGCAGCTGATGCTTATTACAATCTTAAATACTTCAGGCTCAATATCATATCATGTATAAGATCTGAGTCCTAGGAAATGAGGGAAGTATAGTCATCCTTTAATTCCAAGAAAAATACAACTACCAAATTTTTATTATCTAGTTCAGTGCTGAGCTTTGGTTGTACAAATAAAGATTTTTCATAATTGCATTCACAGTGGGAGACATAAAGATCAATTGTTAAGTGTATTAGTTTGCTAGGGCTGCCATCACAGACTGGGCAACATTTAAATAACGAAAATTTATTTATTTTCTCACAATTTTGAGAAGTCCAAGATCAAGTTGTTAGTAGAGTTGGTTTCTTTTGAGGCTCCTCTCCTTCTCCTATAGATGGTATCTTCTCCATCTCTGTTTCTTCACATTGTCTTTTCTCTGCATTAGGCTGTGTCCAAAATTTGTCTTCTTGTAAGGACACCAAGTCATTTTGGATTAGGATCCACCCTAATTACCTTATTTTAACTTAATTACCTCTTTAAAGACCCTATCTCCAAATACAGTCACATTTTGAGGAGCTGGAGATTAGGACTCCACATAAATTTTGGGTGGACACAATTCAGCTGATAATATTAAGATTCTCAGAAAATTGACAACGTAGGGGCACATTTTGAAGAAGAGTCTGGCAACAAGGGTGAAGACCTTAGATAGTTATTTCTTCACCTTCATTAATGTTTGTCCATCGTTCACATCTTCACTTTATACCAATGAACAGCAATAACATGAGAAGAAAGGCAAAGACAATCTTGACCAAGAAGAAAATTAAAATGAAGAATGGGTATGTATTTTTATTTTTATTTTTTTAAAATTTTATTTATTTATTTGACAGAGAGACAGAGAGCACAGGTAGGCAGAGGGGCAGGCAGAGGGAAAGGGAGAAGCAGGCTCTCTGCTGAGCAGGGAGTCTGACGCGGGGCTCGATCCCAGGCCCCTGGGATCCTGACCTGAGCCGAAGGCAGTCGCTTAACCAACTGAGCCACCCAGGCGCCCCGGGTATGTATTTTTAAGCTGAAGAGTTTTTAGGTGGGGAGCTCACATCATTTGGGAAACTGGCAGCAGGAGTAGATTGGGACTGTTCTGGGCAAAGCAGTTATATGCTCACCCTCATTTCAGGGGAGGTGTGAACCCCCTGGAATATTCTAGGCACTGTGTTTTTATGTGGTATGTATATCTAGGGATTCATGGAGAACACCCAGAGCTTTACACGACTTTAAGAAGGTCTGTTTCCAAAGAAATTTTAAGAACTCCTGGTTTGAGCTATTCTGTAAGATATGGAAGAATAATGGAACACCAGGATAACTCACACAAGAAATGTGACTTGAACAGAGAACATATGCACATGATTGATTAATGAATCTCTTTATATGTAAACATATAAATTACGGAGGTATTCCAATTTATCAGTTACTGAAATGTCACCAGTTTAATTATGAATTTTTTTATCCCAAATAATGGTAAATAAACTTACACTTTTTTGATCCACTAATGCCCTCTACACATTTAAATGTTAATAGTGGTTTAGATAATGGGGTCAAGAATTAGACAGAGCTTGGTTCAAAACCCTTCTGTCCTCCTTAACTATTTGTGTAACTTTGGGCAACTTATTCATTTTAAGCCTCGGTTTCTACATCTGTAAAATAGGGAGCGGGTAAAAAAACTCTTCATATGATTGTAGTGAAGATTAAATAGATGAAGCCTAAAATCTGTGCTAGGGATAATGATTAGCCCTTTGTAAATTCATTAAAATAATAACATTATTGTTACTAATGTACAAACTATGCTGTTTTCATTCTCTTCTGAAAACAGAGAGGCCACTTCTTTTAATCATGGATCTTTAAGTTCATTATCTAGTAACTGTTTCATTGCATAGTTTGGGTGAGTCTGGATAGCAAGGTAATTTATCACATTTTAGAACACAAAATTTTAGAATTTCAATCAAATGAGATCTGAGGAGAGTTCTGATACATACAACTGGATGATGATGTATACTACCATTTGATTTTGTTTCTCAGGCATTTTTCTTCTTTTCTCTCCAAGGTAAAAAATTCTATTAATAATGCCTCCAAAATGCTTGTTGTTTCATTTGTATTAGTCACAGTATGCTCTGTCCAGGTTTTACTTTTGTACTATTTAAAAAATAAAATGTTGCTCCCTAGGAATTTATTAACATTATAGTCGCCTTAAGTGACTTGTAAATAATTTTGAGTCTGTTGAGATACTTATATATGCTAAGTGAGAGAGGGAATCTTAAATGAATTAATCTCTCCCCTGTTTATAAAAGAAGCATAAGTTCATTGTATAAAATTTAAATAAATAAGACAGGTGACAAAAATAGAAATCTCCCTAATCCCACGGTTAGAGAGCCAATTTTCCTATAACCAGGTCTCCTCCTGACCTGGATAATTGAATATAGAATATAGGAGGTTAAGGGGTACCTGGGTGGCTCAGTTGGTTAAGCATCTGACTCTTGATTTCAGTGCAGGTCATGATCTCCAGGTCATGGGATCGAGCCCTATGTCTGGCTCCCTACTCAGCACAGAGTCTGCTTGAGTTTCTCTCCCTCTTTCCCTCCCGCTGCTCACATGCTCGAGTGCTCTCTCTCTGAAATAAATAAATCTTAAAAAAAAAGAAGAAACAATACAGGAGGTTAAGAGATACAAGTTTGCTCTAAATTGTCCTCTAGGCCATTGGATGAGGTCAAGAAATGGTCAGGTCTAACCCAGTTAGAGAACAAGAATTTCATGAGGTTTTATGTGATTCCAAAGTTCCCAGGTCTTCACCTATACAGTCTCACTGTTAATACTACATCCATACTTTCTCCACCCTACCCATGTGATTATTGATAAAGTGCTGACAGCTGTCATTCTTGTCTGAGAGGTCTCTGATCCTTGCTGATACTAACAAGTTACTACACTTTGTGCCCTTTGGCACCGTGTATAAATTCTCAAGATTCTGAACTAGACCTGTTAAGGACTTCATGACAAATCCTAAAAATCATTCATTTGTATGCCACTATGAAGAAATGCAGAATCTTCACCTTTCCCATCATCTCTGGCCTGTTTATAGAGGTGCTATAACTGACTTGAAGGTCCTATGTGTGCTTTTTAAGAGAGGAACTCTAGTTAGCTGGGCATAAAATGAGAAAGCACATTATTTTGCCTGAAGTTCTAATGGGCATTGAACTGGGGAGGAAAAGTTTGAAGACTTTGTAACAGCCCCTTCCAACACAACCCGTGTTGTATTTTATTATTAGACGTCTGCATGAATATTGAAATAAAATTAAATATATGCTTTCATGATAAGTACTGTTAATAAATTTTCTGAAATCAGTGATCACATTTGTAAGGAATGTGGAAGTATAATTATACTTAAAATTTTGTACCACGTGCCACAAAAACAGTATTAGACAATAGTGTGAGATGGATACAGCTTTAAAACATACCAAAACACCGTAATGGTAGTAAGTGGTTGTCAGGAAAGCTTTTGCAAGTTAATCTTTCTATGTCAGAGCTGTGACCATGACAATTACCAGCTCACAAACTTTCCATGACTCCACAGTGTCTATCTGACCAAATCAGTGACTTAAATTCTAAAGCAAAGCTCAAAGAATTTAGCTCTAATCAGTCTTATCTCTTACTACTTGTATAACATCTCTGATACTCCATCAGAATTATACAACTGGCTCATAAGAGTCATTCAGAAATACATTTGATACATAAAACCTTAGGAAATTGTTAAATTGCAGGAAGTAAATTAGCTTATACCCATACCCATGCCTTTAGGATTCTTGCCACCAGGCTTATGAACTATAGCATATTTCAAAGCTTAATATCTCACTAGTTTGGCTGGGTCATGATATGAAAATAAATTTAAAACAAGTGGGCATGACATTTATTTATAATTTAAGGTATATTTTTTTGTTTCATACCAATTTTTAAGGAGGCTTGACACCTTCAAAATAGGTTACATTTCCTGCACCTTTTTATACTTTAGCTTTTATAGCATTTATCAGTACTCTTGTGATTAGTCATTCTACTTACATCAACCTTCCTAGATTGTAAGAATCATGAGGGCAGATAAAAAGCATGCCTTATTTCAGGGTGCATAGGTGGCTCACTAGGTTAAGTGTCTGACTCTTGATTTCGACTCAGGTCATGATCTCAGGGTTGTGAGAAAGCCCTGCCTCGGGCTCCCTACTCAAGATTCTCTTTCTCTCTCTCTGCTCCTGCCTACCCATGCTCTCTCTTTCTCTAAAATAAATAAATAAATAAATAGCATGCCTGATTTTATTATTCTGCATCTCCTTACCTTATTCCCTATTCTGTATCCACAGTGTCTAGCACAGAGTGTAATACAAAGCAGCTGCTTAAAAGATCATTGCTGAATAGAAATTAATATCCCACTACTTTTCTGTCATAGTCACTAAAGTGTCATAAAGACACTTAAAACTTAAACCAAAACAGAAGGCATGAGCTCCCAGAATTCCCCGATACCCTATTCTTCCCAGTGGAATCCTCCTGTATGTTTCATCTCCGTGGATATTGGCCCCATACATCCAGAAACCTGGGTATCATTTTTACTACTTCACCCTGTCTCCTAAGCCTTGTTAATTTTACTTCCTAACTGTGATAAGACTCCTTCCATATCTGTGAATCCCACTGCTACAACCCTGTTTGGGGCCCTTCATCCTCTGTCCAGCCAAGGCAGCAGTCTTCTTTTTATTTTTTCTTTTTATTTTTTTGAAGATTTTATTTACTTGAGAGAAAGAGAGGGAGAGCATGAGTGGAAGGGGGGAGAGGGAGATGCAGACTTCCCTCTGAGCAGAGAGTGGGGCTGGATGCCAGGACCCTGAGATCATGACCTGAGCTGAAGTCAGATGCTTAACCCACTGAGCCACCCAGGCGCCCTAGACAGCAGTCTTCTGACTGGACTGGTTGGGTTTTTTGGTTTTTTTTTCTCTTTCTCTTCCTTACCTTAGCCAAGTGGATCTTTTTGATGAAATGCAAATATAATAATTTCACCACCTTATGTAAAAATATATTTAATGGCTTCCTGTCTGCTAGGGTTTAAGCTAAAACTCCTATACATGGTTCACAAATTACCTCTTGGTCTAGCCCCTACTTCTCTCCACCACCTCATCCCTTGCCAGACCCCTTTTGTTCCAGCATCTCATCAGACAGAGACAGTTTATCACGATCTTAGTCTTTTTTTTCATAATTACAATTTTTAATTTTAAAATTTTTTAAAATTCCAGTGTAATTAACATATAGTGTTGTATTCGTTTCAGGTGTAAAATTTAATGATTCAACAATTCTATACATTTCTCAGTGCTCATCACAATAAGTGTACTTTTAATCCCATTCACCTATTTCACCCATTCTCCTAACCCACATCCTCTCTGGTAACAACCGGTTTCTTCTCTATATTTAAGAGTCTGGATTTGTTGTTGTTGGTCTCTTTTTTTCTTTGTTCATTTGTTTTGTTTCTTATATTCCACATATGAATGAAATCGTATAGTATTCATCTTACTCTGACTTATTTCACTTAGCATTATACCCTCTACATCCATCCATCTTGTTGCAAAAGGCCAAATTTCATTCACTGTTGTGGCTGAGTAACATTCCATTGTGTGTGTGTGTGTGTGTGTGTGTGTGTGTATCACATCTTTATCCATTCATCTATGGATGGACACTTGGGTTGCTTCCATAATTTGACTATTGTAAATAATTAGGCTATAAACATAGGGGTATATATATCTTTCCACATTATTGTTTACATTTTCTTTGGGTAAACAACCAATAGTGGAATTACTGGATCATATGGTATTTCTATTTTTAATTTTTTGAAGAACCTACGCTGTAGAGATTCAGTATTTTCTGAAATGGTTGCACTAGTTTGCATTACCACCAACAGGGAACGAATGTTCTTATTTCTTCACATCCTCACCAGCACTTGTTTTCTCATGTTTTTTATGTTAGCTATTCTGACAGGTGTGAGGTGATACTGCATTGTGCTTTTAATTTGCAATTCCCTGATGATTATGATGTTGAGTATCTTTTCACGTGTCTGGTGGCCATCTGTATGTCTTTTTGGAGAAATGTCTTGTTCATGTCCTCTCCCATTTTTATTTATGATTTTTTAAAGATTTTGTTTATTTATTTGACAGAGAGAGACACAGCAAGAGAGGGAACCACAAGCAGGGGGAGTGGGAGAGGGAGAAGCAGGCTTCCCACTGAGCAGGGAGCCTGATGTGGGGCTGGATCCCAGGACCATGGGATCGTGACGTGAGCCAAAGGCAGATGCTTAACGACTGAGCCACCCAGGTGCCCCGTCTTCTCCCATTTTTAATTGGATTATATGGTTTTTTTGGTGTTGAATTGTGTAAGTTCTTTGTATATTTTGGATACAAACCCCTTATCAGGTATATTATTTGCAAATATATTCTCCCATTCAGTAGGTTGTCTTTTTGTTTTGTTGATTGTCTCTTTGCTGTGCAGAAGCTTTTTTATTTTGGTATAGTCCCCAATAGTTTACTTTTGCTTTTGTTTCCATTGCGTGAAGAGACATATTTAGAAAAATGTAGCTACAGCTGATGTCAGAGAAATTACTGCTTATGTTCTCTTCTGGGATTTTTATGGATTCAGGTCTCACATTTAGGTCTTTAATCCATTTTGAGCTTGTTTTTGTGTATGGTGTAAGAAAATGACCCACTTTTTCTTTTCTTTCTTTCTTTCTTTCTTTCTTTCTTTCTTTCTTTCTTTCTTTCTTTCTTTCTTTCTTTATTTCTTTCTTTCTTTCTTTTTCTTTCTTTCTTTTCTTTCTTTCTTTCTTTCTTTCTTTCTTTCTTTCTTTCTTTCTTTCTTTTCCTTCCTTCCTTCCTTCCTTTTTCTTTCTTTCTTTCTTTCTTTCTTTCTTTCTTTCTTTCTTTCTTTCTTTCTTTCTTTCTTTCTTTTCTTTCTTTCTTTCTTTCTTTCTTTCTTTCTTTCTTTCTTTCTTTCTTTCTTTCTTTCTTTCTTTTCCTTCCTTCCTTCCTTCCTTCCTTTTTCTTTCTTTCTTTCTTTCTTTCTTTCTTTCTTTCTTTCTTCTTTCTTTCTTTCTTTCTTTCTTTCTTTCTTTCTTTCTTTCTTTCTTTCTTTCTTTCTTTCTTTTCTTTCTTTTCTTTCTTTCTCTTTTTTTTGCATGTAGCTGCCTAGGTTTCCCAGCACCATTTGTGGAAGAGACTCTTTCTTTCTTTCTTTCTTTCTTTCTTTCTTTCTTTCTTTCTTTCTTTCTTTCTTTTTCTTTCTTCTTTCTCTTTCTTTCTTTCTTTCTTCTCTTTCTTTCTTTCTTTCTTTTTTAAAGATTTTATTTATTTATTTGACAGAGAGAGACACAGCGAGAGAGGGAACACAAGCAGGGGGAGTGGGAGAGGGAGAAGCAGGCTTCCGCTGAGCAGGGAGCCTGATGTGGGGCTTAATCCCAGGACCCTGGGACCATGACCTGAGCCGAAGGCAGATGTTTAACGACTGAGCCACCCAGGTACCCCGAGACTTTCTTCCAATGCATATTCTTGCCTCCTTTGTCATAGATTAATTGACCATAAAATCGTGGGTTTATTTCTGGGCTCTCTATTCTGTCCACTTGATCTGTGTGCCTTTGTGTGTTTGTGTGTGCCAGAACCATAGTGTTTTGATTACTATGCTTTGTAATATAACTTGAAGTATTGGACTGTGATATATCCAGTTGTGTTGTTCTTTTTTTAGGATTGCTTTGGCTACTCATGGTCTTTTATGGTTCCAGACAAATTTAGGATTATTCGTTTTAATTCTATGCTATTGGTATTTTGATGGCGATTGCAGTAAATCTGTAGATTGCTTTGGGTAGAATCCTACCAATCCATGGGGTTGGAATATCTTTCCATTTGTCTGTATTGTCTTCAGTTTCTCTTATCAGTGTTTTATATTTTTCAGAGTATAGGTTTTTCACCTCCTTGGTTGAGTTTATTTCTAGGTATTTTATTGATTTTGGTGCAGTTGTAAATGGTATTATTTTTCTTAATTTCTCCTTCTGCTACTTATTAATGTATAGAAATGCAGCAGACTTCTGTATATTGATTTTGTATACCGAGACTTTACTGAATTCACTTATAAATTCTAGTAGTATTTGGGTGGAGACTTTAAGGTTTTCTACATATAGTATCTGTTGTCTGCAAATAGTGGAAATTTTACTTCTTCCTTACCATTTGGATACCTTTTATTTCTTTTTCTTGTCTGATTGATGTGGCTGTGACTTCCAGTACTGTGTTGAATAGAGTGGTGAGAGGGGACATACCGGTCTTGTTTGTGATGTTGGGGAAAAATATCTCAGTTTTCACCACTGAGTATGATATTACCTGTGAGTTTTTCATATTTGACCTTTTTTATGTTGAGGTATGTTCCCTGTAAGAATTTTATCATGAATGGATGTTGTACTTTGTCTGATGCTGTTTCTGCATTTATTGAAATAATCATATGTTCTTTTCCTCTCTTTTATTGATGTGATGTATCACACTGATTGATTTGGAATATTGAACCACGCTTGCATCCCAGGGATAAATCTCACTTGATCATGGTGAATGCTTTTTAATGTATTGTTCAATTTGGTTTGTTAATATTTTGTTGAGGAATTTTTGTTGACGAATTTTTGCATCTATGTTCATCAGAAATATTGGCCTGTAGTTCTCTTTTTTTGTGGTATCTTTATGTGGTTTTTCATTTTGGTATTAACTCTTCTTTAAGTGTTTGGTAGAATTTGCCTGTGAAGCCATCTGGTCCTGGACTTTTGTTTGTTGGGAGTTATTATTTTTTTTTTTTATTATTTCTGATTTACTTTCATTGCTGGTTATTGGTGTGTTCAAATTTTCTACTTCTTTTATTTTTATTTATTTTTATTTTATCTCTTTATTTGAGAGAGATGGGGAGTGAGAGAGAGCTGAGAGGGGAGAGGGTCAGAGGGAGAAGCAGACTCCCCACCGAGCAGGGAGCCTGATGTGGGACTTGATCCCGGGACTCTGGGATCATGACTTGAGCCGAAGGCAGTTGCTTAACCAACTGAGCCACCCAGGCGCCCCAAAATTTTCTACTTCTTCTTGATTCAATTTTGGGAGATTATATGTTTCTAGGAATTTATCCATTTCTTCTATGTTGTCCAATTTGTTGGCATATAATTTTTCAAAATACTCTTTTACAATTGTTTATATTTTTGTGGTATCAGTTGTTATTTGTCCTCTTTGATTTGTGATTTTGTTTGAGTCCTTTCTCTCTTATGAGTCTGGCCAGAGGTTTATCAATTGTGTTGATCTTTTCAAAGAACCATCTCCTGGTGTCATTGTTCTGTTGGCTTTTTGATGTCTGTTTCATCTATTTCTGCTATAATCTTTCGTCCATCTTAATGGTTTGGGGTTCCCAGCTGCTTTAGGTGTAAGATTAGGTTGTTTATTTGAGATTTTTCTGGCCTCTTGCGGTAGGCCTGTATTGCTATAAACTTCCCTCTTACAACAGCTTTTGCTTCATCCCGAAGATTTTGGACCATTGTATTTTCATTTTCTTTTGTCTCCATGTATGTATTTATTTCCTCTTTGATTTCTTGGTTGACCCATTCATTGTTTAGTAACATGTTATTTAACCTTCATATATTTGTATTCTTTCCAGATTTTTTTTTTTTTTTTTTGTGGTTGATTCTAGTTTTGCAGCATTGTGGTCAGAAAAGATGCATGACATGACTTCAGTCTTTTTGAATCCGTTGAGACTTGTTTTGTGGCCTATTACTTGATCTGTTCTGGACAATATTCCCTGTGTACTTGAAAAGAGTATTTATTTGCTGTTTTAGGATGTAATGTTCTGAATATATTTTTTAGATCCATCTGGCCAGTATGTCATTCAAAGCCACTGTTTCCTTTTTGATTTTCTGTTTGGACAATTTATCCATTGATGTAAGAGGAATGTTAAAATCTCCTATTATTATTGTATTACTATTATTTCCTTCATGTTTCATAATAGGTGTTTTATATATTTGGATGCTCGCTCCCATGTTGGGTGCATAAATATTTACAATTATTATGACTTCTTGTTGGTTGTTTTTATTATATAGTGCCTCTTCTTACAATCTTTGTTTTTAAACTGTATTTTGTCCAATATACATATTGCTATCCTGGCTTTCTCTTAACTTCCATTTGCATGATAAAGGCTTTTCTATCCCCTCACTTTCAATTTGCAGGTGTCTTTAAGTAAAAAATGAATCTCTTACAGACAACATATAGATGGATCTTGCTTTTTATTCTATATTGCCACCCTATGTCTTTTAATTGGAGTGTTTAGTCATTTTCATTCAGAGAAAATTATTGATAGGTATGTACATTTTGTCATGATGTTACTTGTTTTATGATCGTTTTTTATAGTGCATCTCTTGCTTTTTTCTTCTCTCATTCTCTTTTCTCATGGTTTATTGTCTTTCTTTAGTGATATACTTGGATTACTTTCTCTTTATTTTTTACATATTTATTACTGTTTTTTGATTTGTGGTTACCTTTAGGTTTATATGTAACATCTTTTGTATATAGCAGTGTATGTTAAGTTGATGATTGCTTACATTTGAATTCATTCAAAAGCTAAATTTTTACTCCTCTCCCCCCGTGTTTTAGGTATATGGTGTCATACTTTTACATTCTTTTATTTTGTGAATCCCTTGACTTATTTTTATAGATTTACTTAATTTTACTGCTTTTGTGCTTCCTGCTTTTCATAGTCCTGATTATGGTCTTTCCTTTCCACTCAAGGAATCTCCTTTAACATTTTTTTTTCTTTCAGTGCTTTGAATATCATGCTACTGCCTTCTGCAAAGTTTGTGCTGAAAAATCAGCTGATAGCCTTTTTGGGGTTTCCCTTATATATAACTATTTTCCTTTCTCTTGCTGCTCTAAAATTTTTTTCTTTATCACTAGATTTTGCCCTTTTAATTACTATGTATCTTGATGTGGACCTTCTTAGATTGATTTTGTTTGGGGCTTTCTGTGTCTCCTGGATCTGGATTTCTGTTTCCTTCTCCAGATTTGGGAAATTTTCAGCTATTATTTCTTCAAATAAATTTTCTGCCCCTTTTGTGTCTCTTTTCCTCTGGGATCTCTGTAATGTGACTATTATTATGCTTAATGATGTTGCTGAGTTCCCTTAATCTATTCTCATTTGTTACTACTATTTTTCTCTCTCCTGTTCGGCTTGATTGCTTTCCATTACTCTGTCCTCCAGGTCACTCATCTGTTCTGCTTCCTCTACTCTAATACTCTGTACATCTAGTGTATTTTTAATTTCAGTTACTGAGTTCTTTATCTTCAAATTGTTCTTTTTTATGTTTTCTGTCTCTTTGTTGAGGGTCTCACTGAGATCCTCCATCTTTTCTCAAGTGCAGTATCTTTATGACCATTACTTTAAATTCTCTGTCAGGCATATTAACTATCTCCCTGTCCTCTTCTTTCGTTTGGGATGTATTCCTCTGTATCCTTCTTTTGTCTAACTCCCTGTGTATGTTTCTCTGTGTTAGGAAATCATTGAAGTCTCCTGCTCTTGAAAGTAGGGACCCTATAATGAAGAGGTCCTGTAGTGCCCTGCAGTGCAGTGTTCCTTGTTCCCAGAACCTGGCACTTCCAGAGTGTGTCCTATATGTGTATTGCCTGACCCTACTGTTGTGGCTGAGCTGCATTTGCCTTCAGTCCAGTCATCTGCAGTGGCTCTTTGCTTGTTGTGGGCAGGGTTTCGTCCCTCTGTTGTTTGGAGAGCTGTGGAAGGCATGTCCATAGGAGCGTGTAGGGATAGGACGTATCGTGTTAGCAAGGTGTGTTCTGCTCCGCTGTGGGAGGACAGGACCTGTAGTTGCTTTGGAGAACTGCTGAGGGCTGGTTAGAAGGGTGGTTTGCAGAAGAGTGTGGGGGTGGGGCATACTGTTAGCATGCGCGGTAGAGAGTGTTTGTACTGTGCTTTTGCAGGTATCCCTATATCCGGACAGTGGTGGGAGAGGAAATGATACCCACCAGCTCTTTTGGTTTTAGAGAAATTTCCTAAGGATCCCTGCCCTTCCACCACATATTCTGAGATTAATAAATAAATCTTCTTCTGGTATACCCCAGGCAGTTTTCAAACTGCTGCTTCTATGCTGTATCTCAACAGGGCTGTTTGTTATGCTTTCTCTTTAAGTGTGGGAACTCAGTTTCCTATAGCCCTCCAGCTCTCCCAGAGCAGAGCCCACTGATTTTTAGAATTCCAGGTGTTAAGCTCCACTGATTGTAAAACTTGTGAAGTTAAGCCCCACTGGTTTTCAAAGCCAGATGTTATCAGGATTAGTCTTCCTAGTGTGGGTCCCCTATGCCTGGCGTGCCTGGTGTATGGTCTGCTCCTCTCCCTTCACTGTGCCTGTGATATCTCTTCTCCCTCAGATAGTCTCAGAGGTCAGTTTGATTTCTGACTGCTTCTCTGCCCTTCCTACCCTTTTGGGTGTGTCCTTTTTTTTTTTTTTTTTTTTACATTTAGCTGTGGAGAGTCTGTTCTGTCAGTGTTCGGGTCTTTTCTGGGTTATTTACACTGATGTGGGTATTATCTACATGTGTCAGTGGGATGAGGTGAACTTAGGATCCTCCTGCTCCACCATCTTTCCTTGGAAGAGACTATCTTTTGGACCTCAAAGACTTTGCATTTTACACAGTCCCTTTGCCTTCACCCTTGTCTGTCCATTAATTAAGATTTATTTCTTTTGCAGAACTTTCTTTCACCATCCAGGTCAGTGTTAGGTGCTCTTTCTGTATCTATTCACCCCCTGTGCTGTCCTTTGTCTATTAAACACTGAATAACATAGACACAGAGTCTAATGATTTTTTAATACAGGATGAGATACAAAAAAAGTGACACTTAAAATCAAATGTTAGATTAATATTATATATATTACATATATTATTATTACATCACACAGCCACCTTAAAATCAGTTGAGAGATAAATGTAGTCAGATATGTGGAGATCAAAATATTATTTGTTTTGCTTTTAAAGATAAGGTTAGAAAATACAACTTGGTATCTTAGCTAAGTGGTCTTATTTTATATTAGTGAATTAAGTTTCCTATGCAGTCATGAAGAATACTGGCAGACCTATACAACTGTGGCATAGAACACCAAAAAGAATACTCTCAGCAAGCAGGCAGGAAATCTGATCCCAAAAGAAGGGCAGGAGGTGAGACTGTTAGGCATAGTTCCTTCTGCCAAGCTTTCCAATCAGAGAGACTTTTCTTATATGGAAAGTAAGTGAAGTAATGCAGACAGGCCAGGGATGTCAGTCTCGATTCACTATTGGTTAAAATAGAAAATAGTATTTAAAAATTTTAATTTTGATAGAGGCTTTTAAGGGCATAAATAATACATTGAATATATGAAGCTCATTTTTAGTTATTTCACATTCTACTTTTAACTGTGTTTTGAATCTCTATGAAGGCAAGAGCCTTTTTACTTCCAGACAACCGTGTTTGACTCAAGGAGACAACACTTGTAAGAGTCATTACTGTCTGATGACTGGAACTGCTTGAAATGCTGTGAGGTTTTGTTTCTATTCCATCCTTCAAAGAACACTTACGGCTGCAAAAAAATGGGCAAACGTCTTTGCTGTTTTAGGAAAGGAGCCAAATTATAAATGCTTTTAAAAAGAGTTATGGACTAAATGGCTTAACTTAAGAGTGTGTGATATTGAAAGCAGTGAGCATTTAAAATTAGGAGACCTGGGGTGATGTCCTAACTGTGTGATTATTTACCTGTGTGGCTTAATTTCCATTTCTGATACATTGTGGTTTCTGTAATAGATGGCATCTAATATCCCTGCCAGCACTGGTGTTCCATGATTAGGGCAGAAGGCATTTGCATCTGTTATTTAGATCACAATTCTAAAAATCAGCTTGTTAATAAAACCTCTGGGAGCTTAGTTAAACATTGGTTCCCAGTCTCCATCCCTAAAGAGGGTGATTCATTACATCAGGGATGAGGCCCTGGAATCTGTATTTAAAAATATCTTGAGAAATGAACTAGGTCATATGATGTAGATCTAATTCAAACCACAATGACATGAGTAAAGACTGGAGTAGTGGATTAATTTTGTGATTCAGAGAGCCTTAAAGTTATTTTTTTTTTAATTCTAAAGGTAGAAAATCTGAGTAATTAAAAAACTCAGAGTATGCAATATACAAATCAAAAATATATTAAAATCATTCATAACCCCACTATCTAGAGCAAAAACTGTATTAACATTTTTTATTTACTTTTAACATTTTTTTATAAATTGTGTATGCGTGTATATATACATGCATATATATATATATATACATTCATATTCTAAATATACAAATTATTTATCCATCAGATTAGGTTTGTGTCACATTCCATTTTGCTGTTTATTTTGATATTTTTTAAAAGATTTTATTTATTTGAGAGAGAGAGAATGAGAGATAGCACGAGAGGGAGGAAGGTCAAAGGGAGAAGCAGACTCCCCGCTGAGCAGGGAGCCCGATGTGGGACTCGATCCCGGGACTCCAGGGGATCATGACCTGAGCCGAAGGCAGTCGCTTAACTATCTGAGCCACCCAAGCGCCCTATTTTGATATTTATTTTACTTAAATTAAAATATTATGAGTATTTCTTATGTCATTAAAAATTGTTTGAAAGTGATTTTGGACTTCTAGCCTCCAGAACTGTGAGAGAATAAATGTCTTTTGTTTGATGCCAAAAAAAAAACAAACAAAAAAAGAAAATACAATTTTGTCATTTGATTTCATTTTTGTGTATGAAAAGCATAATTAACTGCTATTTTTATCATCTACTTCTAATTTTTCACAATAGCAAATAGAAAGACTGAGATAAATATCCTTGTATATAAATGCTAGTTCCCAACTTTTTAAAAATCCTCAGTGTAGAACCCTAAATACAGAATTACCAGATCAGAGGGCTATAGCAAATTGAAATGATCATGTGAAATGTTGTCAAAGATTGAATGAAGATTAACATTGACATGAGGATTAGAAAGAAGTGAATTAATTACCCCAGATCAAAGGCAGCGACATAAATTTTACTAATTGAGCTTTGGATTTGTTCTGTCACAAACAAGATTACATTGCAATAGATGTATAAAGAAGGTATAACTAGACAAGAAGAAAGAAACTGTGTATATAATAATATCAGGCATCCAGGTGCCTTTTGCTTTTATGTGTGTGTATGTATAGTGAATAAGTGAATAACTGACATCATATTTCTTAGAGCAAATGTTGATAGCCTATCAGTTTTATGGTATAAAAATGAATTCATTGAGTCCTAATGAGAACTCTTAAAACTATTTTCTAAATTGTGTTTTTTATTTTTATTTTTTAAAGATTTTATTTATTTATTTGATAGAGAGAGACACACTGAGAGAAAGAACACAAGCAAGGGAGGAGTGGGCGAGGGAGAAGCAGACTTCCTGCTGAGCAGGGAGCCCGATGCGGGGCTCAATCCCAGGGCCCTGGGATCATGATCTGAGCTGAAGGCTGATGCTTAATGACTGAGCCACCCAGGCGCCCCTATATTGTGTTTTTTAAAGGAAATATTTGTCAGCACTGTCAAAATATGGTTTAAAGTATCCCCAAATGCATTTATATACCAAATGCATTTGCCTCACAGTTAACTGGTTATCTTGAATTACTTGCCACTACAGAGAACTGAACTAAAACAGTTCAAAGAAAATGACTGAAAGAGAGGCTCAACCTCTTGATCCAAAAGAATAAATTTCAATCCCAACTCTGTTATACATTCATGAAATGTTAACTGACTACCTTAGTTCGCTGAGTTTTAAAGCTTCTTATACTAGAACAGCTACATAAAACTTAAGGAAAATAGTAACTTTGATGTTTCAAAGAAGTAAAAGGCCCCCACACAGTATGTATGGATTGCTTAAAGCTAGCACTTAATAAGTCAGATAACAAAATGTTATCATATATATTCATTTAATTACTACAATGGTTAATATATTACTTTAACAAGAATAATTGAGCAGTTGAAATTTTGGAATGTAGATGCTCACAATTCTTACTAAGAGCTAATACATGCATATTCTAATATCCGTTATTAAAGTTCTGTTCAGAAAATTAGGAAATGATGCTTCATTATAATGGGTGTTTTTAAATCACCTAATCATTCATTCAGTTACTTATCATTAAAACATATTTACTGAGTGTTTATTATGAGATGGTGCTGAGTTTTGTGTCTGGATTGCAATAGTGCTTCAAACAGACCTGCTTCCTTACTCTTGAGGAGCTGTTATTCTGGTGAGCATAGATGTAGGGAGCAAGACAATGAGAAGGTCACCAAAGGAGCAAGATTTCAAATGGTGATATGTACTATGAAGCTAACAAAACAAGGTGATGTGAACAGGAGTGAAAGGCAGGTGCAGGTGCTTCTTGTTGGGATGTCAAGAAAGGTGCATCTGACAAGGTGGCATATGTACTGACAATTAAATGACAGCAAGAAGTAGGCTTGGGGATGTCGTCTTCTAGGCAGAACTAAAGGCCAGAGGAAAGGCCCTAACACCTTTAATCTTGTATGAGAGACAAGATCAAAGGTAATATGTCTATAAATAGTGACAGGACAGCAGAGAGATCTACAGTGTGAATTTGGATTTTCCTCTAAGAGCAAAATGGTAAGCTATGGGAGGTCATTGGTGTGTTGTGTTGTTGAGATGGTGGTGGTTATTTTACACTAATTTATTAATCTTCATTCCTCTCTAACTTCCATCCTTATTTTTCTCACTGTAGGTGTCCCCACTGATTTTTCTGGCTATGACTTTTTTTTTTTTTAAGATTTTATTTGACAGAGAGAGAAAGAGCAGAAGCAGAGGGAATGGGAGAGGGTGAGGGTGGGGGAGAAGAAGTCTCCCCACTGAGCAGGAAGCCTGATGCAGGGCTCGATCCCAGGATCCTGGGATCATGACCTGAGCTGAAGGGAGAGGCTTAACCAACTGAGGCACGCAGGCGCCCCGTGGCTATGACTTAAAAAAAAAAAAAAACTATCCTGGGAAGGTATGAGTTCTGTAAATGTCTAGTCTAGATTGTTTTTGTTAAATAAAGTTATTCAGATATGTGAAAAAACCATAAAAATAGCTTAAGAATTGCAGAAGTTAATCTGTGTAAGGGACTGAAAAGAGAAGCCACAAAGTAAGAGAAAATATTTGCAAATTATGTTTCTGAGAAAGTATTTGTATCTAGAATATGGGAAGAATTTTCAAGGCTAAACAGAAAACAAATAATCCAATTTTAAAAATTGGTGAAAGATTTGAATAGACACTTAAGATGTGAGATGAAAAATAAGCATATGAAAAATACTCAATATCATGAATAATTACACAAGCACAAATTAACACCAAATTGAGATGCTATTACATACTTATAAGAATGTCCAAATGAAAAATTAAACTCACCATGCCAAATACTAGTGAGCTTTTGGAACACTCAGACATTGCAGACGGGAAGGTCAAATGGCACATTCACTTTGAAAATGGTTTGACAGTTCCTTATAAATTTAAACATACATACACCTACTATATCCCACTCCTAGAAATATTCCCAAGAGAAATGGAAACTTATGTCCATACAACAACTTCTGTGCAAATGTTTCCAGCAGCTTTATTCATAATCACCACAAATTGGGAACAAATCCAGATGTCCTTCAGCCAGTGATGAGACTGTCGGTGCCTTCACCCAAAGATACCAGGAACATATTTGCAGTTGAACAAGTTGGCTTTATTATTCATTGAATTTAGGAGAATACTTACCTCCAGGGAACTGTGAGGTATCTGAGTAAAAGGATGTTAGAATGAACTTACATGATATGGCCTTTGGTTGGGTAATTCTGGGGAGAGTCTAAGAAAGGGGAGGTTCACTCTAGGTGTAGTAGGAAAGAGGGGTGATTTTATGATTGGGAATCTCAATAAATCTTGTCTTATAGAACGGGGTGGAAAGAATAAATTTAAGTTGAAATTGGTAGAGAAGTAGTAGTTATTCACTTAGTGAGTGAGGGGATGTTTTGTATTTTGTGGTTTGCACAGTAACTGCCTGAAGTGGTTATTTGTAAGATCGTTTCTGCCAACAGGAGAACAGTATAGCTTAGCTGTAAATACCGGATCAATTTGTATTAAAATGGAGGTGCATTAAAAGAGCTAAAAGACTAATCTTAAAGAGCTCTCAATTGCCAAAGCTAGAACAACTTGAACAACAAAATAAATATAGTCATGGATTGTAAACCAAATAGAATAAGTATACATGAGTCCATATAAATAACTGAATAAGTGAGGGAGGAATAAAAAAATATTCCCTGAGGAAAATTCTAATTAATAAATATATAAGGAATGAGAAAAGTATAAAATCATCATTGGAATCGCAATAGGCAAAATCCATGGAGGGAAGCTAAAAGAACAGGTAAAGGTTGAAGACAAAACAGGATATATGCATAGTCTTAGATTTTCTACCCTGAAATACTTAGTAATTATGAAGGGAAAAATAGTACATTTCAAGGGGCAAATCCTGCAATTCACCACCTTAGATAAATTATCAAAGTCAGTACCTCCAATTATACATATCAACATCATGTACCTCTTGATAAGGTACTCTCAAAAGCATCACCTCTGTGCTATTCTTCCAAATAATGCAAAATTTCATGAGAAATCATGAGAAAACATTAGACAGACCCAAATTGAGGGCTATTCAGTAAGGCAATAGCCTAGTGTTCTTCAAAGTTAATAAGGACACGGAAGTCTGAAGGGACTATTGCAAACTGGAGGAGATTAAGGAGACATGACAAGCAAATGCAGTGTGGGATCTTGGAATAGAAAAAGACTTAGTGGGAAAAGAGGCAAAATCTGAATATATTCTGCACTTTGGTTAAAAGTAGTGTACCAAGAGCTAATTTCTTAGTTTTGGTGATTGTACTGTAGTTTTGCACCCCTTTTATCTATCTAGAACACACAAAGAGAGCCAGGTTGATAAGAAGTGGACATAAGTGGATTCAGAGGCAAAGAGAAGAGGTCTTCAATAGGTAGGATGAATAGCCAAGGGAAGCTAACATTTCCTTTTTGTTTGTTTTGTTTTGTTTTTTGTTTTTTGTTTTTTTCTATCTAAACCACTTTATTTTTTCCTTTTCTTTTTTTAATTTAAATTCCATTAGTTAACATATATTATTGGTTTCAGAGGTAGAGGTCAGTGATTCATCAGTCTTACATAATACCCGGTATCATTACATCACTTGCCCTCGTTAATGTCCATCACCTAGTTACCCCATCTCCTCAAACCCCTCCCCTCCAGTAACCCTCAGTTTGTTTCCTATGACTAAGAGTCTCCTATGGTTTGTCTCCTTCTCTAATTTCATCTTGTTTTATGTTTTTGTCCCTTCCCCTATGATCCTCTGTTTTGTTTCTTAAATTCCACATATCAGTGAGATCAAATGATAATTGTCTTTCTCTGATCGACTTATTTCACTTAGCATAAGACCCTCTAGTTCCATCCACCTTGTTGCTAATTGCAACATTTCATTTTTTGATGAATAAGTAGTATTCCATTGTGTATATATATCACCTCTTCTTTATCCATTCAACTGTCAGTGGACATCTGGGTTCTTTCCATAGTGTGGCTATTGTGGACATTGCTGTTATAAACATTGGGATATAGGCGCCCCTTCAGATCAATACATTTGTATCTTTGAGGTAAATACCCAGTAGTGCAATTGCTGGGTCATAGGGTTGCTCTATTTTCAACTTCTTGAGGAACATCCATATTGTTTTCCAGAGTGGCTGCACTAGCTTGCATTCCCACTAACAGTGCACAAGGGTTCCACTTTCTCTGCATCCGCACTGACATTTGTCCTTTCTTGATTTGTTAATTTTAGCCATTCTAACTGATGTGAGGTGGTATCCCATTGAGGTTTTGATTTGTATTTCCCTGATGCCGAGTGATGTTGAGGATTTTTTCATGTGTCTGTTGGCCATTTGTATGTCTTCTTTGGAGAAGTGTTTGTTCATGTCTTCTGCCCATTTCTTGACCAGAATTTTTTGGTCTTTAGGTGTTGAGTTTGATAAGTTCTTTATAGATTTTGGATACTAGCCCTTTATCTGATATGTCATTTGCAAATATCTCCCATTCTGTTGGGTGTCTTTTGGTTTTGTTGACTGTTTCCTTTGCTGTGCAAAAGCTTTTAATCTTGATGAAATCACAATATTTCATTTTTGCCTTTGTTTCCATTGCATTTGGAGATGTGTCTAGGAAGAAGTTGCTGTGGCTGAGGTCACAGAGGTTGCTGCCTGTGTTCTCCTCTAGGATTTTGATGGAGTCCTGTCTCACATTTAGGTCTTTCATCCATTTTGAGTCTATTTTTGTGTGTGGTGTAAGGAAATGGTCCAGTTTCATTCTTCTGCATGTGGCCATCCAATTTTCCCAACATCATTTGTTGAAGAGACTGTCTTTTTTCCACTGGATATTTTTTCCTGCTCTGTCGAAGACTAGTTGACCATAGAGTTGAGGGTCCATTTCTGGGTTCTCTATTCTGTTCCATTGATCTATGTGTCTGTTTTTGTGCCAGTACCATACTGTCTTGACGATTACAACTTTATAATACAGCTTGAAGTCCAAAATGTGCTGCCACCAGCTTTGCTTTTCTTTCTCAACATTCCTTTGGCTATTCGGGGACTTTTCTGGTTCCATACAAATTTTAGGATGATTTGTTCCAGCTCTGTGAAAAAAGTTGATGGTATTTTGATAGGGATTGCACTGAATGTATAGATTGCTTTAGGGATCATAGACATTTTAACAATATTTTTTCTTCCAATCCATGAGCATGAAAGTTTTTCCATTCCTTTATGTCTTCCTCAATTTCTTTCATGAGTGTTCTATAGTTTTCTCAGTACAGATCCTTTGCCTCTTTGGTTAGGTTTATTCCTAGATATCTTATGGTTTTGGGTGCAGTTGTAAGTGGAATTGATTCCTTAATTTCTCTTTCGTCTGTCTCATTGTTAGTGTAATATAATGCAACTGATTTCTGTGCATTGATTTTATATCCTGCCACTTTGCTGAATTCCTGTATGAGTTCTAGAAATTTTTTGGTTAGTCTTTTGGGTTTTCCACGTAGAATATCATGTTATCTGTAGAGAGTGAGAGTTTAACATCTTCTTTACCAATTCGGATGCCTTTTATTTCTTTTTCTTGTCTGATTGCTGAGGCTAGGACTTGCAGTAGTATGTTGAACAGCAGTGGTTATAGTGGACAGCCCAGTCGTGTTCCTGACCTTAGGGGAAAAGGTGTCAGTTTTTCCCTTGAGAATGATATTCATTGTGTGCTCTTCATATATGGCTTTTATGATACTGAGGTATGTTCCCTATATCCCTACATTGTGAAGAGTTTTAATCAAGAAAAGATGCTATACTTTGTCAAATGCTTTTTCTGTATCTATTGAGAGGATCATATGGCTCCTGTCCTTTCTTTTATTAATGTAGTGTATCACATTGATTGATATGTGGATGTTGAACCACCCTTGCAGCCCAGGAATAAATCCCACTTGGTCATGGTGAATAATCCTTTTAATGTACTGTTAGATCCTATTGGCTAGTATTTTGGTGAGAATTTTTGCATCCATGTTCATCAGGGATATTGTTCTGTAATTCTCCTTTTTGGTGGGGTCTTGTCTGGTTTTAGGATCAAGGTAATGCTGGCTTCATGGAGTTTGGAAGTTTTCTTTCGATTTCTGTTTTTTGAAACAGCTTCAGTAGAATAGGTAGTATTTTTTAAATGTTTGGTAGAATTCCCCTGGGAAGCCATCCAGCCCTGGGCTCTTGTATTTTGGGAGGTTTTGGATTACTGCTTCAATTTCCTTGCTGGTTATGGGTCTGTTCAGATTTTCTATATCTTCCTGCTTCAGTTTTGGTAGTTTGTACATCTCTAGGAATGCATCCATTTCTTCCAGTTTGCCTAATTTGTTGACATATAGTTGCTCATTATATGTTCTTTTAATTGTTTGTATTTTTGCACTGTTGGTTGTGATCTCTCCTTTTCATTCTTAATTTTATTTATTTGGGTCCTTTCTCTTTTCTTTTTGATAAGTCCTGCTGCTCCCTCTCCCACTCCCCCTGCTTGTGTTCCCTCTCTCGCTGTGACTCTCTCTGTCAAATGAATAAATAAAATCTTTAAAAAATAAAATTAAATAAAAATAAACATACTTTCTTGGGGCGCCTGGGTGGCTCAGTCAGTTAAGTGTCTGTCTTCAGCTCAGGTCATGATCTCAGGTTCCTGGGATCGAGCCCCGCATTGGGCTCCCTGCTCGGCAGGAAGCCTGCTTCTCCCTCTCCCATTCCCCCTGCTTGTGTTCCCTCTCTCTCTCTCTCTGTCAAATAAATAAATAAAATCTTTAAAAAAATAAATAGAATAAGTGAATAATTTTAAAATCTTATTGCTAATAACTTCTGTTATGAAAATATTCAATGCACTAAATTTCTGTGGACTCTGTAATGTTTAAAACCTGGCTCTTGATAGTTTTTCATTCTTTGTGCTCTCCTGCTCTATAATTCTCTGGTTTGGGAAGATTAAGAGGACTGGCAAAATAACAAGGAAATCTGTCTTTTCTCTTACCCATAACATTATACTGGGGCCTTAATGCTGTTAATCTGCTCAAACTTCATTAGTGACCCATTGAAGGGACATTAATTCTCTTTTCTTTTTGCCAGGTGGTGGAGGCATGTTTGCTCAGATACAGTATATTCCTTATGCAAGAATTTTATTCTAAATAAAGATGAGAACTTGCAAGGAGGAAATAATAAGTAAAGTAAGCAAGAAATCAAGGAATTTTGAAAAGCATTTTGGGAAGACTAAACTAAGCACATTTCCTGCAGTGCAAATTAATTTCATTCGGCTCCAAATGACTCTTTATTTCTCTGTCTCTCAAACTCTCTCCTTAAAAAAAAAAAAAAAAGATTTATTTACTTATTTTAGGGAGAGACACAGAGAGAGAGCAAGAGCACAGGTGGGAGGAGAAGAGGGAGAGGGAATTTAAGCAGATTCTGCACTGGCTGTGCAGCTGAGGCAGGGCTCGATCTCACAACCCTGCACTGCCATTACAACCCGCGCAGAAACCAAGCGGGATGCTTAGCCAACTGCAGCACAGGCGCTCCTCAAACTCTCTCCTTTAAGTATGCTCTCTCTCTCTCTCTCCCTCCCTCCCCCTGCCTCCCTCCCTCCCTCTCTCTCTCTAATATAGCAAACTAAACCAAATTCTTCTCCTCCTTCCCTTACCATATAAATTGGCTATTTTATAATAACTAAGAAAATATCTGACAACATAGGCAAAGCATGCCAAGTTGCAAAATGGGACATTGTGCTTTGCCAAGTCAACAAAAATTTATGAATATATTACAGTGTTGGCAATACTGGGATAAAAATAATGATGAACAAAAATAGGTAGCCTTCAAGAATTTTATAATCTAGTTCAGTTAGAGGAGGTGGTATCTGAAGATGGTTTACTGGGTAATCTAGATATCTAGAAGATATTTTGGTTGACACATACAGGAAAACAAATTTTTTAAAAGTTTATCATGTTTTATTTATTTAGTGGAGAGTTTATAATTTACTTGCTTATTAACAAACCTATACTAAATCAATGAGAAGCAGTTAGTATGACAGATTTTGCTCCCATAACAACATGGTTTGGTTGAACGGTCAGATGGTTCAAAGTAGGACACTGTAAGATTTGGTGATGAATTTCCATAGTCTAAACTCTTCTGTATTATGAATATATGCATAAATATATATACACAGTATATATACATATATATTTGCATTTATGTGTACATACATATATATCGTATTTATATATATGTTTGTGTACACACAAATATATATATATACATATATAAAGTCTTCTGGCATTTATTTTCTTCCAAATTTATAGTGGTTTATAGGAAAAGAAGGGGGGAATGAATGAAATGAACTAAGTCATGTTCATTGCTCTCAATACATATTACTGTTATTAAATAGTAATTATTCTTCCCTACTCCAAATATACTATCTACTTAAATCACTGTCCCAAATCCCAATTAAACTGATAATTCCCTATCCGAGCAAAAGAACATAGCTCATCCATATTTCAAGAGACTGAAGAAATAAAAGAGTAGTGTGATCTCTTATCAGATTTAGAAGTCTTGGCAGATACAGGCAATAATAATAGCTCACATTATTTTTATAATGTATCTAAGAATTGTTAAATCCTGTATATTGACATTCTCATTTAATCTTCCCCACAAACCAATGAGTGGATACTCATCCCATTTTATTAAGAAAACTGAATTTTGAGATCTTTTAAGGTACCTTGTTTAAGGTCACTTACAGCACTGTGTGGACTTGAAAATAGACAGTGTGGCAAATTGTACCTTAAAATGGCCAAAGTGATGTTTCTGGTAACACATAATCTTCGAAAATCCTTGCTACTCCTCATCCAGAAGTAGAATCCATGCCAGTCTCCACCCCTGCTGGGAACCTTGGTGGGCTTACATTGCTCTGTCCAACAGAGTGAGACTGACAAAAATCATGTTTTGTAACACCTGAGGCTGGTTGATACAAACGGTGCAGCTTCCATCATCTTTCTTTGTGTCACCCTGGGGACCTAGCCACCATGGTGGGGATTCAGGCCACATGGAGGGAATGTATGTAAGTATTCTGGTTGAAAGTCACAGCTAAGGGTTTAGCTGACAGCTAGCATCAACCTCAAGAGTAAGCAGGCTTAGGTAGAGTCCTGTCCTTCGATTTTTCCATAGGAAGCCCCTAATATCATGGAGCAAAGATGAGCATCCCCAATATACTGTGTCTGATTTCCTGACTTAAAGAATCCATGAGCATAATAAATGGTTAGTTTTGGAGTAATTTGTTATGCAGCCCTAGTAAATGGAATAGACAATCTAATTTAAGATGATATTTTAAAATATGGGAAAATCCTGTCTCTGTCAAGGAAAATTTGGCATAAGCTATGTTATATCTCCAATTTTTAAGGTTCAGACTATGTCCTGAAGCATAAAAATTATATACATAATTCTAGGCTACAGAACTTGCACTGTTTGGGAGTACTTCCTTCTCCCATCTTTACCATGGACTTCTAATTCCTTCAGGATCAGGAAGGGGAGAAGGGATCAAAGGAAACCAGACCCAAGGAAAAACCATTTAACATAGCTGAATCCTTTTGGCATTATTTTTCGTCAGTGAATCTGACTGGGAATATTTCCAAACACTGGCTCTTTTTCCTTGAAAGTGTTAATGGATTTCTTAGAGGCCCCCAGCCTCCCCCAAAGTGGAATCCTTTGCATTATTCAGTCATCTGACTCAGGTGGTGCAGTCTCTGATTTCTTATAATCCCTTGAACTTTCTCCTTGCCTGCTGACCACTGCTGACTCTTTCTGCTGGAGTCACCTCAACCACCACACATACTTCTTAGATAGGACTCTTACAGGTTAGAGTTGGTTCAAGGGGAAATGCCACTTGAGTTATCTATGATGATCCATTTAAAATGTTAAAACATTTTTGTCTCATGTCTCTCAGAGTTCAGGATGCTCCAAATCTCTCTTTTTTTAATTGACAAATGAGCAGCATTGAGCAGTCCCAGTCTATGTGTGACCTTTCTCATATGAACAATCATAGTCAGAAATTGAGGTGCCTGTCTTCTTCTTATAGACAACTTCCTCTCTTCAAGTGGTTTACTTGAAGCTCCCTTTCTCTAAAGGGGTAGGAGGAGAATTCCCTCTTGTCATGAAAAACACAAACATATTCAGCCACAAGAGAGAAAGGGGTGTGTGCAGCACACTTTATATAGCAGATGGCTGAATTTACAGATAGTTCCTAATGAATCACGAGCTTTTTGTCTTTTAGGCTGAAGATGGAAAATGGGCTAATGAGGTTCTGGTTTTTGCTCCATCTTAGCAAGTGCTTTATTTGGAGCAGAAGTATGCTTTGAAATCTGTAGTTTTTGGTTTGGATTACCAGCCAAAATTATTAAGTGGGAAAAAATCCCATTTTTAACATATCAAGAATCTTACGGTACATGAATAAGCTAAGTATATCTTTCTATGTTTTGAACAGTGTTAAAATAGAATTTTGATGCCTTTTCTATTTCTTGTGTTCCTCCATACCCAGGGTTGTTGATGATGATGATTTGTCTTAGGAATATTTCAACCACCACAACCTGCAAAAGTATAAGGAAAATAAGGTGGCAAGAGAGCATGAGCTTTCTCCTGGGTGTTTACAAATAAGTTACAGTAGTAACTGTCACTAAAAATAGAAAAGATAGTTTGGGGCCATATTACTGATGATATTTACTATAAAATTCTAAGTATCTTTTGAAATTTTTATTTGAAAATAACTTCAAACTTAAAAAAAAAGTT
This sequence comes from Eumetopias jubatus, assembly GCF_037043125.1. Lineage (NCBI taxonomy): Eukaryota > Metazoa > Chordata > Mammalia > Carnivora > Otariidae > Eumetopias > Eumetopias jubatus. The sequence goes on along the minus strand of NW_028274823.1, from coordinate 88,337,685 downwards.
ACAAGTATAGTACAGAAACCTTCCTATCCACTCAGTAAGATGCTCTAACATTTTACTGATTTTGCTTTATTATTTTTGCTCTATCGTTATCAATCTCTTATAATTTATCTCTCATCCCTCTATCTCTGTCTGTGGTAGGCAGGATTCTAAAGATGCCCTCCTTCTAGCCCCCAGATTCCTATTTCTTGGTCATTCAATCAAACGTTAATATAGCTGCTGCTATGAAGAGATTTTGCAGATGTAATTAAAGTCCTAAGTCATTTAACCTTAAGATACAGATGTTATCCTGGTAGGTCTTATATAATCATGTGACCCCTTTAAAAGTCAGAAGTCAGAGAGATAGAGAACAGGGGATTAGAAAGTTTCAAAGTGTGAGGATTCAACGTGTCATTGTGGATTTGAAGATGGGTTGTATCCAAAGAGTGTGAGTGGCTTTAAAGAGCTGAGAGTTTCCTAGCTGGCAGCAGGGAGGAATGGCACTTCCTATAGTCCTACAACCAGAAGTGGCTTATAAGTATCTTATTTATAATACTCTTCTTTTTCTGAATCATTTGTAAATATTACATCCCCTGGATATGTCATTGGGTAGTTTTTAAGAATAAGATTACTCTCTTAGTTACCAACTTAAGCAAGTTTATCTTTGATGTAATAGTTTTATCAAATCTGTTATTTTTCAGTTTTTGACTTAATAATGTTCTTGGTAGCATTTTTTTTTTATTCTAGTGAGTGTCCCTGCCATGTCCTAGTGCACGCCCCTACCACTTTTTTGAGAAGTTCTTTAGTTTCTGACATAATATGACCAGTCTCATCTTGTCTATACCGTGATTGGCTTGGCCTCAACTCTTCTCCCAAGAATACTTTGGAGCCTTAGATATTTTAACTTAAGGGATTATACTGAGATTTTGCTGTTAAGAGCATCCCATACTGTATTTGTATCCACATCTTACCTGTTTATTTAGTGTACGTGGGACTGTGATATTTATTTCTGAATTGAAGCAAGCTTGGTCACTGGTAATCAGTGAATGTATTGATGATGGTAATAACAGCTGTCATTTATTGAATGTTTGCTTGTGCCAATCACTATGCTCAGGATTTGTGTACTTCATTCCATTGATCAAGCCCTGTTCTTGAGAATTACAATAATTTTATTAAAGCTCAACGTGGTCAAGTTACCAGCTCATGGTCACACAGGACAGAACCCCAGCCCAGTTCCCAACTCCAGACATCATGTTTTTAAATGCTACATACTGGGGTACTCTTTTTAGAAGTAATTCATCTTCCATAGGAATATGTGTGCATATACTATGTGTCCGTGTGGTAAATATAGATAGAAACGTGATAGATAGATGATAGATGGTAGATAAGATAGAGTGGCCTAGGAAGTATATGGATTTTAGACACTCATAGGAAACATGTAAGCTTTTACAAGGGTTACTTGTTTTTATAACCCGAGATCATTAGTAAATGTATCATAAAGGAAAACTATTACTCATTCAATTTTTATTTCATCATGTGTAGACACTACAGAAAATAAGAATTTGCTAATACTTATCCAGAGAAGGTATAGTAGTTCCAATTCAAGTGAATGTATTTATATAGGATTTCTAGAACTGGGGATTAGTATCAGACACAAATGGATTGTTTTTTAAATGCATGTAGTCTTTGAATTTACTATTCTAAAACTCAATACATAGATTAATAGGGGGATTTATATTCACTGGTGCAAGGAAGAATGTCCAGAGTTTTTGAGGACAGTACTGCTGGAAGGCTGGTCATGGACTGCCATGATCTGTGAAGTGTTTGTCACTGGCTCACATAAGTTTAGAAGGTGAGAGTAAACATTTGGAAACTGTTATTGATATTAACATTGTCATTATATATAAGCATGTGCTCATTTTTGTAGTACTTTGTTACATGTTTAAAGGTATCAGTCCACCATGGGTCAGAACCTAAACAACAACACACACAAAAGATCCTAGATTGCAGAGTTTGTAAAGTACTAATCTACAGAATAGAAAATTAAGTCCAAAGTAAAGGTCCACCTGAATTATCCAGACTGCAGAATATTTTAAAAATTATATATGTCTGTCTGTTACTTAAACCTTCTATTTGAATGTCTCATTTTCATTTTTTTCTCTAGATTCTTACTTCCTACCTGCCAAATCTCCTTGGCCTCTTCTCAACTCAGTTGTTGGACAAAAATCAATTTTTTATTTCAGTATTTTAAAAAGGTCCTTGTTACCATGCTTCACAGCTTCCTCTGAATTTAATTCAAAGTCTACATCATAGTGTCAGGACATCAGAGAACTAGTTCTTGTCTAATTCACAAGCTGTTTTGCAGTTTAGAACTTAAGAAACACCAAGGACACGGAGTTCACTGAGAAAATTAACCAATGTCTTGTGAATAAAGTGTGTACCTAAAGCACCCAGCAATATCAAACTGAGTTAGGCTTGGCAGGATGAGGAAATCAATAGCATCTTGGCATGTTGAGATATGCTGACTGATTTGTGGCATCGTTCTAGACTCTAGACACCACTTACTGTATTTTTTATTGTTTTTTCTATAAAAGCATTACATGACCATCATACAAAAATTTAAAATTATAGAAAGCTATAATGATTAGAATGAGAATCACATGTATTCTTACCACCCAAGATAGCTGTTTGCGAGATTGTATCCAATCAAATGTATATAAGTATTTCTTCTTTGTCAATTTATGTTATTTATGTCCATACATTTTTTCCTGCTATTCACTTTATTTTTTTCCTTTTTTAAAATTGAAGTATAATTGACACACAATGTTACATTAGTTTTAGGTTACAACATAATGATTTGACAGGTCTATACATTATGCTGTGCTCACAAGAGTAGCTACCATTTGTCACCACACAACACTATTACAATGCATTGATGATATTCCTGGTGCTGTACCTTTCATCCCTGTGACTTATTTTTTCCACAACTAAAAGCGTGTTCCTCCCCTCACCTTCATCTGTTTTTGCCCATCCCCTGACTCCGCTCTGGCAACCATCTGTTTGTTCTCTGTATTTATGCATCTGTTTCTGCTTTTTGTTTATTGATTTGTTCCTTCATTTATTTTGTTTCTTAGATACCACATTTAAGTGAAACCAAGTGGCATTTATCTTTCTCTGTCTGACTTACTTCACTTCGTATAATACCCTCAACATCCATCCATGTTGTTGCAAGTGGCAAGATCTCATTCTTTCCTATGGCTGAGTAATAGTGTGTGTGTGTGTGTGTGTGTGTGTGTGTGTGTGTGTGTGTGTGTGTGTGTGTGTGTGTGTATACCAGGTCTTTATCCATTCATCTATTGGTGAACATTTGATTTGTTTCTACGTCTTGGCTATTATAAATAATGCTGCAATAAACATGAATGCATATATCTTTTCAAATTAGTGTTTTCATTTCTTTGGGTAAATACCCAGTAGTGGAATTACTGGATCATATGGTATTCTTATTTTTAATATTTTGAAGAAACTCCATACTGTTTTGGTTACTATAATTTTGTAGCATATCTTGAAATCTGGGAAGGTGATACCTTCAGCTTTGTTGTTCTTTTCCAAGAGTCCTTTGGATATGTGGGGTCTTTTGTGGTTCCATACATATTTTAGTATTATTTGTTCTAGTTCTATGAAAAATGCTGTGGTATTTTGATAGGGATTGTGTTGAATCTGTAAATTGCTTTGGATAGAATGGACATTTTAACAATATTAATTCTCAAATTGAGCATGGTATGTTTTTCTATTTGTGTTGTCTTCAATTTTGTTCAACAAAATTTTATAGTTTTCACGAGTAAAGGTCTTTCACTTACATGGTTAAGTTTATTCCTAAGTATTTCATTCTTTTTGGTGCAGTTGTGAATGGAATTGTTTTTTTTTTTTAATTTAACTTTCTGCTACTTTGTCATTGGTGTATAAAACATAGCCAATTTGTGTATATTAATTTTGTTTGTGGCAACTTTACTGAATTCATTGATTACTTTTAATAGTTTTGTGGAATCTTGAGGCTTTTCTATGTATGTAAACATAGAAAGTATCATGTCATCTGCAAATAATGAAAGTTTAACTTCTTCCTTACCACTTTGGATGTCTTTTATTTCTTTTTCTTATTTGGTTGTTGTGGCTAGGACTTTGTTGAATAAAAGTAGTAAGAATGGACATCCTTTTCTTCTTCCTGATCTTAGAGGAAAAGCTCTCAGTTTTTCACTATTGAGTATGAAGTTAGCTGTGCATTCTTCATATCTGGCCTTCATTATGTTGAGGTATGTTACCTGTTCTTTGGAATAGTTTGAGAAAAATAAGTATTAACTAAGGTATTATGTGTACATTAATTTTGGTAGCTATTTTTTTTACCTGCTACCAGATTGTCATTTTTTTCTTATGTAATCTAAAGGTTTTCAAAAACATAACTTTAAATATCTGACTAGTATTTCATAATATATTTAACAATTTCCTCATTGCTGAGCATTTACCTTTCTATTTATTAGAGGAAGCAACATTTTGCATATACATATTTGCCTGAATTTCTGATTATTACTTATAACTGATTTTTAAAACTATCATTTTATTGAATTACATTTATTTCCTATTGGAACATTGTATTTTATTTATTTTTGAAAACCATATTTTTCTTTTATTCAAGTATGTATAATACCTAGTTTGGTTCATTGAAAAATAGATACAAATTATTTTAATTCAATTCTTAAAATTCAACCTGTATATTCACATGATGATATACATTATAATACAGAAATACATATTAAAATATTTATATAATACTTCTGTCCACAAACAAGCCTCCCATAAAATAAATAAAACTTTCAATAGTTTGTTTTTAGTTCTTGTGATTTCTTCTATAATGCTAAAGATACTCTTTTTAAAAATATATTTATTTATTTATTATTTTAGAGAGAGTGAAAGAGAGAGCACCAGGGGAGAGGCAGGGGGTGAGGGAGAGAGAATCTCAAGCTGGCTTCCCACTGAGCTTGGAGTCTGAGGTGGAGCTTGATCCCAGGACCATGAGATCGTGACCTGAGCTGAAATCAAGAGTTGGATGCTTAACGGACTGAGCCACCCAGGCACCTCAGTGCTATTCTTCTATAGTTGTTTCTTTCTCTAGGAACACTGGCATTTTGTATAGGTTTGGGAGATAGGGTTTCTCACTCTTTTGCTTCCCCCCGCCTACTTCCTCTGTTTTTGAGTTATATTGTTTTTTGCTTTTTTTTTAACCATGTACAAAGGACCCCTGCTTGAGTGCCTAGAACTCCAAATTATTTTTTATTTTTTATTGATTATTTCTGTAACTCTATACAATAGAATTAGGTCATTTGTTCTTGTACTGTCCACTGTGGCTAACGTGATGACTCTTCACTATGTAAGATATGGATAGTTGCCCTTATACTGCCACCATCTATTTCATCATTTTAAAATATCTACTCTCTGTCCTTTATACTTTTAATTTTATATTCTCAGGGCTGAAGAGGTTCTTTGTTCTCTATTCACAAAATTCAGTTTTCTGAGGCTGTATGTCAATACTAAAAGATGTCAAATAGAAATAAATATTTTATTACTATGAGAGAATAAAGAGATTGGATGCATGTAAGAAAATATAAGAGATTATTTAACATATGTCATTTGGGAATTACAGAAAGAGAAGACTGGGAAGACTGGGTAGAGGAAAGGATTGAAGAGACAAGGGAGGAATATATTAAGAGCTAAAGATGATAGGAATCCACAGTTTTTTTCTCCAAAGTTATGGCATTCTAGGCCCTTTGCATTTCTGTTAGAGATTTAGATTTAGAATACATTTGTTAACTTCTGGGAAAAAAGAAAAAAAAAGTCTGGTGCAATATTTATTGGGGTTGCATTGAAGCAATAGGTCAATTTGGAGAGAAGTGCTTTCTTGACAATATTGATTTTTTTGTCCCATGAGCATGGTATTTATCTTCATTTATTTAGGTCATCTTAAATTCCTTTTAGCAAAGTTTTAGAGTTTTCAGTGTATAGGTCTTTCACATCTTGTGGAAGATCTATCCCTAAGTATTTGCTATTTTTGGTACTATTATAAATGATATTTTAAAATTTCCACTTGTCTGTTACTACTGGATAGAAATACTGTTGATTTTAGAATATAGATCTTGAATCCTGTAGCCCTGCTAAACTCACTTATCAGTTCCAGTACTTAAATCCTAGATTCCATGGGGTTTTCTAGATTCATAATTGTGTCATCTCTAACTAAAGACAGTTTTACATCTTTCTAACTTTGATGACTTTTCTTTTTCTTGTCTCATTGCACTGGCTAGAATCTTTAGTGCAATGTTGTATAGAAGTGGTGAGAACAAATATTCTTGTCTTCTTCCTGTTATTATGAACAAAAAATCCACTCTTTAATCATTAAGTACAATGTTAGCTGTAGGATTTTTGTAGATGACTTTATTAGGTTTAGGAAATTCTCTTCTGCTACTAGTTCTGTGAGTTTTTACCAGACCTGTACTTTAGATTTTACAATGTTTTTTTTTTTTTTAAGCTTATTTAGGTCCTCTTTTCTATCAGAGAGAAATCTCCAATATGTATCTTCATAGTGTCTGAGCTGTAACAAAATATAATAAAATCAAAGATAGGTACATTCTTTTGGAGGATGGCAAAGCAAAATTTGCACCAGAATTGAACAGACAGGAAAACTTTATTCAATGCTTTTGCAGTAGGATAGAGAGCCAGAGCTAAAGTCTGAACTTTAGCTCCACTGAAACAGAAGGTAGGGGAGTTTTTAATTCTGAGGTGACTGAGTAGAAAAATACTGGAGAATGTTAGTGGGGAGGTTGATCAGTGGAATATGTTACCCCTGAGTTTTCACATGTTTTTGTCTGTAATTAGGCCTGCTGTTTTTGCTAATTGACACCCATAGAAGTTACCATAGAAGAAGCTGCTACCCTCCCACAGGAACTGGGAGAAAGAGGCTCTATCTTCCTTAAATTTACATTTCAAAGGAATGGCGCCCAGGACCTTGAGAAAAATATTCCCGGGTCATAAAACTGGCTAGAGACTTTAAAAATCTTTTACATACATCACAAAACAGGAGAAGGAATTTACAATGACAACTTTTCTGCAGTAAATGTTCTATGAAAAGCGGCTTCAGGGGCCTAGACTCAGGAAGAAGCCCGTCTAATATTTAGTCAAGCTGACAGGAACCAATTTTGCCTTTTTTACCCCTACTTCCTGTTTACCCACCGATTACAGAAACCTAACGGGTATCTGATCATACCAGATTCCAAATAGCACCTCATTGTCATTGGGTGTACACCTCCAGATTGTTTCAAGACCGCCCCCCGCCCTCCCAAACCAAGGTTTCCAAGAAACCTCTTACCCTGCTCTCATGTGCATAAGCTGTCCTCAGACTCAGCAGTGCAAGGCAGCTTTGGGAATGATTTCCTGTCTTCTTGTTGGGCAGCCCTTCTGATAATATGCTTTCTTTGCTTCAAAACTGGTATCTCAGACATTAGCTTACCGTGGATTGGGTGAATGGACAAGTTTGAATTCGGTAACAGATTCATGAACACTTGTTTTATTGACACCGATCACTGTACAGACAATGTCCTGAAATACCCAAGGTGTTTTTCCACATCATAGGCTCTCTGTGGTCTCTTTTTTTTTTCCTTTTTTATTGTTATGTTAATCACCATATATTACATAATTTGTTTTGGTGTACTGTTCCATGATTCATTGTTTGTTCATAACACCCAGTGCTCCATGCAGAATGTGCCCTCTTTAATACCCATCACCAGGCTAATCCATCCCCCCACCCTCCTCCCCTCCAGAAACCTCAGTTTGTTTTTCAGAGTCCATCATCTCTCCTGGTTCATCTCCCCTCTGACTTACTCCCCTTCATTCTTCCTCTCCTGCTATCTTCTTCTTTTTCTTTTTTCTTAAAATATGTTGCGTTATTTGTTTCAGAAGTACAGATCTGTGATTTAACAGTCTTACACAATTCACAGTGCTCACCGTAGCACATATCTTCCCCAATGTCCATCACCCAGCCACCCCATCCCTCCCACCCCCGACCACTCCAGCAACCCTCAGTTTGTTCCTGAGATTAAGAATTCCTCATATCAGTGAGGTCATATGATATGTGTCTTTCACTGATTGACTTATTTCACTCAGCATAACACCCTTCAGTTCCATCCACGTCGTTGCAAATGGCAAGATCTCATTCCTTTTGATAGCTGCATAATATTCCATTGTGTATATATACCACTGCTTCTTTATCCATTCATCTGTCGATGGACATCTTGGCTCTTTCCACAGTTTGGCTATTGTGGACAATGCTGCTATAAACATTGGGGTGCACGTACCCCTTCGGGTCCCTACATTTGTATCTTTGGGGTAAATACCCAGAAGTGCAATTGCTGGATCGAATGGTAGCTCTAATTTCAACTGTTTGAGGAACCTCCATACTGTTTTCCAGAGGGGTTGCACCAGCTTGCATTCCCACCAACAGTGTGGGAGGGTTCCCCTTTCTCCACATCCCCGCCAACATCTGTCGTTCCCTGAATTGTTAATTTTAGCCATTCTGACGGGTGTGAGGTGGTATCTCATGGAGGTTTTGGTTTGGAGTTCCCTGATGCCGAGCGATGTGCAGCACTTTTTCATGTGCCTGTTGGCCATTTGGATGTCTTCTTTGGAAAAATGTCTGTTCATGTCTTCTGCCCATTTCTTGATTGGATTATTTGTTCTTTGGGTGTTGAGTTTGATAAGTTCTTTATAGATTTTGGATACTAGCCCTTTATCTGATATGTGATTTGCAAATATTTTCTCCCATTCTGTCGGTTGTCTTTTGGTTTTGTGGACTGTTTCTTTTGCTGTGCAAAAGCTTTTTATCTTGATGAAATCCCAATAGTTCATTTTTGCCCTGGCTTCCTGTGCCTTTGGTGATGTTTCTAGGAAGAAATTGCTGCGGCTGAGGTCAAAGAGGTTGCTACCTGTGTTCTCCTTTAGGATTTGGATGGACTCCTGTCTCACGTTTAGGTCTTTCAACCATTTGGAGTCTATTTTTGTGTGTGGTGTAAGGAAATGGTCCAGTTTCATTCTTCTGCATGTGGCTGTCCAATTTTCCCAACACCATTTGTTGAAGAGAATGTCATTTTTCCACTGGACATTCTTTCCTGCTTTGTCAAAGATAAGTTCACCATAGAGTTGAGGGTCCATTTCTGGGCTCTCGATTCTGTTCCATTGATCTATGTGTCTCTTTTTGTGCCAGTACCATACTGTCTTGATGATGACAGCTTTGTAATAGAGCTGGAAGTCCGGAATTGTGATGCCGCCAGCTTTGCTTTTCTTTTTCAACATTCCTCTGGCTATTCGGGGTCTCTTCTGGTTCCATACAAATTTTAGGATTATTTGTTCCATTTCTTTGAAAAAAGTGGATGGTATTTTGATGGGGATTGCATTGAATGTGTAGATTGCTCTAGGTAGCATTGACATCTTCACAATGTTGGTTCTTCCAATCCATGAGCATGGAACGTTTTTCCATTTCTTTGTGTCCTCTTCAATTTCTTTCCTGAGTATTTTATAGTTTTCTGAGTACAGATCCTTTGCCTCTTTGGTTAAATTTATTCCTAGGTATCTTATGGTTTTGGGTGCAATTGTGAATGGGATCGACTTCTTAATTTGTCTCTCTTCTGTCTTGTTGTTGGTGTATAGGAATGCCACTGATTTCTGTGCATTGATTTTATATCCTGCTACTTGACTGAATTCCTGTATGAGTTCTAGCAGTTTTGGGGTGGAGTGTTTTGGGTTTTCCACATAAAGTATCATATCATCTGCAAAGAGTGAGAGTTTGACTTCCTCTTTGCCGATTTGGATGCCTTTGATTTCTTTTTGTTGTCTGATTGCTGTGGCTAGGACTTCTAATACTATGTTGAATACCAGTGGTGAGAGTGGACACCCCTGCCGCATTCCTGACCTTAGGGGAAAAGCTCTCAGCTTTTCCCGATTGAGAATGATATTCGCTGTAGGTTTTTCGTAGATGGCTTTTATGATATTGAGGTATGTACCCTCTATCCCTATAATCTGAAGAGTTTTGATCAAGAAAGGATGTTGTACTTTATCAAATGCTTTTTCTGCATCTATTGAGAGGATCATATGATTCTTGTTCTTTCTTTTGTTAATGTATTGTATCACATTGATTGATTTGCGGATGTTGAACCAGCCTTGCAGCCCAGGGATAAATCCCACTTGGTCGTGGTGAATAATCCTTTTAATGTACTGTTGGATCCTATTGGCTAGTATTTTGGTGAGGATTTTTGCATCCATGTTCATCAAGGATATTGGTCTGTAATTCTGCTTTTTGATGGGGTCTTTGTCTGGTTTTGGGATCAAGGTAATGGTGGCCTCATAAAATGAATTTGGAAGTTTTCCTTCCATTTCTATTTTTTGGAACAGTTTCAGGAGAATAGGTATTAATTCTTCTTTAAATGTCTGATAGAAATCCCCTGGGAAGCCATCTGGCCCTGGGCTTTTGTTTTTTGGGAGATTTTTGATGACTGCTGCAATTTCCTTAGTGGTTATAGGTCTGTTCAGGTTTTCCATTTCTTCCTGGTTCAGTTTTGGTAGTTGATACATCTCTAGGAATGCACCCATTTCTTCCAGGTTATCTAATTTGCTGGCATAGAGTTGCTCATAATATGTTCTTATAATTGTTTGTATTTCTTTGGTGTTGGTTGTGATCTCTCCTCTCTCATTCATGATTTTGTTGATTTGGGTCATTTCTCTTTTCTTTTTGATCAGTCTGGCCAGGGGTTTATCAATCTTGGTAATTCTTTCAAAGAACCAGCTCCTAATTTCGTTGATCTGTTCTACTGTTCTTTTGGTTTCTATTTTATTGATTTCTGCTCTTATCTTTATTATTTCTCTTCCCCTGCTGGGTTTAGGCTTTATTTGCTGTTCTTTCTCCAGCTCCTTTAGGTGTAGGGTTAGATTGTGTATTTGAGACCTTTCTTGTTTCTTGAGAAAGGCTTGTATTACTATATACTTTCCTATCAGGACTGCCTTTGCTGTATCACAAAGATTTTGGACAGTTGTGTTTTCATTTTCATTGGTTTCCATGAATTTTTTAAATTCTTCTTTAATTTCCTGGTTGACCCATTCATTCTCTAGTAGGATGGTCTTTAGCCTCCATGTATTTGAGTTCTTTCCGACTTTCCTCTTGTGATTGAGTTCTAGTTTCAAAGCATTGTGGTCTGAAAATATGCAGGGAATGATCCCAATCTTTTGGTACCAGTTGAGACCTGATTTGTGACCTAGGATGTGATCAATTCTGGAGAATGTTCCATGGGCACTAGAGAAGAATGTGTATTCTGATGCTTTGGGATGGAATGTTCTGAATATGTATGTGAAGTCCATTTGGTCCAGTGTGTCATTTAAAGTCTTTATTTCCTTGTTGATCTTTTGCTTAGATGATCTGTCCATTTCAGTCAGGGGGGTGTTAAAGTCCCCCACTATTATTGTATTGTTGTCAATGTGTTTCTTTGCTTTTGTTATTATTTGCCTTATATAATTGGCTGCTCCCATGTTTGGGGCATAGATATTTACAATTGTTAGATCTTCTTGTTGGAGAGACCCTTTAAGTAGGATATAGTGTCCTTCCTCATCTCTTATTACAGTCTTTGTTTTAAAATCTAGTTTGTCTGATATAAGGATTACCACCCCAGCTTTCTTTTGGTGTCCATTAGCATGGTAAATTGTTTTCCACCCCCTCACTTTCAATCTGGGGGTGTCTTTGGGTCTAAAATGAGTCTCTTGCAGACAGCATATGGATGGGTCTTGTTTTTTAATCCAATCTGATAGCCTGTGTCTTTTGATTGGGGCATTGAGCCCATTTACATTCAGAGTAACTATTGAAAGGTATGAATTTAGTGCCATTGTATTGCCTCTAAGGTGACTGTTACTGTATGTTGTCTGTGTTCCTTTCTGATCTTTGCTGCTTTTAGGCTCTCTCTTTGCTTAGAGGACCCCTTTCAATATTTCTTGGAGGGCTGGTTTCATGTTTGCAAATTCCTTTAGTTTTTGTTTGTTCTGGAAACTTTTTATCTCTCCTTCTATTTTCAATGACAGCCTAGCTGGATATAGTATTCTTGGCTACATATTTTTCTTGTTTAGTGCTCTGAAGATATCTTGCCAGTCCTTTCTGGCCTGCCAGGTCTCTGTGGATAGGTCTGTTGCCAATCTAATATTTTTACCATTGTAGGTTACATATCTCTTCTCCCGAGCTGCTTTCAGGATTTTCTCTTTGTCTCTGAGACTCGTAAGTTTTACTATTAGATGTCGGGGTGTTGACCTATTTTTATTGATTTTGAGAGGGGTTCTCTGTGCCTCCTGGATTTTGATGCCTGTTTTCTTCCTCACATTAGGGAAGTATTATTTGCTCCAATATACCTTCTGCCCCTCTCTCTCTTTCTTCTTCTTCTGGGATCCCAATTATTCTAATGTTGTTTCGTCTTATCGAATCACTTATCTCTCGAATTCTGCCTTCGTGGTCCTGTAGTTGTTTCTCCCTCTTTTTCTCAGCCTCTTTACTTTCCATCATTTGGTCTTCTATATCACTGATTCTCTCTTCTGCCTCATTTATCCTAGCAGTTAGTGCCCCCATTTTTGATTACACCTCATCAATAGCCTTTTTGATTTCGACTTTGTTAGATTTTAGTTCTTTTATTTCTCCAGAAAGGGTTTCTCTAATAACTTCCATGCTTTTTTCAAGCCCAGCTAGTATCTTTAAAGTCATGATTCTGAACTCTAGGTCCGACATCGTACTAATGTCCGTATTGAGTAGGTCCCTGGCTGATGGTACTACCTCTTGTTCTTTTTGCTGAGGTGATTTTTTTCGTCTTGTCATTTTGTCCAGAGGAGAGTAGATGAATGAGAGAACAAAATGCTAACAGGTTTACAACGTCCCCAGCAAATATACTGTATACAAATCCGAAAAGACCTGAAACCAGGGGAAAAGAAAGGGAAAGAAAGAAAAAAGAAATAGAGAAAAAAAAAGAAAAAAAAAGGTAAAAACAAAAACAGAACAATACAAAAAAGCAGAATGTGATCAAATATGATCAGGCTAGTGCATAGATCAGTGCCACACACTAGATTTTGGGCGTATTTTGGTCTGTTAGAAAAAAGTGCCTCCTAAAATTTTAAAGGAAGAAAAACATATATGTACAAAATAAGGGTTGATACAATGAAGGGATAGAAGATGACTGTAAAGATGAAAATTATAATAGATTTTATAAAAGGACTAGATAAGATAAGAAGTTGTTTGAAAAAAGAAAGAAGATTTAAAAAAAATAAAAGAAAGAAAAAAGGGAGAGAATGTGATCAGGCAGGAGACTAGAACAGAGCCATACACTAGTGATTTAGGGTATATTTTTATCGGTTAGAAGAAAATGTATTTCAAAATTTTAAAGAGAGAACAACTTATATATATATGCCAAAATTAAGGCTAACCACTATGAAGGGATAAAATATGACTCTAAAAATGAAAAATAAAAAATGTTTTTTTTTTAAAGAGATTGATAAGATGTTGGTTGAAAAAGGGAAAAAGGAAAAGAAAAAAAAACAGTTAACAAAAATTAACTTTGATGAACTAATGAATCATGGTAAAAAAAATCCATGAATTCTATGTGCAGTATTCCCCTAGCGCTGGAGTTCTCCCGTTCTCCTTGATCAGTAAACTTGCTCTTGGCCTGCTGGCTGTTCGTGCTGATCTTCTGGGGGCGGGGCCTGTTGCTGTGGTTCCCAAATGTCTTTGCCGGAGGCGGAATTGCCCCGCCCTTGTCGGTCTGGGCTAAGCAAGCTGCTGGGACTTGCTCTCGGGAGCTTTTGTTCCCTGCAAGCTCTCGGTACAGCTTTGGAGGACCAGGGCGAAAATGGCGGCCTCCCAATCTCCACCCGGAGGAGCTGAGAACTCGGGGTCCCGCTCCTCAGTGCGCCCCCAGAGAAAAGCAGTCACTCCCGTGTCCCCGGTCTCCGGCCGCACTCCGTGCTCACCCGGCCTGTGACCGAGCGTTGCTATCTCTGGCACCCGACCCCGTGTGGAGTCTCCAAACCCAGCAGATCCCTGCGGTGCGCTCCCGCGCCGCTCCCCCCGGGGGAGGAAGGGGAGTCCCCCCGGCTCTGCCGCTTGTTGGGTCCCTGCTGGAGGAGCAGTGGCCCGACTGGGCCGCGGATCACAGTTTATGGCCACCCCGAGCTGAGAGCCCGCGCCTCGGCTCCGTCTCTGCAGCCGGCTTCCCCGCTCCGATCCCTGGGAGCTCTGCCGCACTCAGGCACCCCCGGTCTTTCTCTGACCCCGAGGGTCCTGAGACCACACTGTCCCGCGAGGTTTCCGCCCCCCGCTTAGCCACTGCAGCGACGTCCCTCCGCGGAGCCGGCTTCTAAATGGTCCGATTTTGTGCTCCGCGGCTCTAGCACTTGCCAGAAGCGGCCGTCGGAGGCCCCCTCCCCTGCCGTCTATCCTCCCGAATATCGCCTCGGATTCACTTCTCCGCACGTCCTACCTTCCAGTAAGTGGTCGCTTCTCTGTTCAGAGAGTTGTTGCTACTCTCCTCTTTGATCTCCTGTTGAGTTCGTAGGTGTTCAGAATGGTTTGATCCCTATTCAGCTGAATTCCTGAGACCAGAGGAAATCTAAGTCTCCTACTCCTCCGCCATCTTGCTCCGCCCCCTCTCTGTGGTCTCTTGATAGACAGGTTTTGTCCTCTTTTTTAAAAAATTTTTTATTGTTATGTTAATCACCATACATTACATCATTAGTTTTTTGGTGTAGTGTTCCATGATTCATTGTTTGCGCATAACACCCAGTGCTCCACGCAGAACGTGCCCTCGTTAATACCCATCACCAGGCTAACCCATCCCCCACCCCCTCCCCTCTCGAACCCTCAGTTTGTTTCTCAGAGTCCATTGTCTCCCTGGTGTCCTTCTTTTTTGATCTCTGTTTCCTGTACAACCTTGACTCAGTCTTTTCCTGAATTGTAGCTAGGAAAGATCTCTTCTAACCATCTTAAATGTTATAAATTTGACAAAGTAGAAATAATGATGAATTTCCAAACATAGTATTGGAAGGTAAGAGATAGCAAGTTGGGAAGAATTAGAACTGACAGTTTTGTCAATTTTCATAACTTACAGTCAATACTGAGTTATAAAATATAGACACGGAGTCCAAAAAATATTTTGGTCAATATCTTAGTGTTGTTTCCTTTTTAAATTAGAAATATTTCTTTTCAGAAGTTTTGTGGAAATTTCAAAATATTTTGTGGAAATATATTCAGAAAACTTTTACCTTGGTTATCTCCTTTAGTTGCATTCAGATAACTAAAATTTAATATTTTTAAAGTGGAAACATTTATTCTGTGATTCAGTTACATAAAATGAGGTCTGCCTGCGTATACATGTGGAAAGAGGTCTACACTGACAGCTTCCAGGGCTACTGAAGCTTAATAATAGTTTTGTTATAATCTTTTTTTTTTCTTTCCTCTCTTTCTCAGTAAGGCCTCAAAAATGAACTAAAAAATTAATAAACTGGTATTTAATAAAGTGTTGACATCTTCCTTCACAGCATAAAGTTTTAAAGATTATTTTAAATAAAACATATATATGCTTGTAGATGTGTATGTACACATTTGTTTACATATTATACATTGTTCACATATTATATATAGAAACTTTTAGCAGGAATACCCCTTTTAAGGAGGTTTAGAGAACTAAGAACAGCAAAGATTAATGGATTACAGGAGTAAGTGGAGAAGTCTTCCAGTTCAACAGACCCCAAAAAAACATGCAACTTCAGCATTCACCATCTGATAGGCCTAAGTAATTTGCCTTTAATGAGACACTCACAACTATACATTGCAAACAATAGTTATAAATGTTTTGAATTTCATTAATTTATTAAATTTGTATTTTTGCAAAAATATATAGACAGAATTGTAAGGAAATTTGTATATAAAATATTTTTTGTACAGCACATGCATTTATATATTGAATATCTATGTGTGTATGTATATATATATATAATATTTTTAGAAGAAGGGTGTTTAATAGTGTGGTGTTATGGGGGTACTTGATGTGAAGTATCTATCTAGTTTATATAAAGTAGAT